>NC_041381.1:255085851-255279065 GCF_002162155.2 Triticum dicoccoides | reverse complement strand
GCCCCCGGCCACCACCTACGTTCGCCTGCCCCGTCCACCGCCTATTGCCGCCTGCCCCACTCCACCTCGTCCGGCCAGCGTGCCTCCTCTACTCCACCCACGGTGACACCCCTCCCCTGACCCACTGCTAGATGAGATCCGGCCTGCCCGATGCGTCCAACAAGCTGACGGTCGCCGCTCCCCCGGATCTGCAGGGGATGTGCGTGAGGAGCGTTGCACAGGCCTCCCCAACCTCTTTCATCCATGGATACGGTCCTGCCCCCTCAGCCCTTATCCGACTCCGTTTCGTGGCTACAGTGCACAACAGAGTTCCCCCGATCTGGCTTCCTCCGGTACCTGCAGCTCAGCCTAGGACGGCATGCGGCTCGACCGATGGCGGCTTGCAGTACGCAGACGCCCTCTGTGCTCGCCACCGACACCCTCCGTTCTCTCCACCGAAGTCTGCTTCTTCCTCCATAGGTCCGGGCACTCCCGCTACCCTCGCATCCAGCGCAAGTGGGGACGAGCCCCGGCCACCATGCTTCCCTGTCCTCTGACCTCTCTCTCCAATGTCTTGTGCTGGATGCCTATCATTGTGGCGTCCGGCTCTGGTGTAGTCAACATCACCGATGAATGGCATGCTCCCCGTTCCTCCTCTCCGGTATGAGAAATTCAAGGTTGTTGCTGGAGCAGTCTTCTTGCCACCTCTCTCGCGAACCATTGCATCATTGCCAAGCAGTTCACTCTTTCTTCAACTATTTGTGTATGAAAAATGCTAACTTTTCGTTAGTAGTTTGACCTTTTGTGTTTCAGATTTTTGTTGTGCGCCTGGATGTAAAGTGCAGTGCACCCGGATCCCATGAGCAGTGCGCCGTGCACCCTGGTGTGGTTCATCCACGGCCACCGCCGAACGAAAATGTGATTTGTGCACCTTGGTGAAACTTTGCTCGTAATTTTTGTGTGCAAGTCGCGTGCGTGCTGAGTCGAGATGAATGTGTTTTGTTGGCTGAGATGCAGTACAGTTGGCAATGAGATTTGTCGTGCGCTTCACTGATTTTGTGTGTTCCTAAATAAAAAATCAAAGTGCAATGTAGTCTGCTGTTATTTGCTCTTGAGGTTTAGCTTGCTTATTTTTGTAGGAAGAAAAGCAATGCAGTTCGGTTGAATGCCGCGTTGCATTTTTTTGCAGTTTCCTCATGCAGTTTGGAGCGAGCCTCCCTCTCGTGAAGTCCTTCCGCGTGTCAGTGCAGTACGACAAGTGAGTGTGTGCAGTCCACGACACTTGGGTTGCTTGTGGCCGTCGTGCAATGCCCATGCTACTCCCCCTTGGAGAGCTTTGTGTTTTTTTCATGCAGTGTGGTTGTGTGAATCATGCAGTTAGTTTCTGATTTGTGCGTGCGTATGTTTTTTGGTGTGAGTTCCCGCAGTTTGAAAAAACAGATGTAATGCAGTGTGGAACAAAAATGCAGTCCACCCGCCTCCTCCCCGTAGTGCAAAATTCAATATTAACCAAAAATATATATATGCAGTGCACTAAGGGAATACCAAAAAACTACATAGTGAAAAAAGAAAGAGGAAAATGCAGTGCACTCTGGTCTTATAAAAAGCCCACTATGAAGGATTTTGAAGTCCACATCATTTGGAAAAAAATGTATTTACAAAAGTTTACACTGTGTCCGTTCAAGACGCTTAAAATAGTGAAAAAAGAAACTAATGCGGCTCACTTTCAAGACGGCTATTTACTCAGGCGACGAGTCTTCTACTGGTGAGACCAACTCCATCTACCAGGTTCAGGATGGAGGGCTTGGGGGCTGTTCCGATGGCGACAATATTCTGGACCCCTATGAACCGCCACACCAGGTCATAGTCTTCATGGCCGGTACACAGCCAGCGCAGGACTCTACGTCTGTAGTGGCAATGATCTCCGGGTCAGCAGCATCGATGGCTTCTGGGGCAGGAGGCCTTGTGCGTCCGCCGGCTCAAGTTTTGTCTGATCTATTGGATGCTCTGACAATGTTGTTAATGGCGGAGGTTAACCCGGCGAATCAAGCTCATCATAACACGGAGGTTACAAAATTGCGTGATGAGATAGCACAAGCCAAGGAGGAGTTAAATGCAGAGAACACCCGGATGGCAACAGAGCGAGCCGCCTTATAGAGGGAGGCACAATGGCTTCAGGCGGAGAGCTTCCGCTTAAGCCTGGACATGGATGCGTGAAACACTGTTTTCAACAGAAGGCATGTGAGCCAGCCGCCCCCAACTTACGATGCGAGGAATCTTTTCGACACACCTGGGGCAGGACCCAGTAACCCGCCCGGTGTGAATCGGACTGCTGAGGGGCCAGCGGCAGGAGAACCGGTTCAGCCACGGGCTACCGATCCCCCACGTTTGAACGTAACCCCTCCTCGGCATGTTCCAACACCTCCGGGGCATTTTTCTAACCCCTTGGATAACATGATTGATATGGCAACACGACTGGCAGCTCTCCTGGCCCAGGATTATTCGCCAGCGGCAATGGAAATACGGAGAGCCGAAGAGCTTCTTCAGACGGCTGTGGCCCAGCAGGCGGCTTATTCGTACAGTCGTGATCGTATCCACTCAACACCCCGTCCAAGCAGGAGTTATAGCAGGCACATTGATGAACTGGCTGTGTCAAGCAGTGAGCGGCACCGCAACCAGCCTCGCATGCCTGACCCACCCTGTGTTGGCAATGATGCTCAGATTTTGGTAGACCAGGGCAGAGCGCATCGTGAGGCAGAGCTGGCGGCTCAGTTGACGGCTCAAGAGCAATGTCTGGTTTATCCTTCAGCGTCCGTGGAGGCAAGAGCAACCTCTAGAACCTTGGGTGTGCCATGTTTAGTGCCAGCTCTACGCAATGTGCGCTTGCCCAAGGATTTCAAGGCCCCTCGTAAGGTGCCTAATTACACGGCGGATTAGCCCCCAAAGGCTGGGATTGAGAGTTATGAGATGGCCGGAGAAGCTGGATGTCGGCGATGCTGCGTGTGCTAAGTACTTCACCATGATGTTGGTGGGCCAGCTCGTACGTGGTTAAAAAAACCTGCCCGCTAATTCTATTGGGTCATGGGCAGAGTTAAAGAGGCGTTTTATTCAAAATTTCAAGGACACATGTAAGCAACCTATGTCGATTCTGGATTTGGATTATTGCATTCAAGGTGAAGGAGAGTCAACAACCCATTGGGTGCGCCGGATCTCGTCCATCATACATTCGTCAGATAGTATCAATGCCGGTTCTGCAGTCTTGATGTTAGAGAAGAATTGCCGTTTCCTCCCTCTTAAGCAGAAGTTGGGACGGCTTAAGCACCACTGCAACGATATGGGGGAGCTAATGGCGGCTCTAGTCAACTATGCCGACTCTGATAGTACCAAGGATCCTGAGTCTGATGATGATAAGCCGGGGAAGGGAAAGAAGGGCGGCAATACAAAGGGGCAGCAGCATAACTCGGCGGTCCAAGCCGGCAACGGTAAGAGTAAGGCTAATGGTAGTTTTGATTTTGTGGCTAACACAAATGCACAGAATAATAATCAGCATCGCAAGGGAAAGCCGCCCCAAGGGTCAAGACTTAACCTTGAGGCAATGCTGAATCAACCTTGCCCAAAGCACGGCACGCACGATAAGCCATCTGGTCATATGTGGAGGGATTGTTACATCGTGAAGGAGTTCAGGAATACCAATGTTTTAAATCATGGCCCAAATGGCGGCTTTGGATCCGGCTCTCACGGACCTGGCTTTGGCGGCGGCGGTTCAAGCTCTGGCTTTCAGGGTCAAGGCAATCAAGGTGTTTTTAATCAACAGTCTAACCAAGGAAACCAGTAGCAGCAGTCTGGTTATCAGAGTAATCCAAAGTAGCTGAAGGGTGGTCAGTACCATGTGTAACTACAAGTCTGTGCAAGAGAGATCAGAACATCCATAAGCGGGTGGTGAACTCTATTGAACCAGCTGTGCCCCGATACTTAAGGTTGTCTGAGCAGTCTATTACGTGGAGCAGAGAGGATCACCCACCCCGGGTCGATAATCCAGGCCAGCTGGCATTGGTGGTTGCTCCACAGGTGGGAGGATATAAACTCACAAAGGTGCTCATGGATGGAGGCAGTAGTATCAACATCCTTTATTATGAGACCTTTTGTCGTATGAATTTGACTGACAAGGATCTTAGGCCATCTTCTACTGTCTTTCATGGGGTGGTGCCTGGTAAGTCGGCGTATCCTATGTGTAGGATAACACTGGAAGTGGCTTTTGGAGATGACAATGATTCCAGAGCTGAGAAGTTAACCTTTGAGGTGGTGAAAATTAAAAGCCCATACCATGCTTTGTTTCGGCGGCCGACTTACACCAAGTTGATGGCACGACCGTGTTATGTTTATTTGCAGCTTAAGATGCCGGGTCACAAGGTCACAATCATGGTGCATGGCAATAGAAAAATCGCTTCGGATTGTGAAGAGGGTGATGCTACTTATGCTGAGTCGGCTTGCGCCACTGAAGAATGAAGTTTTATAAAGACAGTGTTGACCCAGCGGATATGACACCTTTAAAGAAGCCAATGACAGAGAAAAGCCCTTAGTGAAGTTGAAGTCGGCAGATGATACTAAGCTGGTTGATTTTGTCCCTAGTGATTCTTCAAAGCAATTCAGTATCAGTGCGAATATGGATGCGAAATAGGAAAGCACGCTCATCGAGTTCATCCGTGAGAATCGGGACATCTTTGCATTAAAGCCTTCTGATATGCCATGTGTACCGAGGGAACTTGCTGAGCACACTCTTAATGTGGATCCCAAGTTTAAACCGGTCAAATAGTTTCTTTGCCGGTTCAATGAGGAAAGGCGCAAGGCAATCAGTGAAGAGGTGGCCCGGCTCTTGGCGGAAGGGCTCATCATTGAAGTTTTTCATCCTGAATGGTTGGCTAACCCGGTGCTAGTACTTAAGAAAAATGGCACTTGGCGTATGTGTGTGGATTAAACAGACCTTAACAAGGCATGTCCAGCTGATCCCTTTGCTCTCCCTCGTATTGCTCAGATTATTGATGCTACGGCGGGTTGTGAGCGCTTGAGTTTTTTGGATGCGTACTCTGGTTATCATCAGATCAAAATGGCAGTTAAGGACCAAGAGAAGACTGTCGGCATTCTGGGAACGGGGGTCCCTAGACTTGCTTGCCTGCGGTCCACGGCATGGCTCCACCAGTAACCCAGTATGGCCCGTCTTCGTAAACCAACACTCAAGACCCTCGCGAGGGGCCGAGCCTCGCAAGGCGTACGACACAAGGCCTCCTCAGGAACGGCCTCACCAGGCAGGCTCACGAGGAGGCGGAGAGATCAAGTCAAGGGGCACCTCGTGAGGTTCCCGTGACACAAGCCATGACGACCAAAGCTAGGCGGGCGCCAGCGCGCGCAGTGTGTTTCCCCTTTGGTGCTAAGGGGGCAAGCGCAGGCGTGGAGTACCGAGGCATCAGGCAAAGGTTTCCGTATCGGTGCAACAAGACCAAGACCAGCAGGACGGCAGGACAGAGGTCATCGTGGAGCCCAAGACGGCGTCACCACCAGCGCCTTTGACATGCGAAGACCACCTTTAGTCAGGATAGCTTGTACTAGCTGTCCCCTTTCAAATTGGCCGTTGTTGGATCCCTTCCCACTCAATATTTGGGGAGAGGACCAGGGCCTCTATAAATAGGACTATCCACCACATTGGGGGACCCATCTGGACTGAAACCAGAACAAGTAGAACACCACACCAGCTCAAGAACACCTCTCCTCTGGAGGTTGTTCTTCCCTTGTACTTTTCATCATCAGCCCAAGAGGCAATCCACCACCACCACATAGGAGTATGGTATTACACCACAACGGTGGCCCGAACCTGTATAAATCTTGTGTCTCTTGTGTTGTGAGTTCATCGAGCTAAGCTTAGGGATTGCGGCGAGGCTAAGAGCGAGATTCAGCTGGGGGAAATCTTCATGCGCACCCCAGTGTTCGAACCTCAAGGGTTTTGCCAGAACCCTAAATCCGACATTTGGCGCGCCAGGTAGGGGTACGAGGGAGCTTTCCTTCCGCCAGTCAGCCCGTCGTCGCTCCGCGAGTACAATGTCTGGCGACCCGATGACCGGCACCGACCGCTGGGCAGCCTGGCCAGCCCGGGCCATGCCGTCTGCCCAAGAAGACCTCAACCCCGCACCCCAGGCAGCCCGCGCACCTCAGAACTCTGCAGGGCGCAGGCGGCGCGGTCACACACCGCACGCCCTTACTCCACGACAGGTGCGGGCAGCCACAAGGGCCTCAAGCCACGCCGCGGCCACGACGCCGCACACCCGATGGGAACAAGCAAACATGAGAGCCGCGCTCACTGTGGCTCGGGAGCTGCTGTGATGCAGGTTAACGGAGAGCGGTCGGGATGCGTTGCTAGAGCATGTTGCCGAGCTCCTGGATGCCGCCCTTCTACTTCTAGCTTGCACCCCGGGCCCCATTCGGATGACGCGACGGACCTCTCCGCGCCCGCGTGACCCCAAGCATGCCCCAAGGCTTCATCGGCACCAGCTCAACCATCGACGGGACGCCAGGTCACACCCGCAGCACCTTTGATGAATGAGGGCACGCGCGTTGCCTCTTATGGCCCGGGCGAGCCGCTTCCCTACCATCCTCAAGACGGTGCGCTAGGCCAGGCAACATGGAGCGTGGGGCACTACAACGAAGTCTTCGAGGTGGCGGCTTCGGAGGCTTACGTGCCCCGCATGGTGGATTAGGAGTACGCGCTGGAAGACGACCCCGGCTCGTTCCTTGGGCCAGGCTGGGAGGAAGAGACGCCAGAAGCCGAGCCCTTCCAGGAGCCTCAAGGGAGCCTCACCAACCGCGCTGGTAGCAATAGTTACCGGGTACCACTAATTCCTTAGGAGCAAGCTTATGCTAACCATTGGTCGCAGGAGGGTCAGGTCACAGCAGCGGACGGCTGCCACAGCGCGGAAGCCAGGAGATAGGAGGGCGCGCCCACCCCATGGGAGCGCCCCCTGTCTCCTGGGCCCCTTGAGGCTCCCTCGACTGACTTCTTTCGCCTATATAAGTTCACGTACCCTAAAAACATCAAAGACGAAGATAGATTGGAAGTTCCGCTGCCGCAAGCCTCTATAGCCACCAAAAACCTCTCAGGAGCCCGTTCGGGCACCCTGCTGGAGGGGGAACCCATCACCGGTGGCCATCTTCATCATCTAGGCGCTCTCCATGACGAGGAGGGAGTAGTTCACCCTCGGGGCTGAGGGTATGTACCAGTAGCTATGTGTTTGATCTCTCTCTCTCTCTCTCGTGTTCTCTCTATGGCACGATCTGGATGTATCGCGAGCTTTGCTATTATAGTTGGATCTTACGATGTTTCTCCCCCTCTACTCTCTTGTGATGAATTGAGTTTTCCTCTTGAAGTTATCTTATCGGATTGAGTCTTTAATGATTTGAGAACACTTGATGTATGTCTTGCCGTGCTTATCTATGGTGACAATGGGATATCACGTGCCACTTGATGTATGTTTTGGTGATCAACTTGCGGGTTCCGCCCATGAACCTATGCATAGGGGTTGGCACAAGTTTTCGTCTTGACTCTCCGGTAGAAACTTTGGGGCACTCTTTGAAGTACTTTGTGTTGGTTGAATAGATGAATCTGAGATTGTGTGATGCATATCGTATAATCATGCCCACGGATACTTGAGGTGACAATGGAGTATTCTAGGTGACATTAGGGTTTTGGTTGATTTGTGTCTTAAGGTGTTATTCTAGTACGAACTCTTGAATAGATTGATCCAAAAGAATAACTTTGAGGTGGTTTCGTACCCTACCATAATCTCTTCGTTTGTTCTCTGTTATTAGTGGCTTTGGAGTGACTCTTTGTTGCATGTTGAGGAATTGTTATATGATCTATCTATGTTATTATTGTTGAGAGAACTTGCACTAGTGAAAGTATGAACCCTAGGCCTTGTTTCCTAGCATTGCAATACCAATTACGCTCACTTTTATCATTAGTTACCTTGCTGTTTTTATATTTTCAGATTACAAAAACCTATATCTACTATCCATATTGCACTTGTATCACCATCTCTTCGCCTAACTAGTGCACCTATACAATTTACCATTGTATTGGGTGTATTGGGGACACAAGAGACTCTTTGTTATTTGGTTGCAGGGTTGTTTGAGAGAGACAATCTTCATCCTACGCCTCCTACGGATTGATAAACCTTAGGTCATCCACTTGAGGGAAATTTGGTACTGTCCTACAAACCTCTGCACTTGGAGGCCCAACAACGTCTACAAGAAGAAGGTTGTGTAGTAGACATCAAGCACTTGTGTATCCAAAATGACAATCATGAATTTCAATAATAAATTTGTCAAAGAATATATTTGAATGGTTTCATGCTTCCTTGTCTTCAACCACCATTATGTAGAGAATTGGTGATGTAGAGATCACTCAAGATGTGAGTGAGTTGCAATCTCTTAGATTTAGATTCATCCAAGTACCTACAAGGGTTAGATAACATGCAAGATGCAAATGTATCCAAGACATAAGATAGTCATCATAAGAGAAATATCAAGGATTAGTCATCGACTTATGTCTTGCATGTATCCAATGGAGTTTCTACTCCAAGTTTGAAGCATCAATGATTTTCAATTCACCTCTTAACCTGCAAAACACTTTATCATCAAGTGGTTTAGTGAATATGTCCGCTAATTTCTTTTCGGTGCGAACATGCTTAAGATTAATGTCCCCTTTGGCAACATGATCTCGAATGAAATGATGATGAACTTCAATATGCTTAGTTCGAGAGTGTTGCATGGGATTGTGAGCAATCTTGATAGCACTTTCATTGTCACAAAGTAATGGAACATTTTTCACATATATCCCATAATCTTTAAGAGTTTGGGTCATCCAAAGTAATTGAGCAAAACATGAACCAGCGGCAATGTATTCCGCTTCGGCGGTGGATAAGGATACCAAGTTTTGTTTCTTGGAAGACCAAGATACAAGAGATCTACCAAAAAATTGACAAGTACCCGAAGTGGACTTTCTATCAACCTTGTCACCGGCATAGTCCGAGTCGGAGTAGCCAACAAGATTGAAAGAGGCCCTCTTTGGATACCAAATGCCAAAATTTGGTGTATGGATTAAGTATCTCACTATCCTTTTCACGGCCTTAAGATGACATCCTTTTGGAGCAGCTTGATATCGTGTGCACATGCACACACTTAGTATAATATCGGGACGTGAAGCACATAGATATAACAATGAACCAATCATAGAGCGATAAACCTTTTGATCGACCGGTTCACCATCTTTGTTCAAACCAAGATGTCCACTAGTAGGCATGGGTGTAGTCATATCTTTGCATTCTTGCATATTGAACTTCTTGAATAAGTCCTTGGTGTACTTCATTTGAGAGACAAAGGTACCTTCCTTAGTTTGCTTGATTTGCAAACCAAGAAAGAATTTGAGTTCACTCATCATAGACATCTCAAAATTCTCCGACATTAGCTTTCCAAACTTTTCACTAAAATGAGGGTTAGTAGAACCAAATATAATATCATCAACATAGATTTGGCATACAAATAGTTCTCCATTGACCCTTTTACTAAAAAGAGTATAATCTATTTTTCCAATTTCAAATCCTTTTTCAATAAGGAACTTGGTCAAGCATTTATACCACGCTCTAGGAGCTTGTTTAAGACCATAAAGAGCTTTGTGAAGTTTGTAAACATAATCAGGTTTCTTAGGATTAACAAAGCCGGGAGGTTGCTTAACATAAACTTCCTCCTCTATTTCATCATTTAGAAAAGCACTTTTAATGTCCATTTGGTACAAGGTGATATCATGGTGATTAGCATAGGCAAGTAAGATGCGAATGGACTCAAGTCTAGCAACGGGAGCATAAGTCTCACCATAGTCCATACCTTCGACTTGTGTGTAGCCTTGGGCGACGAGACGTGCTTTGTTGGGAACTACTTGTCCATCTTCATCTTGCTTGTTGTGAAATACCCATTTGGTACCGATGATGTTGTGGTTGTTGTCGGGCTTCTCAAGTAATGTCCAAACTTGATTTCTCTCAAAGTTGTGTAGCTCTTCATGCATAGCATTTATCCAATCCGGATCTTCCAAAGCTTCTTCAACCTTCATAGGTTCAATGCTAGAGATGAATGAATAGTGTTCACAAAAGTTAGCTAAACGAGTTTTAGAGCGAGTGATTCTCCCGGTTTGGATATCATTGTATATTTGCTCGACGGGATGGTCTTTAGCAATTCTTGCTCGAACTCGTGAAAGCTTTTGCTTGGATCTTGGTTGAACATCTTCTTCATCTTGTTCTTCTTATTGGCCTTCTTCATTGTTGACGTTGCCGTTCTCTTGTCGTGGTGGAGAAGGAGGTTGTTGGCGTTCATCTTGGTGCACTTCCTTGTTTTCTTCATCTTGGTGTGTCCCACTTGTGGATGCTTCCGTATCAACTCTTGGTTCACCTTGTCGTGAGGTAGAAGCTTCCACTTGGACGGACGAGGTACTCTCCTTCACCTCCGTTGGACGAATCTTGCCAATAGAGAAGTCTTGGATTGCTTCCGAGGGGTCTTTGTCTCCTACATCAATTGGCAATTGCTCTACTTGCGAGCCGTTAGATTCATCAAACTTCACATCTACTGTTTCTTCAACCTTTCGGGTGAAATTGTTGTAGACACGGTATGTGTGAGAGTTTGAGCCATAACCAAGTAGGAAACCTTCATGAGACTTAGGAGCAAATTTAGAATGACAATTCTTATCAAGAATGTAGCACTTTGAGCCGAATACTCGAAAGTATCCAACTTGGGGTTTGTTACCGGTGAGGAGCTCGTATGCCGTCTTACTGAGTAGCTTGTGAAGATACAAGCGATTTGTTGCATGACAAGCTGTCTCTACCGCTTCCGCCCAAAAGTGCTTCGGCGTCTTGTACTCATCAAGCATTGTTCTCGCCATTTCAATGAGCGTCATGTTCTTCCTCTCAGCAACTCCATTTTGTTGAGGTGTGTACGTAGCTGAGAACTCATGTGAAATACCTTCTTCGTCAAGAAAGGTATCCACATTTGCGTTCTTGAACTCTGTTCCATTGTCGCTGTGAACCTTCTTGATCTTCACTTCAAATTGATTTTGGGCCTTCCTAGCGAAGTTTTTGAAGATCTTTTGGACTTGCGATTTATCATCGAGAAAGAACACCCACGTAAATCTTGAAAAGTCATCAACTATAACTAGACCAAAAGAATTTCCACCGAGGCTTTTGTAAGCATTGGGACCAAAAAGATCCATGTGAAGTAGCTCGAGTGGCCTCCTTGAGGTCATGATGTTCTTCATGGGATGCCTCCCTCCAACCTGTTTACCTGCCTGACAAGCGCTGCAAAGTCTATCCTTATCAAATATGACATCGTTAACGCCAAGGATATGATTTCCTTTAATAAGCTTGTCAAGGTTTCGCATACCAACATGACCTAATCGTCTATGCCATAACCACCCTTTAGAGGATTTAGCGATGAAGCAAGTTCTAGGTTGAGCCTTTTTAGTGAAATAAACAATGTATAGATCACCTCTACATACACCGGTAAAGACCATTTTATGATTGTCTCTACGAAACACTTGGCAATCTACTTCAGTGAATAGGACATTGAAACCGAAATCAGCAAGTCTAGATATTGAAAGTAAAATGTATCCAAGAGATTCAACGAGCATGACATTTTGTATGGAGCTATCATGTGATATGGCCACCTTACCGAGGCCAACCACCTTACCCTTTGAGTTGTCACCGAAAGTGACATACTTTTGAGGACCGTCATTTTCAGCAAGCTCATGAAACATATCTTTATCTCCGGTCATGTGATCGGTACATCCACTATCAAGAACCCATTCCTTTCCTCCTGCCATATATCCCCGAAGATTTGCCATAAGACCAAATTGTATCATTGCATCATCAAGATCAAGGTCACTATCATCATCCTCATCATAGTATCCATGTTCAACATCGTCATGTGGTGGATCAAATCCTAGAGAGGATGATTCGTTAGAGTGAGTTTGACAATGATCTTCTTTATGAATTTTAATAGCTTCGGAAATAATATCACTAATGATTCCAACATCTCCTTTGGCACACATAAGGTTTGTAAGCTCAAATAGACAATCACCAAACATAGGATCATTGGAATTCATCTTACTCAAGGCAATAGACTTCTCTAGATTTTTCAAGATATAATTTGGAAAACGTTCCTCAAGAAATTTCCATATGGTGTAGGCACACTTAAGAGTAGGCAAACATCCAATCAAGTTTCTAGGCAAGCCTCTAGTGTAGGATCATGTCAATTGACTCATCAAGGGTAGGATGCATAGGATCAACATGAGCTGCACAAGGGCTAGCAATGTACTTGTTCAAATGATATTGATTGAAAATCACAAGCATCTCATTTTTCCACTCATGAAAATACTCTCCATCAAGTATAGGCACCCTATGTCCAAGACTCCCAATAATAGACTCATCCATCTTCCTCCAATGGTGTTTAAACCAAAGCAATGGAGACCAAAGCTCTGTTACCAATTGAAAGGATCGAGAAGAGGTGTCTAGAGGGGGGGGGGATTAGACCCTAAGTACCAAAAGTTACAGTTTTTAACTTCTTTAAGTTTAAGTGGAGTTTTGGCACAAGTTTAACAATCACAACACATATCAAGCAAGCATGCAAAGAGTATATGGGCAGCGGAAAGTAAAGCATGCAACTTGCAAGAAAGTAAAGGGATGGGATTGGAGTGTGCAAACGCAATTTGGAGACACGGAGATTTTTGAGAAGTGGTTCCGATAGGTGGTGCTATCGTACATCCACGTCGATGGAGACTTCAACCCACGAAGGGTAACGGTTGCGCGAGTCCACGGAGGGCTCCACCCACGAAGGGTCCACGAAGAAGCAACCTTGTCTATCCCACCATTGTCGTCGCCCATGAAGGACTTGCCTCACTAGCGGTAGATCTTCACGAAGTAGGCGATCTCCTTGCCCTTACAAACTCCTTGGTTCAACTCCACAATCTTGTCGGAGGCTTCCAAGTGATACCTAGCCAATCTAGGAGACACCACTCTCCAAGAAGTAACAAATGGTGTGTTGATGATGAACTCCTTGCTCTTGTGCTTCAAATGATAGTCTCCCCAACAGTCATCTCTTTCTCACAGGATTTGGATTTGCTGGAAAGAAGATTTGAGTGGAAAGCAACTTGGGGAAGGCTAGAGATCAAGATTCATATGGTAGGAATGGAATATCTTGGTCTCAACACATGAGTAGGTGGTTCTCTCTCAGAAAATGTATGCTGGAAGTGTAGGTTCGTTCTGATGGCTCTCTCCACGAATGAAGAGGAGGTGGAGGGGTATATATAGCCTCCACACAAAATCTAACCGTTACACACAACTTGCCAATCTCGGTGGGACCGAATTGAGAAACTCGGTCGGACCAATTCAGCAAATCTAGTGACCGTTAGAATTTTCCGTGGGACCGACATGCAACTCGGTAGGACCGATATGATTAGGGTTAGGGCATAATGTAATCTCAGTGAGACCGATTACACAAACTCGAAGGGACCGATTTTGGTAATAAGCTAACCAGAGAGTTGGTCAGGTAAACTCGGTGGGAGCGATTCGCTCATCTCGGTGAGACCGAAATGTTATGAAAAGGAGATAGAGAGTTTACATTGCAATCTCGGTAGGACCGATTACGCAAACTCGGTGAGACCGATTTTGGTAATATATACATACAGAGAGATTGCAATCCCATCTCGGTGAGACCGAGATACCTATCGGTGAGACCGATTTGCCTGGGGTTTGTGGCAGTGGCTATGACATCTGAACTCGGTGGCGCCGGATAGGAAGAATCGGTGGGGCCGAGTTTGACATTTGGTTTAGGTCATATGTGGATGTGAGAAGGTAGTTGAGGGATTTTGAGCATATCACTAAGCACTTTGAGCAAGCAAGCCATTAAGCAACACCTCATCCCCTCTTGATAGTATTGGCTTTTCCTATAGACTCAATGTGATCTTGGATCACTAAAATACAAAATGTAGAGTCTTGAGCTTTGAGCTTGAGCCAATCCTTTTGTCCTTAGCATCTTGAAGGGGTTCCACATCCTCTAGTCCATGCCACCTCATTGTTGAACTCATCTGAAACATACTAGGTAAAAGTGTTAGTCCAACAAGAGATATGTTGACATTAATTACCAAAATCACCCAGGGAGCACTTGTGCTTTCAAAGTCGGGGTAGGTGTTCTAAAGATGGTTGAAGACGCGGGAAAACGCGCGCCTAAGCAGGCTGCGGCTCCTCTCCTCAACAAGCTGGTGAGCTCTCTCAGAACGGTTCTCCAGGTGCGTCACCACGTCAGCAAAGAAGCGGAGATGACCGGCGTAGTCGGTCGCGTGGGGATGCGGGGCATTCTCATTACAGATGTTACCTAGGGCCGCCTTGGCCCTGTTCCTATGGTCCTGGAGCATGGGGGCGTGCACATGCTCCAGTGTCCCCCGTTGAAGCACTTCCTCCCTGTTCCGCTGCGCAATGGACTCGGCGTCAACAACCTGCGGCTGAAGAGGAAGCAGCTCTACGCGGGCGAAGGCCAGGCGGCCTGCACTGAGACCAGGGCAGCTATGGCGGCCTCCACGCGCCGTTCCGGTTCAGTTACCTTGGACCTGAGGGCGGCAGTTCTGCCCGCAACCTCTGCTTGAACCAGCTTCAGCTTCAAGTCATACCTGCTCGCAAGGTCTGCACGAGCCTCGGCCACGCGGCGGTCGACCTCCTCCTGGACACGTGCCTCGCGCGCACCAACGGCGTCCTCCGCTTGGGCAACCTGTCGCTCCCTCTTCTCCAACCACTCAAGCTCAAGACTGCGCTCGGCGGCCTCCAACATCAGTGCTTCCTCACACTTCAGGAGCCCCCCTCCTTGGTAGGTGTCCCCCTCAGCGACGCAAGAGCAGCTTGGCGCGACTCCACCTACTGCTCCAAGGAAGCGCTCCAGGCCTGGAGCTCCCACGCACGCTTCTTTGCAATCTCGTGACGACGATCTGCTTCCCGGGCCTCCTCCAAAGCTCGGGAACAGGCCTCACACGAGGTTGCAAGGGATGCCTCAGCCTTCGCATTGTCAAGCTCGCGCTGGTGGTGCGCAAGGTTGATGGCCACCTTCAGTTTACGCCGCTCCTCGATCAGCTGTAGGCCCTCGGCTTAAAGGCGCGCATCTACATCCGCAAGTTCCCCACCAAGCTGGCCCATCGCATCCATCGCCTTCTAGAAGAACTCATGGCGGACGATGCTTCGTTCGTGTGCAAACTTGAGCGCGCGGCTGATGTCGTCCCCCGGCGCGGGCGCCATTGGCGGGATCCGAAGCGGTTCGCCCCCACTCGGCAGGGGGGCTGGCGCCCCCACGGTCGCTGGCCAGGCCCCGCAAGGGACCCGGACCGGCGCAGGCTCACCACTTGAAGAGGAGCCCAGGATTAACACCAACTAGCTGCCGTCCACGACCAGAGGAGGATCCCTGGGTAGGCTGGCCGCGCTCCAGGCAAGGTTCCGAAGGAAAGGCGGCAAGGGCACAGGCTCAAGGCACCTTGCAGGCAGGCTTGCTTCTTTGGCGGACCCCGCACCAGGGGAGGCGTGCAGGCTTGGGACGCTCAAGGCTAGCGATGAATGCAAGGTCGGAGGAGGCTGCTTCTCAGGAGACTCCGCGGGCTTGGCAGGAGGGGTCCTGAAGAGCCATAGTCAGGAGGGGAAGCAGCGATTTGGGAATTACAAGGATAAGGTACTTACTCGTCTATGGTGATGTACTTTCTATGTTTCAACGGTCGGATGGTGCCACCACTGCAGCTCGAAGACTCCTTCCTCTTGTGGAGCGTGGCGAAGTCCACGTGGAACCGGCCTAGGTGTTGGACGTGGGGGCTAGCGTGGGGTGCGGCTGGAGAGGCACCCAGGCGGTCAACCTCAGGAGCGCCAAGCTGGGAAGAGCAATCAGGCTCTGCCTCATGCTGGCTTGCCGAGGTCTCAGGAGCTCCGGCCTCAGGAGCCGCCGACTGCATCTCCCCCTCAATGACCGCCTCAGGGCGGGCCCCACGAGCTCCTAAGGATGGCGCCTCGGGAACCTCAAGCGGCGTCGGCACTTCAACACCCACGCCTACAGCCTCCAGCGATGCTTGGCTCCCTGCGTCCACTCTTGGGGCAAGCTCGGCGCTGGCGGCAATTATGGGAGCCACGACGACGCGATTCTCACGAGGCCCCACAAGGCCGACCGGACGCAGACCCCATTCGTCGAAGGAAGGCATCTGCCCGCAAACTCGACCCTGTTCGAGCAGAGATACAAAGAGAAAGCCCCCTTGTGGCATATCGCCTGGCGAGGGGTTGCCAGTCAACTCTTCAAGCACCATCCTCCGCGCTTCAAGCGAGAGCCCCAACTCCTGAAGCCTCATGCAATCTTAGTCACCAGCCAGGGCCCACATCAGTGGGGAATGGTGTTGGAGAGGGGCAATATGTGTTGGAAATATGCCCTAGAGGCAATAATAAAAGCATTATTATTATATTTCCTTGTTCATGATAATTGTCTTTATTCATGCTATAATTGTGTTATCCGGAAATCGTAATACATGTGTGAATAACAGACATCAACATGTCCCTAGTGAGCCTCTAGTTGACTAGCTCGTTGATCAACAGATAGTCATGGTTTCCTGACTATGGATACTAGATGTCATTGATAACGAGATCACATCATTAGGAGAATGATGTGATGGACAAGACCCAATCCTAAACATAGCACAAGATCGTATAGTTCGTTTGCTAGAGTTTTCCAATGTCAAGTATCTTTTACTTAGACCATGAGATCGTGTAACTCCCAGATACCGTAGGAGTGCTTTGGGTATGCCAAACGTCACAATGTAACTGGGTGACTATAAAGGTAGACTACGGGTATCTCCGAAAGTGTCTGTTGGGTGACATGGATCAAGACTGGGATTTATCACTCCGTATGACGGAGAGGTATCACTGGGCCCACTCGGTAATGCATCATCATAATGAGCTCAGAGTGACCAAGTGTCTGGTCAGGGGATCATGCATTACGGTACGAGTAAAGTGACTTGCCGGTAACGAGATTGAACGAGGTATTGGGATACCGACGATCGAATCTCGGGCAAGTAACATATCGATAGACAAAGGGAATAGCTACGGGGTTGATAGAATCCTCGACATCGTGGTTCATCCGATGAGATCATCGTGGAGCATGTGGGAGCCAACATGGGTATCCAGATCCTGCTGTTGGTTATTGACCGGAGAGTCGTCTCGGTCATGTCTGCTTGTCTCCCGAACCCGTAGGGTCTACACACTTAAGGTTCAGTTACGCTAGGGATGTAGGGATATGTATATGCAGTAACCCGAATGTTGTTCGGAGTCCCGGATGAGATCCCGGACGTCATGAGGAGTTCCGGAATGGTCCGGAGGTAAAGATTTATATATGGGAAGTCCTGTTTCGGGCATCGGGACAAGTTTCGGGGTTATCGGTATTGTACCGGGACCACCGGAAGGGTCCCGGGGGTCCACCGGGTGGGTCCACCTGTCCCGGGGGGGCCACATGGGCTGTAGGGGGTGCGCCTTGGCCTAATGGGCCAAGGGCACCAGCCCCACATAGGCCCATGCGCCTAGGGTTTGAAGGGGGAAGAGTCCTAGGAGGGGAAGGCACCTCCTAGGTGCCTTGGGGGGGGGAGGGAAACCCCCCTTGGCCGCCGCACCCCCTAGGAGATTGGGTCTCCTAGGGCCGGCCACCCCCCCTTGGCCCTCCTATATATAGTGGGGGAGAGGAGGGACTTCATACCTGAACGCCTTGGCCTTTGGTTGCCTCCTTCTCCCTCCCCAACACTTCCTCCACCTCCATAGTGCTTAGCGAAGCTCTGCCGGAGTACTGCAGCTCCATCAACACCACGCCGTCGTGCTGCTGCTGGTGCCATCTCCCTCAACCTCTCCTCCCTCCCTTGCTGGATCAAGAAGGAGGAGACGTGGCTGTTCCGTACGTGTGTTGAATGCGGAGGTGCCGTCCGTTCGGCGCTGGTCATCGGTGATTTGGATCACGTCGAGTACGACTACATCATCACCGTTCTTTTGAACGCTTCCCCTCGCGATCTACAAAGGTATGTAGATGCATCTAATCACTCGTTGCTAGATGAACTCCTAGATGATCTTGGTGAAACGAGTAGGAAAATTTTTGTTTTCTGCAACGTTCCCCAACAGTGGCATCATGAGCTAGGTCTATGCGTAGTTCTTCTTGCGCGAGTAGAACACAATTTGTTGTGGGCGTAGATTTGTCAACTTTCTTGCCGTTACTAGTCCTTTCTTGCTTCAGCGGTATTCTAGGATGAAGCGGCCCGGACCAACCTTACACATACGCTTACGTGAGAGCGGTTCCACCGACTAACATGCACTAGTTGCATAAGGTGGCTGGCGGGTGTCTGTCTCTCCTACTTTAGTTGGAGCAGAATCGATGAACAGGGTCCTTATGAAGGGTAAATAGAAGTTGACAAAATCACGTTGTGGCTTTAACGTAGGTAAGAAGACGTTCTTGCTAGAACCCTAATTCAGCCACGTAAAACTTGCAACAACAATTAGAGGACGTCTAACTTGTTTTTGCAGCAAGTGGTTTGTTATATGATATGGCCAAAGTTGTGATGAATGATGAATGATCTATATGTGATGTATGAGATGTTCATGCTATTGTAATAGGATTCACGACTTGCATGTCGATGAGTATGACAACCGGCAGGAGCCATAGGAGTTGTCTTTATTCTTTTAATGACCTGCGTGTCATCGAGAAACGCCATGTAAATTACTTTACTTTATTGCTAAACGCGTTAGCCATAGTAGTAGAAGTAATAGTTGGCGAGCAACTTCATGGAGACACGATGATGGAGATCATGATGATGGAGATCATGGTGTCAAGCCGGTGACAAGATGATCATGGAGCCCCAAGATGGAGATCAAAGGAGCTATGTGATATTGGCCATATCATGTCACGTTTATTATTTGATTGCATGTGATGTTTATCATGTTTTGCATCTTGTTTACTTAGAATGACGGTAGTAAATAAGATGATCCCTCACAATAAAATTCAAGAAGTGTTCTCCCTAACTGTGCACCGTTGCGACAGTTCGCTGTTTCAAGACACCACGTGATGATCGGGTGTTTTATTCAGACGTTCACATACAACGGGTGTAAGACAGATTTACACATGCAAACACTTAGGTTGACTTGACGAGCCTAGCATGTACAGACATGGCCTCGGAACACAGAAGACCGAAAGGTCGAGCATGAGTCGTATAGAAGATACGATCAACATGAAGATGTTCACCGATGTTGACTAGTCCGTCTCACGTGATGATCGGACACGGTCTAGTTTAACTCGGATCATGTAATACTTAGATGACTAGAGGGATGTCTAATCTAAGTGGGAGTTCACTAATAATTTGATTAGTTGAACTTAATTATCATGAACTTAGTCTAAAATCTTTGCAATATGTCTTGTAGATCAAATGGCCAACGTAGTCCTCAACTTCAACGCGTTCCTAGAGAAAACTAAGCTGAAAGACGATGGCAGCAACTATACGGACTGGGTCCGGAACCTGAGGATCATCCTCATAGCTGCCAAGAAAGATTATGTCCTACAAGCACCGCTTGGTGACGCACCCGTTCTCCCTGCAGAACAAGATGTTATGAACGCTTGGCAGGCACGTTTCGATGACTACTCCCTCGTTCAGTGCGGCATGCTTTACAGCCTAGAGCCGGGGCTCCAAAAGCGTTTTGAGAGACATGGAGCAGATGAGATGTTCGAAGAGCTGAAAATGGTTTTCCAAGCTCATGCCCGGGTCGAGAGATATGAAGTCTCCGACAAATTCTTCAGCTGTAAGATGGAGGAAAACAGTTCTGTCAGTGAGCACATACTCACTATGTCTGGGTTGCATAACCGCTTGACTCAGCTGGGAGTTAAATTCCCGGATGATGCGGTCATTGACAGAATCCTCCAGTCGCTTCCACCAAGCTATAAGAGCTTTGTGATGAACTTCAATATGCAGGGGATGGAAAAGACCATTCCTGAAGTATTTGCTATGCTGAAATCAGCAGAGGTAGAAGTCAGGAAGGAACATCAAGTGTTGATGGTCAATAAAACCACTAAGTTCAAGAAAGGCAAGGGTAAAAAGAACTTCAAGAAGGACGGCAAGGAGGTTGCCGCGCCCGGCAAGCAAGCTGCCGGGAAGAAGCCAAAGAATGGACCCAAGCCCGAGACTGAGTGCTTTTATTGCAAGCGAAGCGGCCACTGGAAGCGGAACTGCCCTAAGTACTTAGCGGATAAGAAGGCCGGCAAAACAAAAGGTATATGTGATATACATGTAATTGATGTGTACCTTACTAGTGCCCGTAGTGGCTCCTGGGTATTTGATACCAGTGCAGTTGCTCACATTTGTAACTCAAAGCAGGGGCTGCGGAATAAGCGGAAACTGGCAAAGGACGAGGTGACGATGCGCGTCGGGAATGGTTCCAAGGTCAATGTGATCGCCGTCGGCACGCTACCTCTGCATCTCCCTTCGGGATTAGTTTTAAACCTTAATAATTGTTATTTAGTGCCAGCTTTGAGCATGAACATTGTATCGGGATCTCGTTTAATTCGAGATGGCTACTCTTTTAAATCTGAGAATAATGGTTGTTCCATTTTTATGAGAGATATGTTTTATGGTCATGCTCCTATGGTGAATGGTTTATTCTTTATGAATCTCGAACGTGATGCTACACATGTTCATAATGTGAGTATCAAAAGAAGTAAGGTTGATAATGATAGTCCCACATACTTGTGGCACTGCCGCCTTGGTCACATAGGTGTCAAATGCATGAAGAAGCTCCATGATGATGGACTTTTAAAGTCTCTTGATTATGAATCATTTGACACGTGCGAACCATGCCTTATGGGTAAAATGACCAAGACTCCGTTCTCAGGAACAATGGAGCGAGCAACCGACTTATTGGAAATCATACATACTGATGTGTGCGGTCCGATGAGTGTTGAGGCTCGCGGTGGCTATCGTTATGTTCTCACCCTCACTGATGATTTAAGTAGGTATGGGTATATCTACTTAATGAAACACAAGTCTGAAACCTTTGAAAAGTTCAAGGAATTTCAGAGTGAGGTTGAAAATCAACGTGACAGGAAAATCAAGTTTCTACGATCAGATCGTGGAGGAGAATACTTGAGTCACGAGTTTGGGGCACACTTAAGAAAATGTGGAATAGTTTCACAACTCACGCCGCCTGGAACACCTCAGCGTAATGGTGTGTCCGAACGTCGTAATCGCACTCTGTTAGATATGGTGCGATCTATGATGTCTCTTACCGGTTTACCGCTTTCTTTTTGGGGCTATGCTTTAGAGACTGCCGCATTCACTTTAAATAGGGCTCCGTCAAAATCCGTTGAGACGACACCGTATGAATTATGGTTTGGGAAGAAACCTAAGCTGCCGTTTCTAAAAGTTTGGGGATGCGATGCTTATGTCAAGAAACTTCAACCTGAAAAGCTCGAACCCAAGTCGGAAAAATGCGTCTTCATAGGATACCCAAAAGAAACTATTGGGTACACCTTCTACCTCAGATCCGAAGGCAAGATCTTTGTTGCCAAGAATGGGTCCTTTCTGGAGAAAGAGTTTCTCTCGAAAGAAGTAAGTGGGAGGAAAGTAGAGCTTGATGAAGTATTACCTCTTGAACCGGAAAATGGCGCAACTCAAGAAAATGTTCCTGAGGTGCCTGCACCGACTAGAGAGGAAGTTAATGATCAAGATACTTCTGATCAAGCCCCTACTGAAATTCGAAGGTCCACAAGGACACGTTCCGCACCAGAGTGGTACGGCAACCCTGTCTTGGCAATCATGCTGTTAGACAACGGTGAACCTTCGAACTATGAAGAAGCGATGGCGGGCCCGGATTCCGACAAATGGCTAGAAGCCATGAAATCCGAGATAGGATCCATGTATGAAAACAAAGTATGGACTTTGACTGACTTGCCCGTTGAGCGGCGAGCCATAGAAAATAAATGGATCTTTAAGAGGAAGACAGACGCGGATGGTAATGTGACCATCTATAAAGCTCGGCTTGTCGCTAAGGGTTATCGACAAGTTCAAGGGGTTGACTACGATGAGACTTTCTCACCGGTAGCGAAGCTGAAGTCCGTCCGAATCATGTTAGCAATTGCCGCATTCTATGATTACGAAATATGGCAAATGGACGTCAAAACGGCATTCCTTAATGGTTTCCTTAAGGAAGAATTGTATATGATACAGCCGGAAGGTTTTGTCGATCCTAAGAATGCTGACAAAGTGTGCAAGCTCCAATGCTCGATTTATGGGCTGGTGCAAGCATCTCGGAGTTGGAACATTCGCTTTGATGAGATGATCAAAGCGTTTGGGTTTACACAGACTTATGGAGAAGCCTGCGTTTACAAGAAAGTGAGTGGGAGCTCTGTAGCATTTCTCATATTATATGTAGATGACATACTTTTGATGGGAAATGATATAGAACTCTTGGACAGCATCAAGGCCTACTTGAATAAAAGTTTTTCAATGAAGGACCTTGGAGAAGTTGCTTATATATTAGGCATCAAAATCTATAGAGATAGATCGAGACGCCTCATAGGTCTTTCACAAAGCACATACCTTGATAAGATATTGAAGAAGTTCAATATGGATCAATCCAAGAAGGGGTTCTTGCCTGTGTTGCAAGGTATGAAATTGAGCTCAGCTCAATGTCCGACCACGGCAGAAGATATAGAAGAGATGAGCGTCATCCCCTATGCCTCAGCCATAGGTTCTATTATGTATGCCATGCTGTGTACCAGACCTGATGTAAACCTTGTCGTAAGTTTGGTAGGAAGGTACCAAAGTAATCCCGGCAAGGAACACTGGACAGCGGTCAAGAATATCCTGAAGTACCTGAAAAGGACTAAGGAAATGTTTCTCGTTTATGGAGGTGACGAAGAGCTCGTCGTAAAGGGTTACGTCGACGCTAGCTTCGACACAGATCTGGATGACTCTAAGTCACAAACCGGATACGTGTATATTTTGAATGGTGGGGCAGTAAGCTAGTGCAGTTGCAAGCAAAGCGTCGTGGCGGGATCTACATGTGAAGCGGAGTACATGGCAGCCTCGGAGGCAGCACATGAAGCAATATGGGTGAAGGAGTTCATCACCAACCTAGGAGTCATACCCAATGCGTCGGGGCCGATCAAGCTCTTCTGTGACAACACTGGAGCTATTGCACTTGCCAAGGAGCCCAGGTTTCACAAGAAGACAAGGCACATCAAGCGTCGCTTCAACTCCATTCGTGAAAATGTTCAAGATGGAGACATCGAGATTTGTAAAGTACATACGGACCTGAATGTAGCAGACCCGTTGACTAAACCTCTCCCTAGAGCAAAACATGATCAACACCAGAATTCCATGGGTGTTCGATTCATCACAATGTAACTAGATTATTGACTCTAGTGCAAGTGGGAGACTGTTGGAAATATGCCCTAGAGGCAATAATAAAAGCATTATTATTATATTTCCTTGTTCATGATAATTGTCTTTATTCATGCTATAATTGTGTTATCCGGAAATCGTAATACATGTGTGAATAACAGACATCAACATGTCCCTAGTGAGCCTCTAGTTGACTAGCTCGTTGATCAACAGATAGTCATGGTTTCCTGACTATGGACACTGGATGTCATTGATAACGAGATCACATCATTAGGAGAATGATGTGATGGACAAGACCCAATCCTAAACATAGCACAAGATCGTATAGTTCGTTTGCTAGAGTTTTCCAATGTCAAGTATCTTTTCCTTAGACCATGAGATCGTGTAACTCCCGGATACCATAGGAGTGCTTTGGGTATGCCAAACGTCACAACGTAACTGGGTGACTATAAAGGTAGACTACGGGTATCTCCGAAAGTGTCTGTTGGGTGACATGGATCAAGACTGGGATTTGTCACTCCGTATGACGGAGAGGTATCACTGGGCCCACTCAGTAATGCATCATCATAATGAGCTCAGAGTGACCAAGTGTCTGGTCATGGGATCATGCATTACGGTACGAGTAAAGTGACTTGCCGGTAACGAGATTGAATGAGGTATTGGGATACCGACGATCGAATCTCGGGCAAGTAACATATCGATAGACAAAGGGAATAGCTACGGGGTTGATAGAATCCTCGACATCGTGGTTCATCCGATGAGATCATCGTGGAGCATGTGGGAGCCAACATGGGTATCTAGATCCTGCTGTTGGTTATTGACCGGAGAGTCGTCTCGGTCATGTCTGCTTGTCTCCCGAACCCGTAGGGTCTACACACTTAAGGTTCAGTTACGCTAGGGATGTAGGGATATGTATATGCAGTAACCCGAATGTTGTTCGGAGTCCCGGATGAGATCCCGGACGTCACGAGGAGTTCCGGAATGGTCCGGAGGTAAAGATTTATATATGGGAAGTCCTGTTTCGGGCATCAGGACAAGTTTCGGGGTTATCGGTATTGTACCGGGACCACCGGAAGGGTCCCGGGGGTCCACCGGGTGGGTCCACCTGTCCCGGGGGGGCCACATGGGCTGTAGGGGGTGCGCCTTGGCCTAATGGGCCAAGGGCACCAGCCCCACATAGGCCCATGCGCCTAGGGTTTGAAGGGGGAAGAGTCCTAGGAGGGGAAGGCACCTCCTAGGTGCCTTGGGGGGGAGGGAAACCCCCCTTGGCCGCCGCACCCCCTAGGAGATTGGATCTCCTAGGGCCGGCCACCCCCCCTTGGCCCTCCTATATATAGTGGGGGAGAGGAGGGACTTCATACCTGAACGCCTTGGCCTTTGGTTGCCTCCTTCTCCCTCCCCAACACTTCCTCTACCTCCATAGTGCTTAGCGAAGCTCTGCCGGAGTACTGCAGCTCCATCAACACCACGCCGTCGTGCTGCTGCTGGTGCCATCTCCCTCAACCTCTCCTCCCTCCCTTGCTGGATCAAGAAGGAGGAGACGTGGCTGTTCCGTACGTGTGTTGAACGCGGAGGTGCCGTCCGTTCGGCGCTGGTCATCGGTGATTTGGATCACGTCGAGTACGACTACATCATCACCGTTCTTTTGAACGCTTCCGCTCGCGATCTACAAAGGTATGTAGATGCATCTAATCACTCGTTGCTAGATGAACTCCTAGATGATCTTGGTGAAACGAGTAGGAAAATTTTTGTTTTCTGCAACGTTCCCCAACAATATGACGATGGAGGAACTCCTTCACCACCTGGGGCGCAGTCACGCCAAGGTCTCTCAACCTCTTCAACCGGAGCCAGACGAAGGAAAGGCGAGAGCTCGCAAGCTTCTCGTGGCTCCAGTCGGAGTTAGGGATGGCGGGCAATGACGGAGGCGAGAGCAGGGGGCTGAGCACCCCAACATCCATGTACACCCACCGCATCCCGAACCCGCTTGTGGACGGTGGGAGATCAAAATCAATCCCCGAGGCGGTCGTCTCTGCCACAGCCTGGAAGCTCAGGCACCCTGAGCATTGCGAAGGGTCGGTCAGATGCAGCGCGAAATGGCGCAAGAGGGCAACGGAAGGTGCGATGCCCACCATGGCCTCGCAAACAAAGGCGAAGATGGCGAGAAGGGCAATGGATTGGGGATCAAGGTGCAGCATGTGAATCTGGTAATGGGAAAGCACTACATTGAAGAAGGCGGAGAAAGAGGGAACCAGGCCAGCCCACAGGGTGTCAACAAAGAGCCGAATCTCAATGGCTTTCCTGTCAATGGAGGCATGGGACGCAGGACAAGCCACCGTCCCTCCCCACTCATTGAAGCTGGAAGCGAGCGTCGGGCGGACCTTGCCCATTGCCTCCTGGTTGAGCACCCGCGATCGGCCGACGGCGGGCTTGATTGTCAGGGGTGGATTGGCTAAGAGTAGAGGCTTCTTCCCTTTCTCCATGTGAGTTAGCGCCATGGCAATGGAGGGGACTGAGCTCGATTCAGATTGGAAGCAGGAGTAGAGGCTCGAGTAGGAAAGAAGGATAGGAAGCACGTCGCTTGCGAGGAGGAAATAACCATGTAGGGTACCATGGCCGCCTAGCCAGGCGGATATTGGGGCAGCATGGGGAAGCGGAGATGCCCACGTCGAATCAGTCGCCACGAGTCGACCAAGGTCGCAGGCTATTAGGGCCCGTGGCGCTCTGCACTTGCCCTTTGGCTTTGCTGCTAAGCCAAGTTCGAGCACGCCTTGGGCCCGGGGGCTAGTGTCAGCATTCTGGGAACGGGGGTCCCCAGACTTGCCTGCCTACGACCCACGGCGTGGCTCCACTAGTGGCCCAGTATGGCCCGTCTTCGTCAACCAACACTCAAGACCCTCGTGAGGGGCCGAGCCTCGTGAGGCGGACGACACAAGGCCTTCTCAGGAACGTCCTCACCAGGCAGGCTCGCGAGGAGGCGGGGAGATCAAGGGAAGGGGTACCTTGTGAGGTTCCCGTGACGCAAGCCATGACAACCAAGGCTAGGCGGGCGCCAGGCGGGCGCCAGTGTGTGCAATGTCCTCGTTTCCCCTTTGGTGCTAAGGGGGCAAGCGCGGGCGTGGAGTACCGAGGCATCAGGAAAAGGTTTCCATATTGGTGCAACAAGACCAAGAACAGCAGGACGGCAGGACGGAGGTCATTGTGGAGCCCAAGACGGCATCACCACCAGCACCTTTGACAGGCGAAGACCACTGTCTGTGTCAAAACCGGCGAATCTCGGGTAGGGGGTCCCGAACTGTGCGTCTAGGCGGATGGTAACAGGAGACAAGGGACACGATGTTTTACCAAGGTTCGGGCCCTCTTGATGGAGGTAAAACCCGACGTCCTGCTTGATTAATATTGATGATGTGTGTTACAAGAGTAGATCTACCACGAGATCAAGGAGGCTAAACCCTAGAAGCTAGCCTATGGTATGATTGTTGTTCGTCCTACGGACTAAAGCCATCCGGTTTATATAGACACCGGAGAGGGCTAGGGTTACACAGAGTCGGTTACAATGGTAGGAGATCTACATATCCGTATCGCCAAGCTTGCCTTCCACGCCAAGGAAAGTCACATCCGGACACGGGACGAAGTCTTCAATCTTGTATCTTCATAGTCTTGGAGTCTGGCCAATGATGACAGTTCGGCTATCCGGACACCCCCTAGTACAGGACTCCCTCAACCACCTTTAGTCAGGATAGCTTGTACTAGCTGTCCCCTTTCAAATTGGCCATTGTTGGATCCCTTCCCACTCAATATTTGGGGAGAGGACCAGGGCCTCTATAAATAGGACTAGCCACCACAGTAGGGGACTCATCTGGACCGAACCAGAACAAGTAGAACACCACACCAGCTCAAGAACACCTCTCCTTAGGAGGTTGTTCTTCCCTTGTACTGTTCATCATCAGCCCAAGAGGCAATCCACCACCACCACAGAGGAGTAGGGCATTACACCACAACAGTGTCCCGAACCTGTATAAATCTTGTGTATCTTGTGTTGTGAGTTCATCGAGCTAAGCTTAGGGATCGCGACGAGGCTGAGAGCGAGATTCGGCAGGGGGAAATCTTCATGCGCACCCTAGTGTTCGAACCTCAAGGGTTTTGCCGGAACCCTAAGTCTGGCAAAGATTGCCTTCATCACTCCCTTTTGAGCCTCCCAGGCAACTTACCAACGATGTGTTTAGAATTGCCTTCATGGCCAGATTGGGTGCAATGTTCATGCTTATGTGGATGATATTGTTGTGAAATCTAGGAAGAAGGAGACGTTGATTGAGGATTTGATGGAAACCTTTGACAATCTCCGGGTCTACAAGATGATGCTTAACCCAGCCAAGTGTGTCTTTAGTGTGCCGACAGGCAAGTTACTGTGTTTCTTGGTGTCTGAGAGAGGCGTTGAAACTAACCCGGAGAAGATCAATGCCATCACCTCTTTGGCTAAACCGGTGTGTATCAATGACATCCAGCATTTGGCGGGTCGTATCACGGCTTTGATCCAGTTTATAAGTCGCATGGGAGAGAAGGCCATCCCTCTGTATCAGATGATGAAAAAGTCAGATAATTTTATCTGGAGCGATGCTGCTAATGAGGCATTTGAAGCACTTAAGAAGCAACTGGCTGAGTCGCCAGTTCTTGCAGCCCCCATTGAGAAGGAGCCTTTGCTGTTATATGTGGCGGCAAACAACCGGGCTGTGAGTGTGGCAGTTGTGGTTGAAAGGAAGGAGTTAGGCAAGGAGCATTCGGTTCAAAGGCCGGTTTATTATGTCAGTGAGGTGCTGATTGACTCTAAGCAGAGATACCCACATTGGCAGAAGCTAGTTTATGGCGTATTCATGGCTAGTCGCAAATTGAAACAATATTTCCTTGGTCATCCCATCACTGTGGTTAGATCTTCTACTTTTGGGGGATATTATTCAAAACAGAGAAGCCACATGTCGGGTAGCTAAGTGGGTCATTGAGCTTGGACACCATGGTTTAACATATATGCCTCAGACGGCTATAAAATATCAAGCACTTGTGGACTTCATCAATGATTGGACAGAGTTACTGATGCCTTAGGAAAAGCCGGATCATACATATTGGACTATTCATTTTGGTGGATCCAGGCAGTTGGAAGGCTCGGGGGCTGGAGTTATATTGACTTTCCCATGAGGTGATAAATTTTATTATGTTTTAAGGTTGATGTTCCCTTGTACTAACAATGCAGCTGAAAATGAAGCCTTACTCCATGGTCTTCGGATGGCTAAAGAGATGAATCTAAGCCGGGTAAGATGTTTTGGCGACTCTAATTTGGTGGCTTAGGAAGCATCAGGGACCTGGGATTCCAAGGATCCACTCATGGCGGCTTATCGCTGAGAGGTGGATACTATTGCTGGGCACTTCAAAGGATGTCAATTGGAGCATGTCCATTGAAGGAAAATGAAGCAGCTGATGCGTTAAGCTGGTTGGGGTCTCAGCGTAAGACGGTCCCCCCTATTATTTTCCTTGATATTTTGCATAACCCATCAGTGAAATTGCCTACTGAGGAAGACTCGGCAGTTCCTGACCCGGAGGCACAATTAGTGGCGGCTCTTGATGCTATCCCTGATTGGACTGTTCCATATTTGGCTTACATGACCCGGGGTGAGTTACCTGAGGATGAAACTTTGGCTAGACAGATAATCCGGAGGTCTAAGTGAATGACTATTGTCAAAGGTGAGCTTCACAGATGCAGTGTTACATGGGTGTTCCAACGGTGCATTTCTCCCGAGGAGGGCCGTGAAATTTTAAGGAAGAATCATGAAGGAGATTACAGTCATCATGGGTTCTAAGTCTCTCATTGCTAAAGCTTTTCATCATGGGTTTTATTTGCTGACGGCTCATGCTAATGCAGAAGATCTGGTCAGTAAATGTGATGGTTGTCAGAAATTCTCAAGACGTGGTCATGTGCCAGCTCAAGAATTGAGGATGATTCCTATTACTTGGCCGTTTGCAGTCTGGGGGCTGGATATGGTTGGGCCTTTCAAAAGGTCCAAAGATAAAAGACCCACCTCTTGGTGGCGGTTGATAACTTTACAAAGTGGGTTGAGGCTGAGCCGGTTAGCAAATGTTATGCAGCCACGACGGTTCAATTAATCAAAAAGGTGATCTTTCGTTTTGGGTATCCTCATAGTATCATCATTTATAATGGTAGTAATATGTCTAAGGGAGCAATGAAAGAATTCTGTCAACAAGAGCATATCAGGCTTGATGTATCATCAGTGGCTCACCCCCAGTTTAATTGCCAAGCTGAACGAGCAAATTAGGAAATCTTGAGAGGTATCAAGCCCCGGCTTATGGTCCCGTTGTAGAGAACACCGGGTTGTTGGGTGGAAGAGTTTCCCTCAGTGCATTGGAGTATCAATACCACCCCCAACAGATCTACGGGTTACACACCTTTCTTCATGGTTTATGGAGCTGAGGCGGCTCTCCCCAGTGACATACGTCACGATTCGCCTCGTGTGGCGGCTTACATTGAAGCTGACAATGAGAAAGCATGTCAGGATGCTATTGACCAGTTAGATGAGGAGCACGACCTTGCGGTGACTCGTTCGGTGATTTACCAGGAAGATCTACGGTGTTATCACATCCGCCGAGTTAAAACTAGGACCTTTCAAGTAGGAGACTTAGTGCTCCACCTCATCCAGGATCAAACTGACATGCGTTATCCCCACCTTGGGAAGTACCCTTTGTGGTGAGCAAGAATCTGAACAACAGGTCATACTACCTTGTCGATGTTCGAGACCATAAGGACTCACGCACGTCGGAGGAGGAGACCCGCCGGCCGTGGAATATTGCTCATCTTTGACCTTATTACACTTGAGCCATCGGCTCTTGTGATGTACATACTTTATCAATGTATATATTATCATGAATATAATAAAGCCGGCATCCCTGATAATTCAGGGCTTCCGTCGTTTCATTTCTAAGAATGTGAGTCTTTATTGTCACTTCATACAATCACTTGGGGGCTTCCTGCTCATTGAGCATAGCTAAAGATTACCCTCTTGATCCGGCTTATACGCCATGATTGAAATATACTTGGGGGATTCCTCATGGAGCATAGCTTTGATTCCGGTTTATAAACCTGGAATGACCTTTAACTTGGGGCTCATTAGCATAGCTATGACCCACTAGGCTTGGACGCCTAGGTGTATTCACCAAAAAATCCGGGTTATCCTGCCTTTGTAAGTTGGCCACTCCGCCCAGGTAATCCTAGAATGACTCGTTGTACTCTTGACAGTTATTCTTATAAAGACACTGAACTTATCAACGTTAAAACGACGATTGGTCATGTGAGGCCCGGCTTACAAGGTTTTGAATTAAGGTTTAACTCAGCGGCTGTGCGGCCCATAAAAGTACTTGGGTTTTAGGCTTGGTGGCCAATGAAAGCCTTGTTTTCTTATTTGTCTTTCATTTGAACTTTTTTTTGGAGTTTTGTCTCTTATCACATATCAATACATGGTTGAAAAAACCAATTAGGTCCATGTTGCCTTATGGTTCATTTATATCTTTATCCAGAGTGTTATTAACCCGGCCTGGCCTTGGACTTTAAGTCGCCAGGATATAATTACCATATGCTTAGAGCTTTTCACTCAAGTTTTGGGTTATCACCCCTTGCTGCATGCGGCGTTATAAGCCGACAGTATATTGAACCAGGCATTGTGCTTCTATCTATAGTCTATTGCCTTTACCACATGACTTATGATAAGTCGGTAGAGTGAACAAATATCACATGTATGATATTTATTTCATTATGTAAGGATTTTTATAAACCGACCCTGATTATGGACTGATCAGTCCTCAGTGTTTTCTTATATATATGGGGTATCATGACCCGCCCTGGGGTAAACCGCAAGGGCACTTCTTATCTCTTTATATATAGGGAAAATGACAAACCAGAATTGCACAATTGATCATACCATAAAGCATAAGGGACGAATTTCCCAATGATGGATCAACAGTGTTATGCAAACAAAACATGCACGATGGCATGATAGATCAGTACTTAACTATCCTATTACATGGCTCCACGAGCCCAAATGGATAAATTATTTTTTAAGCAGTTCCTGGTGGTGCAAATAAAGAACCGCCCAACGGATCAGTTCTCTTGGCCTTGGCGGTTTGAAGCTTCCAGGTCATCTTGCGCCGGTTCTTCTTCTTCCTCCACCGTCTGGAAGTCAGGCGATGACCAATTGATACCAGTCAAGGCTTGAAATTCAACATCTTCATCGATAAGCTCATACAGATCAATATCCGGGGCAAAAGTATGCTTACGGATTGGAGGGATAAGATCTGCAACTTTATAAGCCGACGTGGGCATCTTCTGATTTTCTGCGGTGCAAGCCGCCTGATACTTGGACAGATCAGTTTCTTCAACAAGAATACTCGCCAGAGGATGCACCGCTTTTACACAGGCAGCAAAGTCTTTTTTGTCAAAGGGAGACCTGTCCTCTTTGAAACTGGGGCAGCCAGTGGCTAGCTCGGCCGGGTCTAATTCCGACTGCCATGCCTTAGCCTGGCTTAAAGCCGTAAGGGCACCGACTCTAGCAGCGGACCGCTTGTTTTCTTCAATCCGGGCTGGCAAGATGGAAAGGCTGCTTAAAACGTTGCTGAGAAGAGACTATGTTTTCTTGCTTGGGGATATGGCAGCGATTGTGCATTGAGCTTCGGTATACAGTTGTTCTACTAAGGTATAAACCGCCTTGAGTTTTATCAGTGTTTCTTTCCCAAGGTTGCTGCTTCTGGGACCTGCATGGGATATTATGATCGAGTCGCTAGGCGGTTCATAAGAAAAGGAATAAAATCATTGAGATATAAAATTATCTTACCAAAAATAGCAAAGGTCATTTGATTGATGTGATGTTGTAAGCCGACAAAATTGGTAGAGATCTCTTCCAATGAGGCTTCAGCTTTCTCAGCCCTTTTGATCAAGGCGGCCCTTTCTTCAACCCTGGCGGCTTTCTTAGTGTTAAAGTCAGTTTTGAGCTTCTCATTTTCATCCAAGCTAAATTTATACTTGGAGTCAGCCTTCTGGGTCTGAGCTTCTTGTGCTTGAAGTCGGGTCTTCAAGTCAGTCAGCTGAGATTGAAATTGACTGGATGCTTCCTGAAAGAACAAGTCCAAATAGATATGAAGAGTTCTGAAACAACATACATTGATACGTCCCAAGCCCTATGCAAGCAATAGCACTTGGCACTTGGGGGCTAATGGGCGCATAAAGTTTCTTTATGGAGTTATATATATTTATAAGTCCCAAGCCCTTTGCAAGCAATAGCACTTGGCACTTGGGGGCTAATGGATGCAAATTTGGTTTATGAGGCAGTGACAGGCGACCCCAGTTCATCATTTATCCAAGTTTACTCGGTTGGCAAGGATGATTAAATGAGATTTCTTATCAATTGATAAGCCTCGTCTTAATTTAGTAGTTTCAGCCAGCCCTTGGGGGCTACAGATGCAAAGTTGATTATTATTAAGTGAAGAACCAACTTACCTTAATAGTTTAAGCCGGTCCTTGGGGACTATAGGTTCTGACTCAGAAGGATAGTAAAAAGGCTATCTAGCAAGTCTACAGTATATTCTATCCTATCATATCCAGTAGACTAGGGGGCTAAAGGAATATATCTCATATGAGAGCAAGAATTAACACCTCATGTTTCTGATGCATATGCTTGACCATGTCAATTTCCAGATCACGACTGTTGTATACTTGATTCAGATAGCCGGAGAATATTTCACTAATGCTCAGATGTGAATAATTGGCCATCTCAAATTTGACCTTGCGCCTCTCAACCAGCTGTTCCTTGGCAGAATGTTTAGCCAGAACTATAGGGTTTCCCGGTTCTTGAAAACCAGCGCTAGTGATCACAACTTCCTCGGTATCCGGTTTGAGAGGTTTAGTTGGGCTTGGCGGTTCAGCAATCTCTGGCTTAGCGACCATAGGATCAGTAGAGGTACCATGATTTTCTGGTGGCAGGTCATCAGCAGGATTATCCGGTTATTGCATGGAGGTCTCTGAAATTGGTGCTTGTTTTTCCGGCTCACGAGGTTTGGGATCTTCTGACGGCTTGGCGGTTCTGGCCTTTTAGCTAGGTTTTGCTTTCCCACTACAAGAGGATTCAGAAAGTCAGTATGAATTTAGAGATGTTAAACACAGCTTTAAGGTGGTAACCAAGGGCAGTCTTGAAAGGAGGAAGCTGAGTCTGAGAAGAGTCGTGGACGAAGAGTGAGAGGTCCCCTGATAACAAATCAGAAGCATGAAGTACTGGATGAATAATATCTGGGTTAAAATAAGTAAGAGATGGCTTTTTTGAATACCTCATTCCGGCGTTTGCGTTGGGCTGGCGTGTTAGGCAAACCGGAGGAAAGTTCTCCGCCTCCACTGTTCCTGGTTCTGCACCGGTTCTCATGTTGTTGTTGCTTCAAAATAAAGTTGGGATCCATGTGAGCTAAAGGGTTAGAAAACCTTACTTTCTGGATCATGCGTCGGATTTTCTGTCTTGGCAAAGGCTCTGAGTCGAAGGAAATAATGGTTACCTCGTCATCAACCGCCTGGCTGCTCTCTGCATTATCCTGATAGTAATCAGTGTCAATAAGATGGATGAAAAAGGAGCCAAGGCAATCAAGTTCTACCTCTGACTCTTCAGATTCATCCACATTAAACGTATCAGAAGCAGTGGATGTCTTTTTGCTTCTCTTCATGGCTTTGGTCTTGGCTCTGGCCTTCATGGCGGCTTTTTTCGTATCTCTTATCCCCAAAAGTGGATCCACCCTGAGAAAGTTTACAATAAAAGTAAGGATTTCTAGATTCTAAGAGCAGTGAGGTAAAATGTATGTAAACCGGACAAGCATACCTCTGGTGTCGGGTTAAGTACGCGGAAGGGATTCAGACCCACTCTGCTACAGCTTTCCAATGTTTCATTGAGAAGAGTCTTGGTCATATCATTGATAGCCTCATCAATCAAACGCTTTGAATTGTAACAAAGTGGATCTTTGGTATCACCAGTGTATGTGCATATTAAACCGGGCTGGCGGCTTAAGGGTATAATTCTCCAAGCTACCAAGCACCAAACCAGATCAATTCTGGTTAATCCGTTGCCCAATAATTCCCTAACCTTTGAGAAGGTAGGTGCAAGTTTGGCCCGTTCAGCAGTGGTAAGCCGGCCAGGAAGAGGATGCTTTGGGTTGACCCGTTGGTCATGATAACCCGGTAAGGGATTTTCATCAGTAGGAGAAGTATCCTTGCAGTAGAACCAGGTCTAATTCCAATCTTTGGGATGGCTTGGAAGGGAAGCATAAGGGAAAATGGCATCTCTGCGACGCTAAATTGAGATGCCTCCAAGTTCTTGGCTGCGACCGTTAGTAAATTCATTCTGGCTGTTCAGGTAGAAATACTCTCTGAAGAGGTCAACACTAGGTTCTTCTTGAAGGTACACCTCACAGAAGACTTGGAAATTGCAAATATTGGAAATGGAGTTGGGCCCGATATCTTGAGGATGAAGTTGCATAAAGTGCAGAACATCACGGAAGAATTTTGACCCGGGCGGTGAGAAGCCCTAGTTCATGTGATCAGTGAAAACGATAACTTCGCCGACTTGTGGCTGAGGTTTGGCTTTGCCCGGATTAGGAGCACGCCAGTGCATGATGTATTTGGCCAGTAAGAAACCAATCTTTACATAATCTTCAAGCATTGCCTCGGTAACAACGGATGGGACCTAGTCGCATGATGTAACAGTTTTGGTCATGATTGGGTGCACGGCCTACAATAAAGAAGTTCAAGATGTTAAACCGGCAGATATGTGGCGAGTTACAAGTTGTTATTCCAACCGCTATACAAGGATAAAGCTATAGAGATTCAGCACAGAACAAGCCAGTTTGGTTAAACAGGAAGATGGCCGGGGTTATGGATTTAAGTCGATGATGGCGGGTTAAGCGGGGCCTAATGTAATATGGCGGGTCATAGTTTATGTCATAATCCACCATGGCAGTTTTGGGGATTTAAATCTATCAAGTGAAAATTTTGCTAAGGGGCAGAGAAACAGATTTCACAAGCTGGCGCTATAATTTCGGATCTGTGACAGTTCAGAAAAGGCAGTTGTCGGTGTCAAAACCGGTGGATCTCGGGTAGGGGGTTCCGATTTGTACGTCTAAGGCTGATGGCAACAGGAGGCAAGGGACACAATGTTTACCCAGGTTCGAGCCCTCTCGATGGAGGTAAAACCCTACTTCCTGCTTGATTGATACTGATGATATGGGTGTTACAAGAGTTGATCTACCATGAGATCGTAGAGGCTAAACCCTAGAAGCTAGCCTATGATGATTATGATTCTATCTCTAAGGACTAAACTCTCCGGTTTCTATAGACACCGGAGAGGGCTAGGGTTTACATGGAGTCAGTTACAAAGAAGGAAATATAATATCCGGATCGCCAAGCTTGTCTTCCACGCAAAGGAGAGTCCCATCCATACACGGGACGGAGTCTTGAGTCTTGTATCTTCACGCTCTAATAGTCCAAAGTATATAGTCCGGCTGTCCGGATACCCCCTAATCCAAGACTCCCTCAGTAGCCCCTAAACCAGGCTTCAATGACGATGAGTCCGGCGCGCAATCTTGTCTTCGGCATTGCAAGGCGGGTTCCATCTCCGAACACTCCAAAGTAATTCCCGAACACTTAAACCATGTCCGGATCTGCAAGATGATCTTCACATACCACCGTAGAGAGAACGATTTTTCACAAATGTGATCTGCTGACAGCTTTAGACAACGTGACAAGACACTACGGTTGGGTCATTATTCGAACCGTTTTCCCACAACCAGCCATAGCGCATATTGCGAGGCAGTTTCCTTGACACGTCTTGTGAAATCAGAGATCATGTCCCCTTATCATGGGATTCCCATCAATGCGGGTATGGGTAAATCAACTGTGCCATCAATCGTGGCGCTTGGGAAATAAGCGATTCTCAACGGGCAAGTGGGGAGGCGCACCGCTTTCGTCGCCTCTATAAAGGGATAAGGGTTCCCCATTTTCACCCATGCCTTCTTCCTCCTCGGCTTATCTATTTTCACACCCTGGAGCTCCAGCACTCTAGCTCACGCTTTCTCCGCACAACCAAACATGTCCGGAGCAGGAGGCAAGTGGGTAGCCTCCACCGTGAAGGAGGAGCATATTGCGAAGCTCCGGGCGGCCGGATACTTGGCCACAGACATATCGCACCGGCTACCGGACGAAGGGCAGATCATTCCAACTCCGGAACCCCACGAGAGGGTCGTGTTTCTCGCCCACTTCGTCCGTGGACTGGGATTTCCACTTCATCCCTTCGTCCGTGGGCTCATGTTTTACTACGGGCTAGATTTCCATGATCTAGCCCCAAATTTCATCCTCAACGTCTCGACGTTCATCGTCATGTGCGAGGCCTTCCTCCGCATCAAGCCTCACTTTGGCTTGTGGCTATGAATCTTCTGCGTGAAGCCGAAGATCGTGAGCGGCCAGCAAGCGGAGTGCGGAGGCGCCATGGTGGGCAAGATGCCCAACGTCACCTGGCTTGACGGCTCCTTTGCGGAGACCGTGAAAGGGTGGCAGTCTGGGTGGTTCTACATCACTGAGCCGTGCAACGCCAACTGGGCGGCGGCCCCCGGATTCTGATCCGGAATTCCCATGCGGCTCACCTCCTGCGAAAAGAAGGGTCTGGCATGGGGCGAGCCTGCGGAGCTGACCGGACTTCAGAACTGCATCAGGAATATGAAGGACAAGAAAATCAAGGTTGTCAACATGGTCCAGGTCATGCTTGTGCGCCGGATTCTTCCATGCCAAAGACGGGTATTTAATCTGTGGGAGTTCATCCCGGCTGAACACCAGACATTCCGAAAGCTCTACAGCATGATGCACAAGGTCGCATGGAAGGCATTGTTCAAGGCCCCCGAAATACCTCCTCCCACATCCGAGGACCGTGGACTTCACGCCACGCGGCTCCCCCGTCCGGTGAGTTTTCTGACTATCACCGGATGTAGTTTTTCCTAGTATACTCATGGGAGGATCTTAAGTCATTGTGTGTATTTAATCAGGAGTATGTGGAGACGGTGGAGCGGATTGACTGTCCGGCTCCACTGCCAGAAGGTCCAGCAGATGCTCTCCTGATGAAGATGCTAGTCCCGGCACCCTAAAGGCGCCGGAAAAGAAGGCCGAAAAGAAGGCCCCGGGGGCCCGGAAGGGTCTCTAGCGTAAGGTTGTACCGGACGCCTCGTCCGAAGATGACAAGGCACACTCCTCCCCTGAAGGGGAGGAGGAAGAGGAAAGGGCCGCCCCATCTGGAGAGGATGAGGGGCCTAGGGAGGCGGCCCAGGGGACGGGGAAGTGTCCCCGACGCAAGGCTGTCATACCCTCGTCATCCGAAGACGACGAGGTAGATTCCTCCCGTGGAGGCGGGGGAAGACACAAAGACACTCCGCCTCCTCGCACAGGGGAGGAGAAGAAGAGGAAAGTCGCCCCAGATGGGGAGGCCAGGACGCCCAAGAAGGGAAAGGCGTCCCTTCCGGATTACTCCACCACTGCCGCCTATAGCGAGGAGGAGTGGTTGCCCAGGGGGAAGCCCCTAGTGAGATCGTAAGTATCCGCACTCTGTTATACTTTAGTGCAACTTCGCTTCATAGTTTGTTATAACACCGAACACATATATGCAGTCCGGCCAGGGTCCATCCCGAGGTATCATCTTCGGATGGGTCCTTGAGTGATTCAGCGATGAACTCGCTCCCGACGGCCACTACTCCTCGGCCTGCGGACGACACGGAGGTGTTGTCCCAAAGGCTTCCAGAGCAGGGGGAGGTGACTCTGGAGGCGCCCCAGGGCGGGATTCCAGACGCCAGGCACGCAGGGTATAAAATCCCCGCGGATTGTGCCGACGAGAGCCACGACAAGCCGGGCTCTCAGCCGGATACTATGCCGGAACCTCCAATGGTTCCGGATTCGGGCAGGCGGCCCCTCGCTAGGGAGGGCGAGCCGTCCGTGCCGATGACTTCCGCTACGCCAGAGGCGTCGAATAGTTTGCTGGAGGCGCTTCGCGGCGCTTCCATGGATGAAGAGCACCGTACTCTTATGAGTGCGGTGATTGAGAAGGTTCTGTCCGCCAAGAGCGGACTAACCGAAGCCTGCACCAGCCTCCTGACAGGCTTTGAGGTAAGTAATCAAAAATGTGTGAAATTACAACCCGATAAGTAGTAGCCCCTGATACTCTGTTGGTGTTCTAAAAGAAAATCCAAACAGAGGGTCAATATAAATCCGCAGGAGTCTAATAGTAGTTGTGCATGTGACTAAGCAGGCGGTGCTGCTTGCTGGTGCTTCCCACACGGCCGAGGTCGCCGGACTTAAATGGGACCTAGAGCAGGCACAGGGAGAGCTCGGCCTCACGAAGAGGCAGCTCGAACAGAACAAAGGTGAGTGATACCCCGTTCGGATGTCATAAAGAATAGACAAAATTGGTGATTCTCACGACAAAGCATTGTGACTTTGAAATAGGGGCCACAACTGAAGTGGTGTCCTTGAAGAAAGCGCTGTCCGAGGCCGAAGACAGGGCGGCCCTGGAGCGCATTGAGCGCGAAAAGCAGAATGCTAGGGTGGGCGAGGTACAGCAAGAGCTCTAGGATCTCGGCAAGAAGTTCGAGTCCTTGGAGCGTGACCTCAAGACGAAGGAGTCTAAGCTTGCGAAGGCCCTTGCGAGTATGAAAGACGCCAAGGTTGAAGCCGAAAAGGCCCAGCAGGAAATCCAGGCGGCCAAGAAGATAGCGGCGGGTAAGACATTCTTTATGCAAAGCAAGCATGTGGAGGAGGCGTTTCTTTTACTTTCCCGAATTCGGAGCTCTCCAGGGGCATTCGCAGATCTGCCATGCAGCGTATCAGATGTCGCGGAGTTCTACCGTGCCGAGAAGGGGAGCTCAATGGAGAAGCTGTTCTGGTCCCAGTATGCTGGAGCTGAACACCCAATGCCTCTGAGTGACCAACTGAAGCAGTTGGTTGAACTCCACAGGGCGGCTGAAGTGGCTATGAAAGATTTCATAGTCCGGATGTGGCCTGGTGAGCCCCTGCCCACTAGCTACTTCAGCCTGATCAAGCGAATGGTAAATGCCTGTCCGCGGCTTGAAGTGATCAAGTGATCCGTTTGCATTGAGGGTGCCCGCCAGGCCTTTGCCCGTGTGAAGGTGCATTGGGGCTAGCTGGATGCGGAGAAGCTGGTGAAGGACGGGCCTCCGGAGGGCAAGGCGCATCACTGTCCCAAAAAATATTATGATGGCGTTATGAAGGGCGCTCGTCTCGTGGCCAAAGAATGTACCAAGAACACGATCTTTGAATGAATGTACTTCTGTCGTTTTTGTAATAAAAAGACGAAGTTATTTGCGCTATATAGCACTTTGTTTTGATTTAAAATATTACCTTCTGTGCGGCTGTTTATAAAATTATGAAAGTAGGCCAGTCGTCGGCTTCCGCCCCCACATAACTAGTACCTAGGTGTTCCTGGAAAAACCTAGACACTCTTTATCCAAATTTTTGGTCCTTGAAGGAGGTGTTTGGCGCAGCGAACAAGGCAAACGGACTATGTGGCTTTATAACTTTCACTTAGCCATTGAAGTCTACAATTTTAAATTTCGACGAAGCCCTTAGAATTCAGAAAGCCGAATTGGGGCACTATATACGCCTAAATCGGACGAAGCCGATTCCTCGCCTAAAGCAGAAAAAATCTTTAGGGATTTTAGGACCTCTCGAACAGCTCTCGCCGCATCATGCCAGTCAGTTTTCGGCTTTCTCTACTGAGGTGCTCGTCTGGAAGAACCGGGACACAATCGCAGTAGTTCTCCCTGCGCTACCTTAGCCGATATAACGGAACGTAAGGTACCAAAACAAGGGAGCCGGACAAACTCAACTATTGACCCAAGACATGATTCGGAGCTGATGCATATAATGCTATAAGTTCGGGGTGCCACACTGTTGAAAGTGTTCGGACTTGTCTTGCCGTATTATGGGGCGCTATAAGAAGCCCCTGGCAGACTGAATGTACCAAGGTGTACGGATGCAATATTAAATAAATATTTATAGAAAAACTGGGCGAATAGGAATAATAAGCTGACGCTATATATTAGCTCCCATTGATGAATAATATGTTTAAGCGTATGTTTACAATGAATGTGTTTAAGCAGAAGTAAATAGGACTATTTAACATGTCCTATCCAAGGGCGGGCTGCATGTAGGTATATAAAACAGGTATAACGATCGTGAATAGATTCCACCTGGGTATTCCCTTTCTGCGCAAAGCCTGTTGCCTCCTTGGTTTTCTCTCCTATGTAAGGCCGACAATCCGGCTCTTCTGAAGAGGCTGCCCGAAAGCAGTGTCCTGAAAGATAAAGGGGGGTTATGAAAATATGTTGCGGTTATACCACACTGTTGATTGAGTCACTGTTTCACCTCCGCCTATGCCCATGGTATTTTAAGTACGTAATTGTGTACGCGCCGCACGAATGCTGCTGTGATGGGGCTTGAGCGGAGGCCGGACTGCTAGTCGCGCTCTTGGCGTGCCTGGCGATCCTGTTGCGGGGTGCTCCGGACTCGCTTGACGGTGTTCGGGGTTGTTGTCAGCGGATTGGTGGTTTGCTAGAGAAGGCTGCATTGTACTTCTGTTGCGAGGGCTGCAGTATCCTCTTCTGTACGGAGAGAGCGGTCCATGTTTCCGTTGACTGTTATGACCCCGCGAGGTCCTAGCATCTTGAGCTTGAGGTATGCATAGTGTGGTACCGCATTGAAACGAGCAGTGCATGATAGCCACTACAGAAAGGGACGATATCGAAGATTAACTCCTCGCTTCGGAAGTTATCCGGAGATCCGAAGACCACTTCTAGTGTTATGTATCCCGTGCAACGGGCCTCTACTCCTGGAATTACACCTTTAAAGGTGGCTTTGGTGGGCTTGATCCTTGAAGGATCGATGCCTATTTTGCGCACTGTGTCCTGATAAAGCAGGTTCAAGCTGCTGCCGCCATCCATAAGGACTCGCGTGAGGTGGAATCCGTCGATGATTGGGTCTAGGACCAATGCGGCTGAACCGCCATGACGGATACTGGTAGGGTGATCCCTGCGATCAAAGGTGATCGGACAGGCTGACCATGGGTTGAATTTTGGGGCAACTGGCTCCATCGCATAGACGTCCCGCAATGCTCGCTTCCGTTCCCGTTTGGGAATGTGGGTGGCGTAGATCATGTTGACTGTTTTCACCTGGGAGGAAGTTTCTTCTGTCCCCCCGTGTTCGAACGCCGGGGCTCCTCGTCGTCGTCGCTGTGCAGCCCCTTGTCCTTGTTTTCGGCGTTTATTTTACCGGCCTGTTCGAACACCCAGCAGTCTCTATTAGTGTGGTTTGCTGGCTTGTCCGGGGTGCCATGAATTTGGCACGAGCGTTCAAGTATGCGGTCCAGACTGGACGGTCCCTGATTGTTTCTTTTGGACAGCTTTTTTCGCTGACCGATTTGGATCCGCTGAATCCGGTGTTGGCTGCCGTGTCTTCAGTGTTGTCGCTATTGTTCCGTCGCTTATGCCTGTTGCGCCATAGTTTGCCGTTATTGTCGCGGACATCTGAGGTTCCGGAATTTATAGATGTGGTGCTACTGTGAGCCAACCAGCTATCCTCGCCCGCGCAAAAGCGGGTCATGAGTGTCGTGAGGGCCGCCATGGATTTTGGTTTTTCCTGGCCGAGGTGTTGGGCGAGCCACTCATCACGGATATTATGCTTAAAGGCCGCCAGGGCTTCAGCGTCCGGACAGTCGACTATTTGGTTCTTTTTGGTTAGGAACCGAGTCCAGAATTTCCTGGCTGACTCTCCGGGCTGTTGGGTAATGTGGCTCAGGTCATAGGCATCCGGTGGTCGCACATATGTGCCCTGGAAGTTGTCGAGGAACGCATCCTCCAGGTTTTCTCAACTGCCAATGGAATTTGTCGGTAGGCTGTTTAGCCAATGCCGGGCTGGTCCTTTGAGTTTAAGGGGGAGATACTTGATGGCGTGTAGGTCGTCTCCGTGGGCCATGTGGATGTGGAGAAGAAAATCTTCGATCCATACTGCGGGGTCTGTTGTGCCATCGTATGATTCGATGTTTACGGGTTTAAACCCTTCTGGGAATTCATGATCCATCACTTCATCAGTGAAGTAGAGGGGGTGTGCGGCGCCTCTATGCTGGGCTATGTGGCTACGCAGTTCGAATGAGTCTGGGTGGCTGTATTCGGCCCGGCCGGACTTGTTCGTAGTGTATCCGGCGTGACGATCATCGTCACGTGTTGGGGCGCGCCCCCGCGATCCGTAGATCGATCTTGGCTGTCCTGCCTTGTTTTCCAGTATATCTTGCAGGTCCTGCCTATTGCCCCGGGCCATAGTGTATTGGCGTGGGGGTGCGGGCTGGTATTCCATTTTATCCCGGCCACGAGGTGGCCGGTCGGCCGTCTGGCGCTCGAGTCCGTATTCCTCAGCTGCCAGGACTTCAGTCCATCTGTGGGTGAGCAGGTCTTGATCAGCTTGGAGCTGCTGCTGCTTCCTTTTCAGGCTTCTCGCAGTGGCCATAAGCCGGCGCTTGAAGCACTCTTGCTCCACGGGGTCAAGGCACGCCGAACTCGTCGTCGCCGAGGCTAATCTCGTCCTCGGAGGGGGGCATGTAGTTGTCCTCCTTCGGATATCCATCCGTCGCCTGTTCGTCTGGGCTGTCCTGCCCATCTTCCTGTTCGGCCTGCTCGAAGGCAAACTGATCAGGGTTATATTCATGTTCGGCACCATCCGGATTGTTTTCGTCACCTGTGCCGGTATTGCTGTGGCGGGGCTTGGAGCGGCGCTGACGACGCCCATGCTTTGTTTTCTTCATTGAGGGGTTATCCTCCATTGCCTCATCACCATTTGTTTCTTTTGGAGTGTCCACCATATATATATCATATGAGGAGGTGGCTGTCCACCGCCCCGTGGGCGGTGGATCCTGTTCTTCTCCTGCATCATCGTCCACACCGTCGATGTCTTCGGAGTCGAAGTCAAGCACGTCGGTTAAATCATCGACCGTGGCAATGAAGTTGGTGGTGGGTGGGCAACGAATTCCTTTGTCGCCTGCTTCCCACTCGAGCCGGACACAGTTCAGCCAAGAGCCTCCTGACAAAGAGAGAGACTTTAACGAGTTCAGCAAGTTGCCAAAGGGCGAGTGCTGGAAAATATCCGCAGCGGTGAAATCCATTACTGGAGTCCAACCAGATTTGACGGGCTTGGGAGTGCGTGGACCGGAACCTACAGTCGGATACGAGTCCGGGGGTCCGGTGTCACAGGCTTCCTTGGGGGTGAGGCCTGTCTTCGGCTCTACAACCGATGAGTGTGCGGCCTCCGTGGCGGGGTCCATCCACCCGTCCTCAGGCAACGCAATCTTCTCCGCATTTAGGTCCGGGGCTCCTGCGAGGATGATATCCCGAGCATAGTCCGACAGCAGGTCTAAGCCATGCTCATCGTGACTGTCTGGTGCTCCTGGCGCATGCCCGAATCCGTTGAAGATCAAGTCTCCGTGGATATTGGCCGTGGAGTTCAGGTTTTCGAATCTAACCTGGTGGCCAGGGGCGTAGCTGTCGATCTGCTCCAGATGGCCAGACGAATTGGCCCGCAGTGCGAAGCCGCCGAACGCAAAGATCTGTCCGGGGAGGAAAGTCTCACCCTGGACCATGTTGTTGTTGATTGAAGGAGCCATCGAGCCTTGCAGCGACGACACAGAGGAACTCTCAATGAAAGCACCAATGTCGGTGTCAAAACCGGCGGATCTCGGGTAGGGGGTCCCGATCTGTACGTCTAAGGCTGATGGTAATAGGAGGCAAGGGGCACAATGTGTACCCAGGTTCGGGCCCTCTCGATGGAGGTAAAACCCTACTTCCTGCTTGACTGATATTGATGATATGGGTGTTACAAGAGTTGATCTACCACAAGATCGTAGAGGCTAAACCCTAGAATCTAGCCTATGATGATTATGATTCTGTCTCTAAGGACTAAACTCTCCGGTTTATATAGACACCGGAGAGGGCTACGGTTTACATGCAGTCAGTTACAAAGAAGGAAATATAATATCCAGATCGCCAAGCTTGTCTTCCATGCAAAGGAGAGTCCCATCCAGACACGGGACGGAGTCTTGAGTCTTGTATCTTCACGCTCTAATAGTTTGGACAAAGTATATAGTCCGGCTGTCCGGATACCCCCTAATCCAAGACTCCCTAAGCAGTGAAAGTAAAACCTAAGGTGGCGGCAATGAAAAAACTTTGATGCATTGATGTGGTTTTCTATAGGGAGATGCTATTTCAATGATGAAAATGGTGATAAAACTACTTCCGTGCAAGATTTACGACCTGTTCAGATTGAAAACTGTAGGAGTTGAAGAAAGTAATGAAGAACAGCGAAGAAAAGCGATGAACAAAACACAAATCCTAATACATATCTAAGAGGAATGGGGAGGATCGCTTACAGGTGATGATGATCAGCGGTGGCGCACCAGAGTTCTCTAGTCTGGTCAGGATGATGCGGCGGCCTGAGTTGAGGCAACGGCTCGAGGTCGCGGTGGCGGGACCGGAGTGCTCGTGCGGCTAAGAGGAGGAAGACGGAGAAGGAAGCAGGGGGAAAATGAGAAGAGACCACTGTCCCTATTTATAAGGGGGGGGCGAATACAAGATATGCACGAGAATCGAGGAGGCCTAAATCATCGTATGCCTATAGGGAAGCCTCAATTTTGAGGATGTTTTAAGATAAGGATTAGTTAAGATGTTTCTGGGCCTCGTGCAGAGTTAATGCGAAATGACGTCATGGCAGTTCAAGAAGATTTTGAGAGCTGACGTCATGGCGGGTTACATCAAGCAATGGAAATTCTTACAAGACAGGTACTGAAGATTAATATGAACAAGTTCAAATCAACCTGGGGCCTAATGTTGAGGATATAACTACTAGGTATGAACTGCCCAGGAGGGGCCGGGTCATACCACTAGAGATAACCCATGTAGGTGGCGGGTCATAACAGCCCGCTGGCGGCCCAAGATCCAGAGGCGACTTAGGGCCCATGAGGATGAACTGCCATGAGAGTAACTTGTATTGTAAGGCAGGCTTAGTTAGTCACCAAGCCGGACACATTGTCTATGAGCCGGCCGGGACTCTGTAAGCTACTGGGCGTCAACCTGTGTACTCGAAGCCGACGGCGAGTTACGGCAGGAAAGAAAGAGATCGAGAACTAGGTCAAGCCTATTCGCTCCCTGGTAATCGAAGCCCAAGAAATAACCACCGTACACTTGATTTGGCTGTTACCTCCACCGCGAGGGGCCGAACGAGTATAAACTCTCTGTGTCCCTTGTCCCGTTTAACCCCTTCAAGCTAACTATGTTGCGATGTCTCCACACCTAAGTCCTCATGCTAGGACATCTGACGTGATAATTCCACGACAGAAAGCGTCACATGCGAGTGAGTGTCGTGTAGGACAACCACCGACTACATGTGGCCAAAACATGTATGTATGAAAGGGTTGTGTAATGTTTTAAATAAGGAATTGACGACTCTGATGTGGCACCTGCCTCACAAAACGGCCAACCCACACGATGGCTCATGACTCGTAGTGTACTGCCAGCCACCCCCAGACGCACACACACACACCGCGCATCCACCACACCTATGATGCATGTTAAATTTTCCCACGGTGAACATATGTTATCAAAGGAGGGACGTTTTAATTTTGAAAAAAAACCTAAAGATCATTAAGACGTTTTAGTACATTGATTGATTTTGTAGGGGTATAAAGTGCAAAAATCAAATTTGGAAAAACACATGTGACAGTGCTCCTAAATGGATTGGAAAAACACATGTGTCTCACTGGGTGCATGTTTTCTCCCCGTGCAAGAAATTTCAAACATTCAGAATCTTGATTTTTAAAATCTAGTACATCCAATACTTATTTGAAATTCATGATACTTATCATGTTGTCATATGGACACCAATACACAGTGGCATTGTACTTTTTTTTGTCAAATTTGAGACAAGTTTTTATGTAATATTTATCTTCTTACAAACGCGAGATTATTAATAACTGGGAATGAATATCGCAAACAGATTATTTATTCAAACCGTGGGCGTAAGACCAATAATGGATACATTCCATGCTTCGGTTAAGCAATAAAGAGCATCATTAATCATCAACATAGAGAAAAAAATATATGTGCCACCACACGACCTACATGCATGCAAGTAGGCGTGAGTTGACAGGACGCATGCGAGCAGTCCACCACGCAGGCAGACCGGGAGGCATGCGTGTAGGTGTGTGAATTGAGAGGAGGCATGCTCGCTGCATAGTGTCATCGGGAGGCGTGCAAGTAGCTGTGTGAAATGACGATAGGCATGCCAGTAGTCCGGTGCGCAGGCTCACCTGGAGGCGAGCCAGCGGTTTGACCGCCACCCGCCTCTCTCCCACTACTCCATATAAATGGGGCGCTCGAGTGGCCGCACCCCCAACCTCGCCACAGACACAATTCTCTCTCCGCTTGCATCCTTGATTGACACCGCTCTCAGTCCTCAAAGCTATCAGTGTATGAGGATGCCGCCAAAGCGCCCCATCGGAGGGAGTGGCGACACCCGGGCTGCTAAAGCACTGAAGCACGGTGTGAAGATGGAGACAGAGGTTGTCATCGCCACCGCCGAGGTATGCTGCACCCTGATGTCGTCGACAGCATCGTGTTTCCACAGCTGGAGCCGGAGGTCCACACCGACTCCGGCAACGACTCGGGCGACGACTCCGACGACGACAGAGATCCGGTTAGTCATCAATACCCATTTATGTGTCAAATGCATCCTAGGGTTTCTCTGGTTACTCCTGCATCTTGCGTCCCCCTTTTTGTAATAGAAATCCTATGGTTAGGTTCTCCTAATCCATGAAATCTGAGTAAGTTTCTTTAGATCCGTGTAGTGTATTGATTGTTTGAACAGTACAAGTGATAAGTGATTAGTTGTTTCATCTGTGCAAATGATTTATGCTAATAATCCGACTAGGGTTAGTGTTCGTGCTAATAATTCTTAGCCAGGTCTTGACAATTAATTTTGAATGACCTACATATATGTTTGTGCCATTGTTTTCTTCAAGATAGGTCTGTACATAGACGATTGTGCTTAAAAATCAAACCATAATCTTTGGATATGTCTAAAAAAATAGCCATAAATTCCTAACCCTACTTTATGGCATGTAAACATTGATTTGATGCAAAAATTTGGCAAGTACCAAATGTTCGCTAGAGATTAGTTTGTATTCCAAATTTGATGCCACGTTTTTTTACTATATGTGTAGGTGTTGTCTGACGATGTCGACAACGAGGATGAAGATGGCCAGAGGAGGTACAACAGGCAAATCCTCAGGGAGATTTATGCGGGAATGCATAACAGGCGTATTAGGACCTAAGATGGCGGCTATCGATGCCCATTTTGCAACCAAAAGCTTCATGGCGGGTATCAAAGTGTTCTGGCGCATGCAAGAGGATGAGCCATTGGCTCCTTCAAGCAGAAGTATTCTCGTAGGGTGGCACACGCTGTACACCGTGTACCTGGAGAAGCTTCAGGATCGTGCTAGCAGATGAGATGAGATGAGGGATCAAACTATGTATGGCTATGTAGTGTCTTAATTATAAATGCGCTTGAGTATCTTAATGACGGTTGAACTATGTACCTATGGTTGAACTATGCTAGTGTACGCTATTGTCTTTGTCTGAGTATGTTTAATCTATGTTTACTTATGTCTAAATGTGGGATATGGATGCAATCAGTCTGGTTGATGGAATCTACCTCTGTCCTGGTTTATTGGTCCCCTTTGTAATTTCGTGTTAAATTTTGATCAAATATTTAACTCACAAAATGTTAGTGTAGGTCAGCAAAAATTATATCATTGGATGCGTATTTGAATGTAGTGTTCAATGATATAATTTTGGGTGACATCCATAAACATTTGTTAGTTAAATCTTTGGCAAAAATTGGCACAAATTACGAAGGGGACCAATAAACCAGGACAAAGGTAGTACGTCGATCACACACGGTTCCCAAAATTGGAACCATGTGCAGTGACTTTCATTTTCCCTATTACGTCCATCGCACAAGGTTGGCTCTAGAAAATTGTTGCCTCCGAAACTCTTTGTTGGACAGAAAAGTTGAAAAACTCGCCACCCAATTCAAAAAAGAAAAAACAAAACACTCACCATCCCCATGTCACAAAAACCATCACCCCGCCCGCCACCCCGTCCGGTCCCCACTCACACCTGCACAAGCTCCGCCACAACTCTGCATGGCACCGCCTATCCTCGAGGCAAGCACTTAGCTCGACACATGTCACCACCACCAGGCTGCCGGCAAAACCCACTGCATTTCGCCACTTCCGCTTGCCGCCGCCTTTCGCCATCGACTTTCTTGACACTACCCGCGGTCGACCCAACTCAGTCCGGTTGCGAATCCACCATATTGAGGGTTTTTCTCATGGACAACAAGGTAACTAATTTAATGAGATATTATCTCATCTCTTATCCCAGTTCATCTGCCTCCTTCAATCACCCGACCGAAATTTCCATGAATTCATTTTTATTCGAGATGGTTTGATGGTTTTCTTTCATTCATAGAGTGTACAGTGCACGGACACATCGGGACTTTGCGGCCTTGGCTAGACATCCATGGATTTCCATCTCACCATACCAGATGACTTGAGGATGCACGCAGTATGTTCAATCTCACCCTAAATTAGTTGGCATGGCCTACTTTCCTGAACATAAACTAAATATTTCTACATTTGGATAAAAGGTGCAACATGCAGCATATACATCAAAGGGGATTTGTTTCCTCTTCTTTCTATATTAGGAAAATTAATGATGTATTGTTTTCCCGCTTACTCTCATATTCCATGACATCATGGTTAACCTATCTGTTTAACTATAGAATTTTGTCATTTGATTTCAACTACTGTACAGTTCTTTCAATTTCGCCCATATTTGCATGTTACCATATTGTTTAACAATCCTACCATTTTCTGCAGTGCGTCCCTTGCTATGCAACAGAATCTATAGTACACAATCATGCCCTTTACATAAATCAAGACTGCAGGGATGTCATACTGAACACAAACCATGGATTTACAATCGTTGCTACTGTAAGACTTGATGAACGTGGTGACTCATATTTTTGCAGTGGCCTTTGGAAAGAAATTCCTAAGTTTTATGTACTGAAAGCTAGCACTAAAATTGCACTGCACATAAAAGAGCCTGGTCATGAGATATATGCTAACTTCCCCGACGATATCATCCGTCCAGACTTTGTTTGAAGTAAGTGTTCTTTTCAAGTATCTACATGTTGACTTACCCAGCAATTTCAAAGGAATTGTGTAGTATTTAAGAAACCAGTTGTTATTCCATTTTCTTACTCTATTCCTACCTACTAACTTCTAGTTACCAATACACTTTTCTATTGCCCTGTTTTAACTAAATATTCCATGTACTCCCAGTTCTATCAGAAAGCACCGCTGACAAGGAGACTCCAGAGGTGGCGAATGGGGCTGCCAACAAGCGGAGGCGGGTCGAGCAAGAACTGCAAGCGACTCCAGCAGGCCTAGGCTTCATCAGTAGCCTTCGCGATGATATGTTGATAGTAATCATCTCTCTCCTAATCAAATATGGGGCACGGACAACCGTCCTTTCCCAGCGGTGGCGCCCCCTATGGCACTCCACCCCTCTCGACCTCATCGACACCCATGCGATCTGCCATGGCTATCGCAAAAGCTTGGATGCATTCTCCCAGATCCTCGGCAGTCACCATGCCCCAACCAGAGGCCTTAGCACTGGCAAGTTCCGTTCCAACGGCAAGGACCGAGTTAAGCTTGACGAGTGGTTCCGATCCCCCGCCCTAGATCAGCTCGAGGAGCTCACTTTTGATGATGGGCATATGCACTTGCCGCCAAAGTCCGCGCTCCTCCTCGCGCCCACGCCGTGTGTCGCCAAGTTTAGGAATTGACATCCCCCTTAATGACGTGCCTGCTCTTATTCTACCACGACTGAAGCACCTCGGGCTTGTCAACGTTTGCCTCCCCGATGGTGACATGGAGCACATGCTCCATGGCTGTACTACACTCGAGTACCTTCTTCTACTTCTTCAGGCGATCAATGGGTTGAGTAGCTTCCACATCACCTCCATGACTCTCCGGACTATTTATGTGTGTTGCTGGTGCTGCAAGAAGACATCACAAAATGTGTACCATGGTATGGTCATCGAGGACACACCTTCACTTGAGAGATTACTTGTAGTTGATCAAGAAGGTCAAACCAGAATCAATGTCATTTCTGCGCTGAAAATGACAGTGGTGGGCTACTCGTCTGACAAATACTCCGAACTTGTTATTGGATCCACACCCGTTCAGGTACAACAGCCGCCTTCTACCTCTCCTTCTAGAAATTAACATTATTTCTAATTTTGAAGATGTATGTTCGTCTGTCATCCAAAAACTGATTCCGACAAGCTTGACCCCGAAACTACGCACAGTGAAGGTCTTGGCACTAGAATCTATCGGCCCCAACCTGGACCAAGTTGTCAGTTTCCTGAGATGCTTTCCATGCCTAGAAAAGCTATATATTGAGGTGATGTTCCTTTCCTATTAAATGTTAACCATAAGGGAGTTCTGTTTTTGACACCTTTTTCCAACTTTACAATGACAATGTACTACGATTTCTGAAGGATTTTTGGAGGATTTTAGTACATAGATGTTTCCCCCCATATTGGTTGCTTGATCCATATGGTTACAATCCATATGCATTTCTCCTTTTGATTCATCTGTATTAGTTTTCTCATGGAACTTTTCATCCGCTCCAACCTCTTGAAAAAGGCTACAATTTTATAGACTGTAAGCAAATGCCTATGTTAATCATGTCGGATCGAAGATGGCACGTTAGTGCATTTTACAAATCTTGCAAACCAAACATGCATGTAGTAGTGTTCAAAACTACATGCAGGCACTAACACATTTTCTTATTTTGCAGGTAAGATTAGGCCTGGTGGTGGATAATGTGATATAATATAACAATCACATCGAATGCCTAGATCTGCATCTCTCAGAAATTACTTTGAACTCCTATCGAGGGACCTTATCGAAGATTATGTTCTCCAGGTTCTTTGTTGTCAGATCAAGAGTGTTGAAGGTAATGAGGTTTGCCCTACATTTATTTCACAAAAATGAATGGTTTGTTGATCAGCGGCAGCAGCTACGGCAGAATGGAATAGGCTCCGCAAAAGCTGAATTTCATTTTGGAACTTCAGATGGCAGAGTAATTGGAAGTCATCATGTCAACCGCATACATGACTTCTTAGTGGCTGACTCCTTTGCAAAAATTATGAGGTTTCGAAACCAGCCTTACAAGTGGTAATATTAGTTCGAACCTCTCTTATATCCACGTTCAGCAGATCATCGCAGGCGGTTGCAGCTGATGAGCTGAATTTCACTTTTAATATTAGTTTGAACCTTGTAATCTTCGAATTTGATCCATATAACTCTGGTATTTGAACCTTGTAATATTTCGAGCTATTGTGGTGCAACCGTTGAAATGGCATCGTATGAGACTCATATATTGGTAGCACTATTTTGACCTTAATATGCAATGGACTTAGATTTTATTAACCATTCTCGAATGTGTTTACCTTGTCGATCACACAACACATGATCTGTACAGGTAAATCGACCGCGATCTTCAACATTATTGCACACAGTTGGTTTCTTGAGTTGCGCGCCCTGTAGAGCGCACAATTAATTATCGCACTCGACTGTCCATCATCACCCTTCTGTGTAACTTTGACCTCATCACCCATGGGTAAACTTATGACCGAAGTCATTCCACACACTTCATTTTTACAAAGCTTTCTGCCTATAAATGCCCATGATTTGCCCCTCTTCTAGCCGACGCATGGCCAAACTAGCCGGGCGGGAAGCATGCGCGGTAAACTGCGCGGTCGCGCGGGAGTAGGCTCGCCAATGATACATTTGGTGCCTCTTTGAGACCACGTGCGGTCAAATGAAACGCGTGCGGGGTTCTCAAACGTGCACTGGAATCCTCCGCTATGAACGCGGTGACAAGACGTGATGATTACAGGACGGCCAACCCCCATTTATTATAGCGGACATTTAACCCTTGTGTCTCTTCAACCTTTTGATCACGCCCCATTATTGCAAGAAGCAGACCCACCACGACAAATTCTTAGAGGGTATCCCGCGCGGTTCCAATGGCGCTTGGAATGGTTGCCGACGATGAGCAGCAGTTCGCCATGCATGCCATGGTGGACACCCACAGAAGGTTCACGGAGCTCTCAATGGTGTACACCAACAACCCGGTCTGGGTGGAGCACTCCATCCACATGATGGAGCTGTTGCTTGCCAAGGAGAAGTACAAGTTGGTCGGGTTCTACCTCGAGTACACCCGCGCTCGTGCCGGACCTCGTCCCAAGGTCGCCATCGCCCAGATGTGCATGCGCAATCACATCCTCGTCTACCACTACTGCCTTGACACAAGGCATTGCGAGTGTATTGCCAGGATTGTCAACAGCCCCCACTACATGTTCGCTATGGTGAACATCACCAACAATGTAAAGGTGCTCAAGAATTTGGGCATCGCCTGCCAGAATCTTGTCGACATCCAGGGCCAATACAAGATTTGGGGCAGCAACGAGCATGAGAAGGACTCACTGGTGCACCTCGCCGAGGCCATCATCGACCCCTACTACAGAGACATGAAGGATTACTGCAACAAGGACAAGCATGCCTGGCACTCGGCCTGGATGGAGAAACTCGACAAAGCTCACGTCGTGTATGCGGCGAAGGAGGCGTACACGAGCTACGAGATGTACAGGCAGATCATTGACATGAGGAAGTGCCTCCTTCCCAAAAACGGCCAGGGATCCAGCCGAAAGCAGAGCAATGGCAAGCATCATCGCAACAAGAAGTGGATGATTAGATCCACGTTTCTCCTACTTTAGTATGCATGTAATTACTTACTTTGATGTGTGGAAATTTTATGTGTGTAGTCACTTGTGTAATTTTATGCTTAATTTGGTTATGCAATGCTGTCTTTTTAAGTACATATGTTGATGCTGTGTAGACATAGCATAAGTAGATGTTGTGTAGACAAAGAAAATCACATCGCACATGGACTAAGCAATGGAACCCGTTGGTGATGTTTTCATCAATCACTCACAATTGTATACCAGCAATCGTTTGCTCACAACACACACGGCTTGTTAACAAGAACCATCTGTGTTGTTATCGGTGTTCCCACACGTTTCCGATTGCACCCTGTTTGCCTCGTATCACACACTTCTTGTTAAGTTGAACCGTTTCTATTCTCTTGGCTCAACGCAAACAGCTCATCTGAGTGAATTGTATGCCGAATATCGCACACACATTCATCGAGTTAACCGTTTCTTTTGTGTTGCCTAATCACAAACAGTTCATCCGAGTGAATTGTATGCCATGTATCACACACACCTTCATCTAGCTGCCCGTTTCTGTTGTTCCGTCTCATCGCAACCGGTTCATCGGAGCGAACTGTATGCCATATATCGCACACACCTTGAGATGGCTGCCTGTTTATGTTGTTCTATCTCATCGCAAACACTTCGTATGGATCAAACCGTATGCCCCGCATCGCACATGCATCTAAAATCTGAACCGTGTTTGATGTATCAACCATCGCAAATGTTTTGCATCTTTTTGACGTTTTTTACATCACGGTTTGCGATTAATGCATTGCACACAGTTTTGTCAAAGGATCTCTGATCGTAGTGTCGCATTATCAGCATCCTATAGTAGTGATAAACTACTTAAAATTTGGAACACAATGCAATTGGAATCACTAGATTTGGACTTATGAACAAAAATATATTGATTTATCTAAAATAGAACTATTCTGTTTTTTAAAACAGAAACTAAAAATAAATAAAAACAACAACCGTTCGGCTAAGGCTACGTGGTGCACTGTGATTGGGCTAGAGTGGTGGCTACAACAGGTAACGGGCGGGTGGCCGAAGCCTAATAAAAACGGAGCGAGCCGCGGCTAAACAGAAAAGCAACACGCACCGGTTTGATGTAAACCGTAAATGAAAACCAGCCTACTTAAAACAAAAGCTAACAGTTAACTAGATCTAATCCTACACGCACGTTCTCGATCGGACAATGAAGAGAGTTGCCTGGGCTCACAGCAGGGCTGGGTCATCTTCGGGGAGGTTGACGACGGTGGTAGCTTCGAGCGTTGGTGTTGGCGGCTCCATGGTGCTGCTCCAGCAACGGGGAAGACGGTATTGGATGCAGTTGACGATGGCAGAGTGAGCGGGGGTGGAGGCAGAGCTCGGGGGTGACTATGGACGGCAATGTGAGCTTGGGGCAAGGCGGCAGTGGCGGAACGACGATGAGGAATAGCGGCGAGGTGGTGTGTGGAGAGAGAGGGCTTAGGGGGGTCGGGTGCGGGAAGGGGGAACTTTATAGGGGAGGTGCCCCGGATAAGGGGGCGACAGAGGATCGGAAGGAAAGCAGAGCGGTGGCTGAGTCCAGCGAACTCGGGAAGGAAGGAGAGAGAGAAGGAAGAAGGTGACCGCGGGGTCTTCGGGATCAGGCGATGGGGCCCATCGGCCAATGAGAGAGGTGAGGGGAAGACCAAATCGGGTGCCCGATCCGATATGATTCGGTACGTGGGGGAGCGGATCTGGGCCGGATCGCTGCAGTGGGCCGGGACGCTAGGATTCTATTAAAAGGCATTTTCCTATTTTAGTTTCTGACAGAAAGTAAAAGAAAATAGACAAAAGTGAAAATATTTTATAGACAATATATATATATATATATCAAAATGATCATAAAAATAAATCCTAAATGATGAACTACTTTTCAGAGGAAAAATAAAAACTTTATAAAAATCATTTTTTGAAAATTCCAAATTATCCAAAATTGAATTCAATTTCTTTTGGCATTTTTTTCTTCTGACTTTTGGGCGTCATGTTACCTCCTCTCATACTTTTTGATCAAAGTATTTGTTAGGAATTTTTGAAATGAAATTCAAATGCCAATTTAAATTCAAGTCAAATTCAAATTCAAACCCTCTGAATTTTTCAAATGCCACTGAATTTCAATCAAATGCATAGATGCTTAACTATAATTATAAAACATGCCAAATTGAAAAACTGGGTGTTACGAACCTTCCCACATTAAGATGTATCTCACCCTCAAGATTCGGGTTGGCTAGCAATTAGGTGCGGGTTGTCTCGACGGAGGTCCTCTTCTCGTTCCAAGGTGGCCTCCTCCTCGGAGTGGTGACTCCAAAGAACTTTGCAAAACATGATGATCTTGTTGTGGGTAACTCTGTTCGCAGTCTTGAGAATCCTGATGGGATTCTACTCATAAGTCAGATCACTGTCAAGCTGTATGGCCACTATGTCTCTCAACGGGATACTAGCCATCTCAGTATGGCATTTCTTCAGCTGGGAAACATGAAAGACATCGTGAACTCCTGACAATCCTTCTAGCAATTCCATCTTGTATGCAACTTCTCCTCTACGCTCCAGAATTTTGTATGGGCCTATGAATCTAGGGGATAACTTTCCTTTAACGCCAAACGTCTTGATTCCACGAAGTAGAGACACACGGAGATATGCTTGATCTCCCACTTCATATGTTAACCCCTTCCATTTACTATTAGCATAACTCTTCTTTCTGGACTAAGCTATCTTGAGTCTTTCACGGATCAACTTGACCTTCTCTTTGGAACCTCTGACAAGATTGACACCAAATAGTTTCGGTCTCCAACACCATCCCACATCAATGGTGTTCTGCACCTTCTTTCGTATAGAGCCTCGAAAGGGGCCATCTTCGAACTAGTCTGATAACTATTGTTATATGAGAACTCTATGGTACATCTCCAACGTATCTATATTTTTTTGTTGTTCCATGATATTATATTATCTATTTTGGATGTTTTATATGCATTATTATGCTATTTTTGGGACTAAGTTATTAACCTAGAGCCCAATGCTTTCGCAGAAAAGGAATATCAAATGGAATAAAACTTCACGATGATTTTTCTTGGACCCGAAGACACCCAGAGGACTTGGAGTCCAAGCCAGAAGAGCCACGAGGCGGCAGCAAGGGTGGATGGCGCACCCTAGGGGGGGCCTGCCAAGTGGCCCGCTCGGGGATCCCCTACCTACCTCTTCGTCCTATATATTCACATATATTCGAGAACCCTGAGAGAGAGCGGCGAAAATATTTTTCCACTGCTGCAGGTCTCTGACCTTGTTAGATCCCATCTGGAGGCCTTTTCCGGTACTTTGCCGAAGGGGGATTCGATCACGAAGGGCATCTACATCAACCTTATTACCCTTTTGATGAAGCGTGAGTAGTTTACCTCAGTCCTAAGGGTCCATAGCTAGTAGCTAGATGGCTTCTTCTCTCTCTTTGATTCTCAATACCATGTTCTCCTCGATGTTCTTGGAAATCTATCTGATGTAATCTTCTTTTGCGGTGTGTTTGTCGAGATCCGATGAATTGTGGATTTATGATTAGCTTATCTATGAATGTTATTTGAGTCTTCTATGAATTCTTATATGCATGATTTGATATCTTTGTATTTCTCTTCAGATTATCGGTTTTGTTTGGCCAACTAGATTGGTTTTTCTTGCAATGGGAGAGGTGCTTAGCTTTGGGTTCAATCTTTTGTGATTTCATCCAGTGACAAAGTAGGGGTAGCAAGACACATATTGAATTGTTGCCATCGAGGATAAAAAGATGGGGTTTTCATCATATTGCTTGAGGCGCTACTACGTTCTTTATGAACTTAATACTCTAGATGCATGCTAGATAGCGGTCGATGTGTGGAGTAATAGTAGTAGATGCAGGCAGGAGTCGGTCTACTTGACATGGACGTGATGCCTATATGCATAATCATTGCCTTGGATATCGTCATAACTTTGCATTTTTCTATCAATTGCTTGACAATAATTTGGTCACCCACTGTATTATTTGCCTCTAGTGAAACCTATGGCCCTCGGGTCTATTTTCTATCATACTTATTTCCCATCTATTATTTGGCAATCTTTTATTTTCATATCTATAAAACAAAAAACCCAAAATATTTAGCTATCTTTTGTTTAGTTTTATCTATCTCTATCAGATCTCACCTTTGCATGTGACTATAAAGGGATTGACAACCCTTTATCGCGTTGGGTGCAAGTGTCTGATTTGTTGTGCAGGTGCATCTATTGGGGACTTGCGTGTTTCTCCTATTGGATTGATACCTTGGTTCTTAACTGAGAGACATACTTATCTCTACTGTGCTGCATCACCCTTTCCTCTTCAAGGGAAAAACCAACGCCAAGCTCAAGAAGTAGTAGGAATAATTTCTGGCGCTGTTGTCGGGGAGATCTATGTCAAGCCTACCAAGTACCCACCATAAACTCTCATCTCTTGCATTACATTATTTGCCATTTGCCTCTCGTTTTCCGCTCCCCAACTTCTAAAATGATTTTCAGAAAAATACAAAAAGATTTGCCTTTTTATTTGTTCTTTCCGTTTGCCTTTATGTCTTACTTGGTTCGTTTGCTTGTTCGCTTGGCATAATTGTGTGCTTATTGGGAATCAAGAACAAAAAGCTTATGGATACTCATCCACTTGCTAATCTTTTTAAAAGATCCAACTATGATGAACCTATTGTTACTGAGTTGAGTGCACTAGATTATCTTTATGAGGTTTTGCTTGAAATTCGTGAATCTGGAAATTGTGATGAACCATTGAAAGAAGAAAATTATAAAGTGATTCATGATAGCTCCTTGAATGAAAAAAATGATTACAATGATGTTATTATAAATTCTATTAATGTCAATTGTGTTAATGATATGCAAAACCCTAAGCTTGGGGATGCTAATTTTGCTATGTCTACTACTTGTTGCAATGATCATGATTGGGGTGATTCTTCTTATGATCTTGAAAATTTATTTAAGCCCCATGATGAATATGAGATTGATAATAATGTTTGCAATAATACTGAAAGTGGGTTTGGAAGAGTGTCAACTTTAAATCCCACATATTTGGAAAATGTTCAATCTTATGAATTTTTTGATGAAAGTGGGTTTGGAAAGGTCATGACTTTAGTTGATGATAATCCCACTATTTTGGAAGAGTGTCAACTTTGCATGCATGTGGATCATGTAGAGAATATTTTATGTGATAGCTATATTGTTGAATTTGAATATGATCCTACATGTAATTATTATGAGAGAGGGAAATATGGTTGTAGAAATCTTCATGTTACTAAATTACCTCTCTTCATGTTGAGATTGCTATTGTTTCCTTTTTCTTCCTTGCACATGTTAGTTTTTACTTGCTTTGATAAATTGTTTGCTTATAAAATGCCTATGCATAGGAAGTATGTTAGACTTAGATGTGTTTGTCACGTGTTTTATGATGCTCTCTTTGTGCTTCAATTCTTGTCTTTCATGTGAGCATCATTAAAATTATCAATGCCTAGCTAAAAGGCTTTAAAGAAAGCTTGTTGGGAGACAACCCAATATTTTTCCTTGCTGTTTTGCATTAAATTTACCATGTTGCCTCTTGTTAGATCTGTTTTGATGTTTTAATTAGTGTCTGTGCCAAGTAAGACCTTTGGGATGGCTTACGGTGATAGTTGATTTGATCTTGCTGAAAAACAGAAACTTTTGCACCCAGTAAAATAATTTTCATAATTCACAGAGGCGTGTTTTTGATCGGAATGTTTTACACAAGATGGATATACAAATTTCCCAGGTTGTCCTAATGTTTCAGAATTTTTTGAGTTACATAAGTATTTGAAGTTTCCTGATTACTACAGACTATTCTGTTTTTGACAGATCCTGTTTTCTTTGTGTTGTCTGCTTATTTTGATGAATCTATGGGTAGTATCGCGGGGTATGAACCATGGATAAGTTGGAATACATTAGATATTACACCAGTATAAATAAATAATGAGTTCACAACAGTACCAAAAGTGGTGATTTATTTTCTTATACTAACAGATCTCATGAGTTTTCTGTTGAGTTTTGTGTAAAAAATTTAGAGCACACCGGTTGCTTTATTTTATAGAAATTGTGGAACTCTCATGCTTCACTTATATTATTTTGAGAGTCTCTCTAAACAGCATGGTAATTTGCTTTGGTTATGAATTTAGTCCTAATATGATGGGCATCCAAGCAGGATATAATAAAAACTTTCATATAAAGTGCATTGAATACTATGAGAAGTTTGATTCCTTATGATTGTTTTGAGATATAAAGATGGTGATATTAGAGACATGATAGTGAGTAATTGTGGATTGGTAAAAATACTTGTCTTAAAGTTTGTGATTCCCGTAGCATGCACGCATGGTGAACCGTTATGTGATGAAGTCGGAGCATGATTTATTTATTGATTATCATCCTTTGAGTGGAGGTCGGGATCGCACGATGGTTAACTCATACCAACCCTTCCCCTAGGAGCATGCGTGAAGTACTTTGTTTCGATAGATAATAGACTTCAATAAGAATGTGAGTTCTTTATGACTAATGTCGAGTCCATGGATTATACGCACTCTCACCCTTCCACCATAGCTAGCCTCTCTAGTATCGTGCAACTTTCGCCGGTGCATTACACCCACCATATACCTTCCTCAAAACAGCCACCATACCTACCTATCATGGAATTTTGTGACACCTTGGTTTTTGCATGTTTTGCCCTCATGCTTTTTATTGGCCTTTCTCTTTAAAGTTGGATTTCCGAGTTAATTCATTTGGACTTGCACTTGGGCATTGTTTTGATTTTCACCCAAGTGACCTCTCTCACCCCTCACAACCTCTCTTGATCTCCCACAAATCATCAAAAATGCTTTGGAATAATTTTATTATAAAGAAAATATTCATTTTCCTCTAGAAAATGGATTGTTTTCACTTCACTTCCAAAGCAACCCCTCTTTTTCTTTCTCAGAAAAATCTGAGAAAATTCTCACACACACCCTTTAGACAATGCCTCATCACCCTGTGCAAAATATCATATGGTCATGTGACCAAATTTTGCTAGGGAAAATCATTTGCATTCTGCTCTAATAATGCACTTTACATAGCAATGTATTATTCCTTGATCTAATGAAGCTGATTTTTATTGAGCTTCATTACCCTCCTAAGAAAACCTTAACCCCAAGAGATTAGCCCTAAACTCCTTCTAGAACCTAGCCAAACACAGTGCACAAGTTTCTTTCCAGAAACATGTTGCTGAGCTCTTGCTCAATCTGGTCGGCCTGACAGTGTGCCATCTCTTCTCCTAGACCAAACACTGTACGGAAAACACACTAGACAAGGTCTGGCACCACTTGGGAGTCGTGTTGGCATAGTTCACGTGGTGACCGCGTGTGGACACGGGCGCTGACATGCATTTGGAGCGCTCTACGCTGCGCCCGAGCCCCTGTTCAGCGCGTGCACGTCGCATCGCTCGCCTCCGACTGCCACCCCACGCCACCAGCTCCAACCCACCACCCTTGACCCCTCCCTGCTGCTCGCCACCGCCGGAGCCGCCGCAACGAGCACGGGCATATCACGGCCAGGCGCATAGTGTGCCCATGCCACTATCCCCATCGTCACTCGCGCCCTGTGCTTGTCCTCGAGCTTCCATAGTGGTCGCATGAACTCTGATCTCTTCTCCACCCCCCTCTGGCGCTCCTCGTCACCATGCGCCACTTCCAGAGCACTCCGGTGAAGCCTAGACCCCCATCCCCTCCACCTATAAATAAAGCTCTCCCCTGGCCTCTCCGAGCATCTCAACCCACTCATCAAACCTCCACAACACATTAGATAAGCCGTAGCCCGGCCAGGCAGGCCTCTGGCCGCCATCCCCGACCTGGGCTCGCCGCCAATCCCCTCTGCTGCACCCCACCTCTCCAGTGCCCCTCGAGCTCCATCTTCTTCTCTGGCGACTCCTTGGGGGTCCACTTGTGCTCATTGACCCTGTTGGAGCCCCTGGAACCGCCCAGCCTCACCATCTTCTTCATCTCCGGTGAACTCCATCCGTAGTCGCCGCTGGCGACGATGTTTCCGAGCAGTCCCGACCACCTCTCGCCAAGCCACGAGTACAGATAAGTGCACCAGAGCCTCCTCTACCCATCCCTCCCTCTCAAAACGGCCGCTGAGCCCACCTCGCTAGAGAGAGCCCCGGCGATGCACCGCCGTCCCCTATTTCCTCTCCCCCTCTCTCCAAAACTAACTGGTGGGGCCCATTGTCAGCCTCTTCACTCGCGCCCGAAGCGGTACGAGTGGAGGCGTATTCCTCGAATACCTCTTCGACATCACCCCCAAGTTTTATTTTATACAAATTTAAATTCATTTTTGACCAGCAACTTTTACTAGCTCTAACTCCTAAACCATAAGTCCAAATGATTTCTTTTTCCAATGGTTTTGTCTTGGAATTCTCTAGCAGCACACCAAATTTGAGATTTTCCCATGCTGTCTAGAATTTCTGATGAATTCCAGAGTGGTTTTTGATAATTTCTTTTACTATTTTAATTATTTTTTGAGGGAGATTCTTGCCTTGAGGAGAACCAGGAGGAGTGAGACCTTGCTTTGTGCTAAGGCAAGTCACCAAAAATATTTGCATATTGTCATTCCAATAAATATGATTTTTCCAACTTGAATATGCTCTTATTTCATGCATTAAATCATTTATATAATATTGCTTAAGTTATTGCATTTGTCATGCTATGTTTAACTTGCTGTGGTACTTGAGTACATGGACTAGTTTAGTGCAGTAGAGTTACTTTGATAACATGAATATGGTTGATAATGCTTGGTATTATTTTCATATGATGGGTAATATTCATATTCTCGCCATGCTAAAGTCATAACTAAATATGATGGGGTTTAACCAGTGCTTTCAAATATTCAATAGTGCATGATCATTCCTTGAGGTTGACCCGTTTCATTTTCATGATATGTGAATAGAGTTGCATGTCATATAGTTGCATGTCATATGGTTGCATTTTCATGGCATACTATCACTCAAGTTATTTTATTTCAAGTTAAACCTGATGCTAATTCAACTTGAACATAATGTTGATCGAGTCATGGTGCCACCGAATCGAGCTTCCCAGTGCAGCCACATTTGCCTTTATGGGAAGTCCCTTATTCAGTCCGTTGTCATGCCTCTAGCTAGTCGGTGCCTCCAACAAGGGAAGGTTACGGGCGTGCGGTACCCTAGTCCGGTAAGTAGACATGACCTTGTGTGTCCGTTGTTGTGATGGTACCTTGTCCCCATTTTGGATCGTTGATTGTTTTGCCATGATGGTGGCCGTTGGATGTCATTGGTTGACATCGGGGCCACCCATGACTTAGCCCAGAGGGGAGTTAGTCGAAGTGGCCGAGAGAGTGTCATGGCAATGGGTTGGTTTTGTCGGAATGCCGTTGGACCAGCCGAATGGGAGTGCGAGGCCATGGATTCTGTGGTGTGGTACTATGTACTAACCTCTGAAGAGTGTTTATTAAATCTATCGATAGCCGCGTCCTCGGTTATGGACACATCTCGTAAGTAAATCACACCATGGATCAACATCAATAAGTTAATTTTGCACACTAAGGTTATACAGATGTCACTGAGTATGTGATGATAATGTTGAAACAATGAGGATGGTTGATGTTGGAACCAAAGAGTTGGTTTGATTTGTGATCCGGGAGTGATCACCGTGTTGATGATGTTGGTTACGAGGTAACCCGTTTGGTAAGGGGGTCCGATGGACTCATTGCACAAGCATGATCCCTTCATGAGTAGTATGTTATGGCCCTATGTTTAACCTTCTTAATTATCATGTTGTTGTTTGCCATTATGCTTTTACTTGTTGTGAGCTTGCAAGTACATTCAATGTACTGACCTAGCGTGTCATGACGGATTTCAAGAAAGTCATACTAGATCGGAGTGCTTCCCGTGTGTAGGCCGTGTCCACGTCGGTGTCCCTGTGCTATGGAGTTTTGCTTTGTCGTCGTTCCGCTACCGCATAGTTGTTGAGGCCCTCTTCATGTTCATTAAATAATGTACATACTGTTCAGCCGCACCGTGTGTGCCGCTTGGCCTCGCTACCTGATGTAATATCGAACCTATGTTTCTGCTAGAATCAATAAAGAGATTGTTTTCTATACCAAGTTGTTGTGTGTTGCCAGAACACTAGATCTCTGGGATGGCAATGCAAGGTAAACCGGTTGCTCTGAACCGAGGTGCCATAACACTTTGTATCAGAGTCGCGCTGACTGTAGGACACGCTAGACCACCGATGCATTAGTAAATAGTAGTTTGTCTTGAGTGGTGTTACTTTGCATCTGGTTGCTGCATTGCATGCATTTGATTTAGTGTTGTTGCTAACCGACTAATGAATGTGAGTGTAGATGGCTCCAGTTCCCTACCCGTACCAGTCTGAGCTAGTACCCTACACCTCGCTGATGACCCACAAGTGTAGGGGATCTATCGTAGTCCTTTCTATAAGTAAGAGTGTCGAACCCAATGAGGAGAAGAAGGAAATGATAAGCGGTTTTCAGTAAGGTTTCCTCTGCAAGCACTGAAATTGTAGGTGATAGATAGTTTTGTGATAAGATAAATAGTAACAAGCAACAAGTAAATAAAGTAAATAAAGTGCAGCAAGGTGGCCCAATCCTTTATGTAGCAAAGGATAAGCCTGGATAAATTCTAATAATGATAAAGGAGCTCCCGAGGACACATTGGGAATTATCGTGAAGCTAGTTTTCATCACGTTCATATGATTCGCGTTCAGTGCTTTGATAATTTGATATGTGGGTGGACCGGTACCTGGGTACTGCCCTAACTTGGACAAGCATCCCACTTATGATTAACCCCTATTGCAAGCATCCACAACTACAAAAAGAAGTATTAAGGTAAACCTAACCACATCATTAAGCGTATGGATCCATATCAACCCCTAACGAAGCAATGCATAAACTAGGGTTTAAGCTTCTGTCACTCTAGCAACCCATCATCTACTTATTACTTCCCCATGCCTTCCTCTAGGCCCAAATAATGGTGAAGTGTCATGTAGTCGACGTTCACATAACACCACTAGAGGAAAAGACAACATACATCTCATCAAAATATCGAACGAATACCAAATTCACATGACTACTAATAGCAAGACTTCACCCATGTCCTCAGGAACAAATGTAACTACTCACAAAGCATATTCATGTTCATAATCAAAGGAGTAATAATATGCATAAAGGATATGAACATATGATCTTCCACCAAGTAAACCAATTAGCATCAACTACAAGGAGTAATTAACACTACTAGCAACCCACAGGTACCAATTTGTGGTTTTGATACAAGATTGGATACAAGAGATGAACTAGGGTTTTGAGAGGAGATGTTGCTTGTGAAGATGTTGATGGAGATAGACCCCCTACCGGAGAGAGGATCGTTGGTGATGATTTCCCCCTCTCGGAGGGAAGTGTCCCCGGCAGAACAGCTCCGTCAGAGCCCTAGATTGATTCCGCCAAGGTTCCGCCTCGTGGCGGCGGAGTCTCATCCCGTAAGCTTGCCCATGATTATTTCCAGGGTCAAAGTGATGATATAGCAGAAGATGGACGCCAGAGGCCCACCAGGAGGCCCAGGAGATAGGGGGGCACGCCCTATAGGGGGGGCGCCCCCTGTCTCCTGGACAGGGTGTGGGCCCCCTGGCCTGTTTCTTTCACTCAGAAATTCTTATTAAATCCAGAAAGTTGTTTCATGGAGTTTCAGGACTTTTGGAGCTGTGCAGAATAGGTTTCCAACATTTGCTCCTTTTCCAGCCATAATTCCAGCTGTCGGCATTCCCCCTCTTCATGGTAGACCTTGTAAAATAAGAGAGAATAGCCATAAGTAATGAGATATAATGTGTAATAACAAACCATAATGCAATAAATATTGATATAAAAGCATGATGCAAAATGGACGTATCAACTCCCCCAAGCTTAGACCTCGCTTGTCCTCAAGCGGAAGCCGAAATCGAAAAATATGTCCACATGTTTAGAGATAGAGGTGTCGAAATAAAATAAAATACGGACATGAGGGCATCATGATCATTCTAATAACAGCAACATATATAGATTTTGTCATATGATTTCCTATGCTCAAGTAACAAGCAATTCACAATGTCAAGTATGGTTCAAAAACTTCATTGGGAACTAACAAACTATAATCTCAGTCATTGAAGCAATTGCAATTTATCGTAACATCAGAAAGAGTCAATAATAGAGCTTTTCAGCAAGCTCACATACTCAACTATCTCGTAGTCTCCTATAATTGCTAACACTCACGCAGTACTTGTGGTTATGGAGTTTCAGCCGGACACTGAGAAAGATAGGGGCTTATTGTGTTGCCTCCCTACGTATTCACCTTTAGGTGATGCCAACAATAATAGCCTATGCCAACTTACATCCAATTGGATATATATATCATGATCTTTCAAACACGAGGAGCTTGCAAAAGGATAAAATAAAAAAAGGGAAAGGTGAGGATCACCTTGACTCAAGCATAAAGTAAAAACATAAAGTAAAAGATAGGCCCTTCACAGAGGGAAGCAGAGGTTGTCATCCGCGTTTAGGGTTGATGCACGAAATCTTAATGCAAAAGAACGTCACTTTATATTGCCCCTTGTATGTGGACCTTTATTGTGCAGTCCGTCGCTTTTATTACTTCCATAACAAGTTCGTACAAAGCTTATTTTCTCTGCACTAATAAGTCATACATATTTAGAGAGCAATTTTTATTGCTTGCACCGATGACAACTTACTTGAAGGATCTTACTCAATCCATAGGTAGGTATGGTGGACTCTCATGGCAAAACTGGGTTTAAGGATATTTGGAAGCACAAGTAGTATCTCTACTTGGTGCAAGGAATTTGGCTAGCATGAGGGGGAAAAGCAATCTCAGCATGTTTGGAAGGTCAATGACAATATACTTTAACTGAGATGTCGGAAAAACATAAACCATTACGCTGTCTTCCTTGTCCAACATCAACTCTTTTAGCATGTCATACTTAATGCGTGCTTCACAATCATAAAAGATGTCCAAGATAATATATTTATATGTGAATCCCTCCTCCCTTTTCACTTCCTATTAATTCCAATGATGACCAAGGCTACGTTCATCAACACTCAACAATTTTAATGCCTCATACTTTCTATGTGTGAAGTCATCACTATCCATAAGATCAATATGAACTCTTTTATTCTTTCTACTTTCTCAAGATCATAGCAACATAGCAAAGCCCTTGACTCAACACTAATCTTTATTATAGATAGCACGCGGACTCGATTACATAAACAGATCACAATGCAACACTGAAAACTACTTGATATCAAAACTTCAAACTACTAGATCAAGATACTACTAAAAGGATCGAACTAAATAAAACAGTAAAGATAGGAGTGTGATGGTGATACGATATCGGGGCACCTCCCCCAAGCTTGGCAGTTGCCAAGGGGAGTGCCCATACCCATGTGATTATGTCCTCGGAGGTGATGGAGGTGGTGATGATGACGGTGGATAATCGCACATCGAGCGTAAAAGCTCCTCCAACTTGCGGATAATGCCCTTGAGTCCGGTGATATGATCCTTCAACAAGATATTCTCCTGTGTGAGATACTTGTTCTGTATGCGAGCTAACTCAATCATCTTGAAAGCTACAATCTCTGTTAGAGTGAAAAGGTTAGGTAAAGGTTGAGGGATGTCTTCTTCTTTCACCACCAGAGCTTGAACCTCCATGGCCTTCTTGATCCCTTCATCCTTGTTGATCTCTTCTGGTTCCTCTCTTTTCAGCTCTATCTTCAATAGCCAAGCATCCTTGTCTTCGTTGTTGGAGGAGGGAGAAGTAATGGTGCTCTAAATCTGCAACGGAAACAGCTCGAAATGAAAACAGAGGATATTTGCGTGATACGGTGGTCAAAACCTTCGGGAGTATATATAATGAATTTTTACCGACCAAAATATGTAACATGCAAGAAAACGGAGTCCGGGAGGCACACTAGGAGCCCACGAGACAGGGGGGCACGCCCTACAGGGGGGCGCCCTCCACTCTCGTGGGGGCCTCATGTCCCTTTTGGACTACTTCTTTCTTGCTAAAATTCTTAAATAATCGAAAACTGATAAAAAATGCCATTAGAGTTGTTTTGGAGTCGGTTTACTTACCGTACCACATACCTATGCCTTTTCGGAGTCTGGAACGTTCTGGAAATTGTCCCTTATGTATTCCTCGGGGGTTACGATTTCAATAATATTAGTTTCAACATTGATAGGATTACCTGAAATATAATGTTTAATTCTTTGACCGTTTACAACCCTCGGATTTGTGCCTTCGAAGTTGTTGATTTTTATAGCACCAGAACGATAGACCTCCTCGATAACGTAGGGACCTTCCCATTTTGAGAGAAGTTTTCCTGCAAAAAATCTTAAACAAGAGTTGAATAATAACACATAATCTCCTATGTTAAACTCACGCTTTTGTATCCTCTTATCATGCCAGCGTTTGACTTTTTCTTTGAAAAGCTTGGCATTCTCATAAGCTTGGGTTCTCCATTCATCAAGTGAGCTAATATCAAACAACCTCTTCTCACCAGCAAGTTTGAAGTCATAATTGAGCTCTTTGATAGCCCAATATGCCTTATGTTCAAGTTCAAGAGGTAAATGACATGCTTTTCCATAAACCATCTTATATGGAGACATACCCATAGGATTTTTGTATGCAGTTCTATAGGCCCATAATGCATCATCAAGTTTTTTGGACCAATTCTTTCTAGATCTATTCACAGTCTTTTGCAAAATTAATTTGAGCTCTCTATTCCTCAACTCTACTTGACCACTAGACTGCGGGTGATAAGGAGATGATATTCTATGATTGACATCATACTTAGCAAGCATTTTACAGAAAGCACCATGAATAAAATGTGAACCACCGTCAGTCATAAGATATCTAGGGACTTCAAACCTCGGAAAAAATAACTTCTTTAAGAATTTTAATAGAAGTGTTATGATCAGCACTACTAGTTGGAATAGCTTCTACCCACTTAGTAACGTAATCAACAACAACTAAAATATGTGTATAACCATTAGAGGCAGGAAAAGGTCCCATATAATCGAAGCCCCAAACATCAAACGGTTCAATAACAAGAGAATAATTCATAGGCATTTCTTGACATCTACTAATATTACCTATTCTTTGACATTCATCACATGATAAGACAAACTTACGAGCATCTTTGAAGAGAGTAGGCCAATAAAAACTAGATTGTAGTACCTTGTGTGCAGTTCTATCTCCAGCGTGGTGTCCCCCATAAGATTCAGAGTGACACTTGCGTAGAATCTGTTCCTGTTCATGCTCAGGCACACAACGTCTAATAACACCATCTACTCCTTCTTTATAAAGGCAGTGGGTCATCAAGAACATTCTCTAACCTAGACAAGTTATCTGCAACGAGGTTCTCAGCTCCCTTTCTATCAATAATATGCAAGTCAAATTCTTGGAGCAGGAGAACCCATCTAATGAGTCTAGGCTTAGCATCTTTCTTTTCCATAAGATATTTAATAGCAGCATGATCAGTGTGAATAGTAACTTTGGAATCAACAATATAAGTTCTAAACTTATCACATGCAAACACAACTGCTAAGAACTCTTTTTCAGTAGTAGCATAATTTCTATGGGCAGTATCAAGAGTCTTACTAGCATACTGGATAACATTCAATTTCTTATCAACTCTTTGCCCTAAAACAGCACCTACAGCATAATCACTAGCATCACACATAATTTCAAAAGGTAAATTCCAATCAGGCGGCTGAACAATAGGTGCAGTGATCAAAGCTTTCTTAAGTGTTTCAAATGCTTCTACACAATCATCATCAAAGACAAAATGAATATCTTTTTGCAATAAATTAGTTAGAGGCCTAGAGATTTTAGAAAAGTCCTTAATGAACCTCCTATAAAAACCGGCGTTACCAAGGAAACTTATAACTTTTATGTCCTTGGGACATGTCATCTTTTCAATAGCATCAACATTGGCTTTATCAACTTCAATACCTCTCTCGGAGATCTTGTGCCCCAAGACAATGCCTTCATTAACCATAAAGTGACACTTTTCCCAATTCAGGACGAGACTAGTGTCTTCGCATCTCTGCAAAACTCGATCAAGGTTGCTCAAACAATCATCAAAAGAGGATCCATAGACGGAGAAGTCATCCATGAATACCTCACAAATCTTTTCACAAAAATTAGAGAATATAGCCATCATGCATCTTTAAAAGGTAGCAGGTGCATTACATAAACCAAAAGGCATACGTCTAGTAAGCAAAAGTACCAAAAGGGCAAGTAAAAGTAGTTTTAGATTGATCCTTCGCTGACACAGGTATGTGAGAGAACCCAGAATAACCATCTAGAAAGCAAAAATGTGTGTGTTTGGATAGCCTTTCTAACATTTGATCAATAAAAGGTAAAGGGTAATGATCTTTCTTAGTAGTTTTATTTAACTTACGGAAATCAATTACCATCCTATAACCTGTGATAATTCTTTGCGGGATCAATACATCTTTATCATTAGGAACAACGGTAATACCTCCCTTTTTAGGGACACAATGGACAGGGCTTACCCATTCACTATCAGCAACGAGATAAATAATACCTGCCTCAAGGAGCTTTAGTATCTCCTTTCTTACCACTTCCTTCATCTTGGGATTTAATCATCTTTGAGGATCTCTAACAGGTTTGGCATCTTTCTCCACTGATATTTTGTGTTGACATAATGTGGGACTAATGCCCTTAAGATCATCCAGAGTATATCCAATAGCAGCTCGGTGCTTCTTCAGAGTTTTCAATAATCTTTCCTCTTCTTTCTCTGAAAGGTTAGCGCTAATAATAACAGGATATATTTCTTTTTCATCAAGGTAAGCATACTTAAGATTATCAAGTAATGGTTTGAGTTCAAACACGGGATCACCCTTGGGTGGAGGGGGATCCCCAAGAATTTCAACGGGAAGGTTATGTTTCAGCATAGGTTCCTGTTTAAGGAATACTTCATCTATTTCTTCCCTTTCCTTCATAAACATATCGTGTTCATGATCTAGCAAATATTGTTCTAACGGATCAGTTGGGGGAACAACAATGGAAGCAAGACCAATAATCTCATCCTTACTAGGTGGTTCCCTTTCACGAGGTTGTCTACTAAACTTAGCGAAATTAAACTCATGAGATATACCATCTATGCCAACAGTGACAACATTCTTTTCACAATTAATCTTAGCACTAGCAGTATTCAAGAAAGGTCTACCAAAAATAATGGGACAAAAATCATCTTGTGGGGAACCAAGAACAAGAAAATCAGCAGGGTATTTAACCTTCCCACACAAAACTTCAACATCTCTAACAATCCCAATAGGTTTAATGGTATCCCTATTAGCAACCTTAATAGTAACATCAATGTCTTCTAATTCAACGGGTGCAATGTCGTGCATAATTTCTATAAAGATCATAAGGTATCGCACTAGCACTAGCACCCATATCACATAAGCCATGATAACAATGATCTCCTATTTTAACAGAAATAACAGGCATGCCTACGATAGGTCTACATGTCTTAGTATCAGGTCTAGCAATATTAGTAGTTTGACCCAAGAAAGAAATAACATGCCCATCTAAGTCCTCATCCAAGAGATCTTTAATCATAGCAATACTAGGTTCAACATTAATTTGCTCAGGAGGTGTATAAGTCCTAGTATTACTCTTACGAACAACAGTCGACGGTTTAGCATGATCTTTTATCCTAACAGGAAAAGGAGGGTTTTCAACATAAACAGTAGGAACAATGGGATTACTATAGGTAATAGTCTTTTCTTCAACTGTAATAGGTGCAATTACTTTTACTTCAGCAGGAGGATTATATTTAAACCACTTCTCTTTAGGGAGATCAAAGTGAGTAGCAAAAGATTCACAGAAAGTAGCAACTATCTCAGAGTCAAGTCCATATTTAGAGCTAATTCCATGGAAAGCATCGGTATCCATCAAAGATTTAACACAATCGAACTTAGGTGTCATACCTGACTCCTTACCATCGTCGGAACCCCAATCTTCAGAGTTGCGTTTAATTCTTTCCAATATGTCCCATTTGAAATCAATAGTCTTCAGCATATAAGAACCAGCACAGGAAGTATCGAGAAGGTTGCGATTATCAAGAGAAAACCAAGCATAAAAATTCTGAATAATCATTTCCCAAGAGAGCTCATGATTGGGGCATGAATATAACATTGACTTAAGCCTCCCCCAAGCTTGAGCGATGCTTTCTCCTTCGCGAGGCCAGAAATTATATATGTAATTACGATCACGATGAACAAGGTGCATAGGATAGAACTTCTGGTGAAATTCCAACTTCAATCGCTTATAATTCCAAGATCTCGTATCATCACATAGCCTATACCATGGTGGGTAAACAAATTACGGTTGGGAAAATGATAGAACCTCAAATAATTATGACGATATCCAGGCAATGATCAATATATAGGCATCACGCCAAGATAAGTAGACCAACTCCTTCTTGCATCTACTACTATTACTCCACACATCGACCGCTATCCAGCATGCATCTAGTGTATTAAGTTCATGGAGAAACAAAGTAATGCAATAAGAACGATGACATGATGTAGATGAGATCTATTGATGTAGTAATAGCCCCCATCTTGTTATCCTTAATAGTAATGATACATACGTTTCTTGCTGCCCCTTCTGTCACTTGGAAAGAACACCGCATGATCGAACCCATCACAAAGCACCTCTTCCCATGGCAAGAAAAATCGATCTAGTTGGCCTAACTAAACCAAAGAATTGAAGAAGAAATATGAGGCTATAAATAATCATGCATATAAGAGATCAAAAGAAGACTCAAATAATATTCTTGGATATAGAACTCATCATAAACTCAAAGTTCATCGGGTCCCAACAAACACACCGCAAAAAGAGTTACATCAAATAGATCACCAAGATACCATTGTATTGAGAATCAAAAGAGGGTGAGGAAGCCATCTAGCTACTGACTACGGACCTGTAGGTCTACAATGAACTACCCATGCATCATCGGAGAGGCACCAATGAGGATGATGAACCCCTCCGTGGTGGTATCTAGATTGGATCTCGTGGTTCTAGAACTTGCGGCCGTTGGAATTGTGTTTCGTCGACTCCCCTAGGGTTTCTATAATATTTGTGGATTTATAGGGCGAAGAGGTGGTGCGTGAGGCCACTGAGGTGGGCACAACCCACTAGGGAATGCCTGGGCCCTCGGGCACACCCATGTATGTTGTGCCCCCCTCAGGGAACCCCTCTGGTACTTCTTTGGCCCATGTTGTTTCTTTTGGTCCATAAAAATTGTCCAAAAAATTTGGCCATGTTTGGACTCTGTTTGGTATTGATTTACTACAAGTAAAAAACAAGCGAAATACAGCAACTGGCACTGGGCACTATGTCAATAGGTTAGTCCCAAAAAGTAATATAAAGTTGCTATAAAATGATTGTAAAACATCCAAAAATGATAATATAATAGCATGGAATAAGAAAAAAATTATAGATATGTTGGAGACGTATCAGCAACGCCTCATGGTGTAGACATTCTTTCCACAGAAATGGATGTCCAGCTAAGCCATGGGCCACAGCGAATTGCTACTTCTTGAACTTGCGTTGGTTTTTCCCTTGAAGAGGAAAGGGTGATGCAGCAAAGTAGAGATAAGTATTTCCCTTAGTTTGAGAAACAATTTATCAATCCAGTAGGAGGTACACGCAAGTCTTCATTCTATGCACCTGCACAAACAATCAAACACTTGCACCCAACACGATAAAGGGGTTGCAATCCGTTCACGGTCACTTGCAAGGATGAGATCTGAAAGAGGTAGATATAAAAGATTACTAAAAAGTAAAACAAAGTAAAAAAATGCAGCAAGGTATTTTTGGGTTTTTTGGTTTATAGATCAGAAAATATATGATGGAAAATAGACCCAGGGGCCATAGGTTTCGCTAGAGGCTTCTCTCTTGAAAGAAAACATACGGTGGGTTAACAAATTACTGTCGAGCAATTGATAGAAAAGCACAAAGTTATGACGATATATAAGGCAATGATTACACATATAGGCATCACGTCCGTGCCAAGTAGACCGACTCCTGCCTGCATCTACTACGATTACTCCACACATCGACTTCTATCCAGCATGCATCTAGAGTATTAAGTTCATAAAGAACGAAGTAACGCCTTAAGTAAGATGACATGATGTAGAGGAATTAACTCAAGCAATATGATGAAAACCCCATCTTTTTATCCTTGATGGAAACAATTCAATACGTGTCTCGCTATCCCTACTTTGTCACTGGATGAAATCACGCAAGATTGAACCCAAAGCTAAGCACCACTCGCATTGCAAGAAAAACTAATCTAGTTGGCCAAACGAAACCGATAATTCAAAGAGAAATACAAAGATATCAAATCATACATATAAGAATTCAGAGAAGATTCAAATAATATTCATAGATAAGCTAATCATAAATCCACAATTCATCGGATCTCGACAAACACACCGCAAAAGAATATTACATCGGATAGATCTCCAAGAATATCAAGGAGAACATGGTATTGAGACTCAATGAGAGAGAGAAGAAGCCATCTAGCTTCTAGCTATGGACCCGTAGGTCTGTGGTAAACTACTCATGCTTCATCAGAAGGGCAATAGAGTTGATGTAGAAGCCCTCCGTGATCGCATCCCCCTCCGGCAGGGTACAGAAGATTGCGGCGGCGGAAATGTATTTTGGTGGACGCTTCTGGTTGTTGGGAATATTTGGGAATTTATAGACCAAGAATTAGGGTTGGAGGCACTCCGAGGGGCCCACAAGGCCTCGGGGCACGCCCCTAAGGCTTGTGGCCGCCTTAGAACTCCTCCTACATGTGTCTTCTGGTCCACGAAAAATCATCGTGAAAGTTTTATTCCGTTTGCACTCCGTCTGATATTCCTTTTCTGTAGAAATCAAAACAAGAAAAAAAACAGAAACTGGCACTAGGCTCTAGGTTAATAAATTAGTCCCAAAAATAATATAAAATATCATCTTAATGCATACAAAACATCCAAAATAGATAATATAATAGCATGGAACAATCAAAAATTATAGATACGTTGGAGACGTATCAAGCATCCCCAAGCTTAATTCCTGCTCATCCTCGAGTATGTAAATGATGAAGACAAAAATCTTGATGTGGAATGCTACCTAACATATTTATCCATGATTTTCTTTATTGTGGCCTGAATATTCAGATCCATAAGATTCAAAACAAAAGTTCAATATTGACATAAAAACAATAATACTTCAAGCATAGTAATAAAGCAGTCGTGTCTTCTCAAAATAACATGGCCAAATAAAGTTATCCCTACAAAATCATATAGTCTGGCTATGCTCCATATTCATCACACAAAGTATTAAATCATGCACAACCCCGATGACAAGCCAAGCAATTGTTTCATATTTTTGATGTTCTCAAACTTTTTCAACTTTCACGCAATACATGAGCATGAGCTATGGATATAACACTATAGGTGGAATAGAATATGGTGGTTGTTGAGAATACAAAAAGAAGGAGATAGTCTCACCTCAACTAGGCGTATTAACGGGCTATGGAGATGCCCATCAATAGATAACAATGTGAGTGAGTAGGGATTGCCATGCAACGGATGCACTAGAGCTATAAGTGTATGAAATCTCAACAAGAAACAAGGTGGGTGTACATCCAACTCGCTTGCTCACGAAGACCTAGGGAAATTTGAGGATGCCCACCTTTGGAATATACAAACCAAGTTCTATAATGAAAAATTCCTACTATTATATGAAAGTGACAACATAGGAGACTCTCTATCATGAAGATCATGGTGCTACTTTGAAGCACAAGTGTGGTAAAAGGATACTAGCATTGTCCCTTCTCTCTTTTTTCTCTTCTTTGGTGGGCTTCTTTGGCCCTTTTTTTATTTGGGCTTCCTTGGCCTCTTTTTTTTTGCAAAGTCCGGAGACTCATCCCAACTTGTGAGAAAATCATAGCTTCCATTATCCTTTCCGCACATGGGACAATGCTAATGATGATCATCACACTTTTATTTACTTACAACTCAAAAATTACAACTCGATTCTAGAACAAAGTATGACACTATATGAATGCCTCCGGTGGTGTACCAGGATATGCAATGACCAAGAGTGACATGTGTAAAAAAATTTGAATTGTGGCCTTGCCACAAATACTATGTGAACTACATGATCATGCAAAGCAATATGACAATGATGATGTGTGTCATAATAAACGGAACAGTGGAAATTGCATGGAAATATATCTTGGAATGGCTATGAAAATGCCATAATAGGTAGGTATGGTGGCTGTTTTGAGGAAGGTATATGGTGGGTTTAATGCACCAACGAAAATTGTGCTGTACTAGAGAGGCTAGCAACGGTGGAAGGGTGAGAGTGCGTATAATCCATGGACTCAACATTAGTCATAAAAAACTCACATACTTATTGCGTAAGTCTATTAGCTATTGGAACAAAGTACCACACGCATGCTCTTAGGGGGATAGATTGGTAGGAAAATACCATCGCTCGTCCCGACTACCACTCATAAGGAACAAAATCAATAAATAAATCATGCTCCGACTTCATCACATAACGGTTCACCATGCGTGCATGCTACGGGAATCACAAAAATTGACATGAGTATTTCTACCAATCCATAATTACTCACTAGAATTACTCTAATATCACCATCTTTATATCTCAAAACAATGCAAGGAATCAAACTTCTCATAGTATTCAACACTCTTTATATGAAAGTTCTTATTATATCCCTCTTGGATGCCCATCATATTAGGACTAAATTCATAACCTAAGAAAATTACCATGTTGTTTAGAGACTCTCAAAATAATATAAGTGAAGCATGAGACTTCAACAATTTCTATACAACAAATCCACCGTCGTGAAAAAGATATAAGTGAAGCACTAGAACAAAATGCCTAGCTCAAAAGATATAAGTGAAGCACATAGAGTATTCTAATAAATACATGATGCATGTGTGTCCCTCTCAAAAGGTGTGTACAGCAAGGATGATTGTGGCAAACTAAAAAAGTAAAGACTCATATCATACAAGACGCTCCAAGCAAAACACATACCATGTGGTGAATAAAAATATAGCCTCAAGTAAATTTACCGATGTATTGAAGACGAAAGAGGGGATGCCATCTAGGGCATCCCCAAGCTTAGGTGCTTGATTGTCCTTGAATATTACCTTGAGGCATCCCCAATCTTAGGTTCTTGTCACTCGTTATTCCATAGTCCATCAAATCTCTACCCAAAACTTGAAAACTTCACAACACAAATCTTAACACCAAACTCATGAGATCCGTTAGTATAAGAAAAAAACCACCACTTTCTGGTACTATTGTGAACTCATTCTTTATTTATATTGTTGTAATATCTACTGCATTCCAACTTTTCCATGGTTCATACCACCGATACTACCCATAGAATCACCAAAATAAGCAAACAACACATAGATAACAGAATATGTCAAAAACTGAAAAGTCTATAGCAATCTTTAAAATTCATATACTTCTGTAACTCCAAAAATTCTGAAAAATTAGGACAACAGCGGAAATTTGTATATCAATCTTGTGCAGAAAAATCAGGATTTTATCACTCTTTTGTGAATATGAATATTATTTTATTGGGCGCAAAAGTTTCTGTTTTTTAGCAAGATCAAATCAACTATCACCGTAAGCCATCCCAAAGGTCTTACTTGGCTCAAACACTAACTAAGACACCAAAACACAACTACTACATAGGTCATAATGTGTATACTCATAAAAATAGAAAATAAAAATATTGGGTTGTCTCCCAACAAGCGCTTTTCTTTAAAGCCTTTAGCTAGGCATCGATAATTTTAATGATCCCCACATGAAACATGAGAATTGAAGAACAAAGAGAGCATCATATAGCATGTGAAAAACAAGTTTAAGTATAACATACTTCCTATCCATAGGAATTTTATAAGCAAACAAATTATAAAGACAAGAAAAAACTAGCATATGCAAGGAGGAAGAAAAAACAATAGCAATTTCAACATAACGAGAGGTAATTTAGTGACATGAAAATTTCTACATCCATACTTTCCTCTCTCATACTAATTACATGTAGGATCATAGTTAAATTCAAAAATATAGGTATCACATTTCATACTCTGTACATGACCCATATGCATGCAAAGTTGACACTCTTCCAACATAGTGGGATTAACATTAAGTAAAGTCATGGCCTCTCCGAACCCACTTTTGTTAAAAATTTCATAAGATTGAACACTCTCCAAATATGTGGGATTCCTTTTTCCTAGATTTGACACTCTTCCAAACCCACTTTTAGTATTATCACAAAAGTATTCATCATGAGGCTTAAATAAATTTTCAAGATCATAAGAAGAATCACCCCAATCATGATCATTGCAATAAGTAGTGGACATAGCAAAATTAGCATCCCCAAGCTTAGAGTTTTGCATATTATTAGCACAATTGACATTAATAGAATCTATAATAACATCATTGCAATCCTACTTTTCTTTCAAGGAGTTATCACGAATCACTTCTTAAATTTCTTCTTTTAACACCTCATCACAATTTTCAGATTCATGAATTTCAAGCAAAACTTCATAAAGATAATTTAGAGCACTCAACTCACTACCAATTGGTTCATCATAATTGGATCTCGTAATAAGATTAGCAAGTGGATGAGGATCCAATTTTTTTACTCTTTTATTTTCAATGAATACACAATTATTCCAAGTGAATAAGCAAATAAACCAAGTAAGACATAAAGGCAAGCGAAAAGAAGGCAAATAAAAAGGCAAATATTTTTGTGTTTTCTGAGATCATTTTAGAAGTGGGGGAGAGGAAACCGAGAGGCAAATGGCAAATAATGTAATGCAATAGATGAAATTTTATGGTGGGTACTTGGTATGCTTGATTTAGAACCTCCCCGGCAACGGTGCCAGAAATTTTACCTAGTACTTCTTGAGCTTCTGTTGGTTTTTCCCTTGAAGACGAAAGGGTGATGCGGCAAAGTAGAGATAAGTATTTCCCTTAGTTTGAGAACCAAGGTATCAATCCAGTAGGAGGTACACGCAAGTCTCCAATCTATGCACCTGCAGAAACTATCAAACACTTGCACCCAACGCGATAAAGGGGTTGTCAATCCCTTCACGATCACTTGCAAGGATGAGATGTGAAAGAGATAGATATAAAAGATTACTAAAATAAAACAAAGTAAAAACAAATAAATTGCAGCAAGGTATTTTTGGGTTTTTTGGTTTATAGATCTGAAAATATATGATGGAAAATAGACCCGGGGGCCATAGGTTTCACTAGACGCTTCTCTCTTGAAAGAAAACATACAATGGGTGAACAAATTGCTGACGAGAAATTGATAGAAAAGCACAAATTTATGACGATATCCAAGACAATGATTATGAATATAGGCATCACATCCATGTCAAGTAGACCGACTCCTGCCTGCATCTACTACTATTACTCCACACATCGACTGCTATCCAGCATGCATCTAGAGTATAAAGTCCAAAAGAATGGAGTAACGCCTTAAGTAAGATGACATGATGTAGAGGGATAAACTCAAGCAATATGATGAAAACCCCATCTTTTTACCCTTGATGGCCACAATACAATACGTGCCTCGCAACCCCTACTTTGTCACTGGGTGAGGACACCGCAAGATTGAACCCAAAACTAAGCACCTCTCCAATTACAAGAAGAACCAATCTAGTTGGCCAAATCAAACAGATAATTCGAAGAGAAATACAAAGATACCAAATCATGCATATAAGAATTCAGAGAAGATTCGAATAATATTCATAGATAATCTGATCATAAATCCACAATTCATCGGATCTCGACAAGCACACCGCAAAAGAATATTACATCAGATAGATCTCCAAGAACATCGAGGAGAACATTGTATTGAAGATCATAGAGAGAGAAGAAGCCATCTAGCTGGTAGCTATGGACTCGTAGGTTTGTGGTAAACTACTCACGCTTCATCGGAAGGGCAATAGAGTTAATGTAGAATCCCTCCATGATGGAATCCCCCTCCGGCAGGGTGCCGTGAAATACCCCAAGATGGGATCTCACGGGAACAGAAGGTTGCGGCGATGGAAAAGTATTTTGGTGACTCTTCTGGTCGTTTGTGAATATTTGGGAATTTATAAGCCAAGAATTAGGGTTGGAGGAGCTCCGAGGGGCCCACAAGTCCTCAGGCCCTCCTAGGGCTCGCCCTTGAGGCTTGTGGCCACCTCAGGACTCCTCTAACTTCATCTCCAAGTCCTACATGTGTCTTCTGGTCCAAGAAAAATCATCGCAAAAGTTTTATTCCGTTTGGACTCCGTTCAATATTCATTTTCTGTGAGATCCGCTTACCACTTTAGGATGAGGCTTAGCAAGGGGGCAACCGGATGGCCGGGCCCCTCGTCCTCAGTTAAGGATCACCAGGGATGGATGGCGTTATGGAATACAAATGCGCCAAATAAGGCAAAAATTCATATGTGGCGAATCATGCGGAACGGACTAGCGGTGGGTGCTGAGCTATACCGAAGGAAAATAAAGGACGACGTTTTCTGTGCGGCGTGTGGACGAGAAGAGACGCTCTATCATCGCTTCTGGGCGTGTCCACACTCTCAGCTGTTCTGGAAAATCCTTCGGACGGAGAGAGGAGTTGTGGTGGCGATCCCGCCGTGTTCTTTTAGCTCTTCTAGTGCTCTTGCATCTTGGCTACTAGGTTGGTTTGTGGCAGCCTCGGATGATGAACGAGCAGCTATGGTACATGCCACTTATGGGCTGTGGCTAGCACGGAATGAGGCAAAGGATGGGAAGAGGATCGCTGCAGCACATGAGATTGCTGCGTCGACTGCATCCTACATGGTGGAGTGGACAGCCACTCACAAGCAGAAGACAACCACGGTGACTACGAGGGAGGTGCAGCGATGGGCGGCCCCGGAGCCAGGGTGGGTAAAAGCTAATGCTGATGGAGCAGTATCTAGACTTGGAGGAAAGGGCGGTGGCGGGGTCATCCGCAGAGGTGACCAAGGTGACTTCCGTGTGGCGGCGTGCACTTTCATTGATGGTCGCGTGGATGCCGAGATGGCGGAGCTCATGGCCTGCAGAAGGGCGGTCCAACTAGCACATGAGATTAATGTTTAGAGATTACACCTCGAGACGAACAGCATGGGGGTGGCAAGCATGCTTGTAGACCCGAACAAGAACCTCTCGGCCTCAGGTCCATGTGTTGAGGAGATCAAGCAGATGATGCGTGGTTTCAGCGACAGGAAGGTTTCGTGGGTAAGAGCATCGGCAAACTCCGCTGCTTATAAGCTAGCTAAAGTAGGACTAGGAGATGAACTTTGTAAGATTTGGCTTATGGTGCCACCAGACTTTGTGTTAGATGTGGTCTCTGAGGAGATCCCAAACTTTCATTAGATAAATAAAGCGGCGAGAGTTATCCTCAAAAAAATATATTCATTTTCTGTAAAACTCAAAAACAAGGAAAAACATAAACTGGCACTTGGCTCTAGGTTAATAAGTTAGTCCTGAAAATAATATAAAATAGCATATTAATGCATATAAAACATCCAAAATAGATAATATAATAGCATTGAACAATAAAAAAATTATAGATACGTTGGAGACCTATCATGAATCCATCGGGTCCCTGCCCCGGCCCGCAGAGTAGCATTTCTATGAAAGGGAATCGCGGCGGGGCTTATTTTCGTCCCGCCCTGATACGTCTTCACTGTATCTACGTTTCCAAACTCTTTTGCCCTTGTTTTGGACTCTAATTTGCATGATTTGAATGGAACTAACCCGGATTGATGTTATTTTCAGCAGAATTGCCTTGGTGTTATTTTCATGCAGAAATAGAAGTTCTCGGATTGAACTAAAAATTTACGGAGAATACTTTTGGAATAAATAAAAATATTGGCAAAATAATCAACCAGAGGGGACCCACCACGTGTTCACAAGGGTGCAGGGCGCGCCCCTGCCTTGTGGGTCCCCTGGACCTCCTCCGACCCTAACTCCAACTCTATATGTTCACGTTCCTGGAGAAAAAAAATCAGAGAGAAGGATTCATTGCGTTTTACGATACAGAGCCGCCACCACCTCTTGTTCTTCATCGGGAGCGCTGATCTAGAGTCTGTTCGGGGCTCCAGAGAGGGGGATCCGTCGCCATCATCATAATCAACCTTCCTCCATCACCAATTTCATGCTGCCCACCACCGTGCATGAGTAATTCCATCGTAGGCTTGCTAGACGGTGATGGGTTGGATGAGATTTATCATGTAATCCAATTAGATCTCTTAGGGTTTGATCCCTTGTATCCACTATGTTCTAAGATTGATGTTGCTATGACTTTGCTATGCTTAATGCTTGTCACTAGGGCCCGAGTGCCATGAATTCAGACCTAAAGCATTTATGTTTCCATGAATATATTTGTGTTCTTGATCTGATCTTGCAAGTTGTAGACACCTATTACGAGTTACGATCCGCATAACCCAAGGTGACAATAATTGGGATTCTTTTCGGTGATTACCGTAGTTTGAGGAGTTCATGTATTCACTAAGTGTTAATGCTTTGGTCCGGTTCTCTATTAAAAGGAGGCCTTAATATCCCTTAGTATCCATTAGGACCCTGCTGCCACGGGAGGGTAGGACAAAAGATGTCACGCAAGTTATTTTCCATAAGCACGTATGACTATATTCGGAATACATGCCTACATTATATTGATGAACTGGAGCTAGCTCTGTGTCACCCTAGGTTATAACTGTTGCGTGATGAATGCCATCCAACATAATTATCCATTACTGATCCATTGCCTACATGCTTTTCACATATGGATCATTGCTATGTTACTTTTCCATTGCCACTATTACAATTGCTACGAAACTGCTACTGTTACTTTTGCCACCATTACCGTTACTTCCATACTACTTTGCTACTAAATACTTTGTTGTAGATAAGTTGTGGTTGAATTGACAACTCAGCTGCTAATACTTGAGAATATTCTTTGGTTCCCCTTGTGTCGAATCAATACATTTGGGTTGAATACTCTAACTCGAAAACTGTTGGGATCCCCTATACTTGTGGGTTATCAAGACCTTTTTCTAGTGCCGTTGCCGGGGAGCATAGCTCTATTCTCTGAGTCACTTGGGATTTATATCTGTTGATCACTATGATGAACTTGAAAGATACCAGAACCAAGATTTTTCCCTCTACTACGAGGGGAGGTAAGGAACCGCCATCTAGCTCTGCACTTGATTCACCTTCTATTTTGAGTAAGCTTGCGACACCTACACCTGCTATTGATTCTGATATGTTGCATGTTATTGATGATGCTACTTCTGCTATGAATGATGCTTATGATGCTACTACTTTGCTTTATAAAACTGTGTCACTGGGTGAATTACTTGATGAACATCTTGCTAGAGTTAGAACTATTGATTATGCTGAAGATGATGATATTTCCGAAACTGATGAAATTATTGAAATTGAAAACTTTGAAACAGCTGATAAGACTAGCTCTCCTAGAAATGAACTTCTTGTTATGCCTAAGGGTTATGTTATGGATGGAGAGGTAGCTAGGGACTTTCTTGCTTGTAAGGATAGGGATGATCTTAAGAAATTATTGTGCAAGTGGAAAGAAAAATCTTCGAATGCTAGAATGCAATATGATCCTAAGTTTGCTACTTCACATATCTTTGTTACTGATAAGGATTATGAATTCTCTGTCGATCCTGAGTTAATTACTTTGGTTGAATATGATCCTTTTCATGGTTATGAATCTGAAACTGTTGTGGCACATCTTACTAAATTGAATGAATAACCACCCTATTTGCTCATGAGTAAAAAATCGCCATTACTATATGTCGGTGTACTAGAGTAGGGGTACCCTAGTATCCCGAACTTGTGCACGGGCAGTCGCAGCACCACGCGGCAAGGCTTGCCGGGTGACTACCAAGGTCCTCCGTGGTTCCTTTGGAGCCATTCAAGAACAAAGTATTCAAGACAAGGAGACAAGGCCTCGGCAAGAGGAGCTTGCCGGGAAGGCCAACCAAGGCATCTCAAGGAACTTGCCGCGACGTGCCACGCGTCCCGGCGAGGCTCGGTGAGCGACAAGCTTCCGGACGCGACAAGACAACGACCGCGGCAAGGCGCTTGCCGCGGCAAGCTACCACTCTGTACCCGCGCTCCAGCACATCCACCAACGTGTCGCCCTGGGGCCTTTCCAGGCGCGCGTGGCAAGAGGCTGTGCAGCCAGCGGTGCGCGGTGGCAAGCGACGCTGACAAGACTGCCATCGTGGCGAGCGGTGGCGTCCCTGGCGGTCCCTTTTCGCACTATTTGAGCGACGCAGACGGGCATTTAATGCCTTTGTCCCCTGCCGTCAGGGTTAGGTATGATACACTATACAGGTAGTTGCACCAACCGCAATTCCTTTTCCATTTTTACCCTTGTCTACGTTGCCACCTGTCGGTGACCCCTTCAGCATATAAAAGGAGGCCCATGCGCAACGTAGAAGGGGGTTCGAAGGTAGAAAAACACCCACGCTCGGTCTCGTTAGCAGCTAGTGTGTACTGTAGCACTCAGCGCTCCCAAGCAAGAACTCAATACACTCAGGCATGCAGCAGTAGGAGTGTTATCTCTCCGGAGAGCTCCGAAGCTGGGTAAACTGCTCGTGTGCTTCACCTCGATCCGCTCTTCGTGCGATCTCCGCCCCCCGCCGAACCAAAAGGGGCTCGGTCCGCCGGTCCCATAGGTGTTCGTGGATCACTTTCCCCGACATCTTTGGCGCGCCAGGTAGGGGGCGTCGAGGTTGTGTGGACCTGATCCGGCGTTCACACGAGCTAGATCTTCATCTTCTTCATCGACATGCCACCGAAGAAGAAGGCTTGGGAGGCAGCTGTTCCGTCCGCGTCGATCCCACCGCCACCGGAGCAAGCGGGTGGTGGGGTAGACGCCGGCGGAAGAACGGGCACCGACGAGGGAGCTCACGGTGCTGCCGGGTCCAAGGACAAGGCTACGCAGACCTCGGCGTCCGTACATGCACCGCGCCCATCCCAGGAGGCGCAGGACCGACAGCGTCATGGTATCCGCAGTGCCATATGTTTGTTGGACCAAGATCGAGCTGGTGGATCTCGGGGTGCTCAAGACCACCATGCATGCCAACATGCCGGCACGAGCGAGACACGGTCGCCTGGACGGGATATTGCTCCTTCTAACATAGTTAGAAGTCTGAGCATATCCCGCTCCTCGCGCCGTTCGCCACTACCGCCCACCACTCCAGCAGAAGCTTTGGCGCGAGCTCAACTGCTCCTGGATTACCCTCCAACGGCAGACAAGATCGATGGATGGAGGGCCACCATTCAGAGTCTCATCGGCTTCGCCAACGGCGACACTCCACGGCAGCCGAGTACATCGCTGCCACGGCAGGACTGCCAGGCGCGAGCCGATGGCGACGAAACCGGTGGAGGTGCAACCACCATGCACTCTCCACCCCGAAGGCCAAGATCGCCGACTCGCCGGATCCACCTCGAAAGCGACTCCACCGCATCATCAGATCCACAAGCTCGTCGCGATCAACGCCAAGTTCTTCAGGAACGACAGCAAGAAGACACTCGTACTCGCATCGAGCGCCGAAGAGAAGCGCGGCGTCAATCGGACCAGCGCACTGGGCCCTCTGTCGACATGCATGCACCAGGGGAACCAGGCGACTTGCCGTATGCGGTAGGTTGCCCTGCGTTCACTCGTGAGCTGCGGCAAGTCTAGTGGCCCAGCACGAAGAATTTCAAGCCAGACGTACCAGAGAAGTACGACAGCAAGTCGCATCCGTCGAAGTTCCTCAGCATCTACACCATCGTGGTGCAAGCTGCCGGGGGGCGGGACGACAAGATCCTGGCCAACTACTTCCCGCTGGTGCTCAAGCCCAATGTCAGATCCTGGCTCATGCACTTGCCGGACAACTCCATATCCTCCTGGGCAGACCTATGCCATCAGTTTGTCGGTGCCTTTACAGGCGGCCACAAGCCTCATGGCCAAGAGAGCGACCTTCATCTACTCGCCCAGAAGGAAGGAGGGCCCCTGCACAAGTACATTCAGAGATTCAGCCGTATACAGCACAACATCCCAGATGTCCACCCTGCCGCGGTAATCAGCGCGTTCCATCAGAACGTGCGAAACCACAGGATGCGGGAGGAGATGGCGATGTGCAAGATTAGAGACGTCAGTGAGCTATATGCCCTGGCTGACAAGTGTGCACGCGCTGAGGAAGGAAGGAAACTCCCCGGAGAGAATACAGAAGCAGGAGGATCTGATAGTGAGGAGGCTGCCCCGGCAAAGAAAAACCGGCGGCGGAACAACAGGAAGAAGAAAGGCAAAGATGTGCTAGTCGTTGAGCAGTCCAGCAAAGGAGGTGGCGCCAAGAAAGCCAAAGCTGGTAGCTCCGGCGAGGAGATTGCCGCAGGCACCAACTACCAGGCTGTGGCAGTCGCCGACAAGCAGGACGGCACCAACAAGCAGTACTGCAAGATCCACCGCACCAAGGGCCATGACCTCCAGAGCTGCAAGAAGGTCGAGCAGCTTGTCGAGCAGCAAAAGGCTGAATACGAGCGACGCGACAAGGAGAGGACCCAGGAAGGTCCTGGAGGAGCCGGCAAGAAACGCCCCGGCTGAGGAGGACGCCGTGGCAAGGCCAAGCAGCGGCAAGGAGACAGACCTCCCCGCGGCCGCGACAAGGATGAAGATGACGATGACGATGAAGATATGGATGATGACGAGACCGATGAGCAGGAGTTCCAGAAAGCCACAAAGGTCTTGTGCGTTGACGGTGGTGCTTCTCTGCATACTTCACACCGCCAGCTGAAGTAGTGGGTGCGGGAAGTCAATGCGGCAGAACCACCCGTCGAGTCACGCAGGCCTCTGAGGTGGTCCAGCACGCCTATCATCTTTGATATTGAGGACCACCCTGATCGCATAACTGCGGTCGGGTGCTTGCCGATGTTGGTTTCACCAACTATCCGCAACCTCAAGGTCACTAAGATGCTAGTTGACGGCGGGGCCGGCTTGAACCTTATCCCCTCCGCGGTACTCTAGAAACTCCCGATCCCTGATGGCGAGCTCGAAGGGACCGGCACATTCCAAGGAATCGATCGGGGAAGGAGCAAGCCGAAGGGAAAGATCACGTTGCCGGTGACATTTGGCAGCGAGTTGAACTTCAGGACTGAGAGGGTCACTTTTGACGTTGTTGACTTTCCATTGCCTTACAATGGGATACTCGGCCGCCCAACACTCGCCAAATTCATGGCAGCCTCTCACTATCAATACAACATACTAAAGATGCCAGGCCCGATAAGTGTCATCTCTGTCCCTGGCGACAAGAAGGATGCTCTTATCTGCGCTGATAAGATCTACCGGGAAGCAGCAGCCACAACAGATCGCAAGTCACTTGCCGTTGAAGCTCCCGGGGCGAAGAAGAAGACCAAGTCCGGCAAGAGTTCTGATGCCCACTTCAGCAAGCGCACCTCTTCGGAGTGCTGCGCTACCGTCGAGGACGCACCATCAAGCTCCACCGGCAAGTGTAAGAAAACAATGGCAGCTCCACCAGAGACCAAGAAGGTGTCCGCCAAGGAGGATGGCACTGGTGGTACCTTCACCATCAGTGCCACTCTCGACCCTAAATAGGAAAGCGCGTTCGTTGCTTTCCTGCGGGCAAACGTCAACGTATTTGCATGGCAACCGTCTGACATCCCCAGTGTTCCCAGGAAAGTAATCGAGCACCATCTTGCCGTCTGTCCTCATGCGCGGCCCGTCAAGCAGAAAGTCAGGAAACAGGCAGTGGAGCGCCAAGAATTCATCGCAGAAGAAATCAAGAAATTGGAAGCAGCAGGCCTTGTCAGAGGAGTGCTCCATCCTACATGGTTGGCCAACCCTGTAGTCGTGCGCAAGGCAAACGGGAAATGGAGGCTTTGTATCGACTTTACCAATGTCAATAAAGCTTGTCCCAAAGACCCATTTCCCTTGCCGCGCATCGACCAGATTGTTGACTCCACGACCGGGTGTGACTTGCTTTCATTTCTTGATGCATACTCAGGATACCATCAGATCTTCATGGCAGAAGAGGATGAGGAGAAGACGGCATTCATCACCCCACGTGGCACATATTGTTTCGTACGGATGCCTTTTGGTTTAAAGAATGCTGGTTCAACATTTGCAAGGGTAGTCCATGACGCTTTTGAGCCGCAAATACACAGAAATGTGGAAGCCTACATGGATGATATAGTGGTCAAAAGCAAGGACAAGGCGACTCTGATTCAAGATTTAGATGAAACCTTTGCAAATCTGCGCAAGATCAACCTCAAGCTTAACCCCGAGAAGTGTGTGTTTGGAGTCCCCTCCGGCAAGCTTCTCGGGTTCTTCGTGTCTCAGCGGGGAATTGAAGCCAATCCCGACAAGATCAAGGCCATTGAGCAGATTGAAGCACCAAAGCGCGTCAAGGATGTAGGAAGACTTGCCGGTTGCGTGGATGCTCTCAGCAGGTTTGTCTCTAGATCTGCTGAGCGCGCCCTGCCATTTTTCAAAATATTGAAAAAGGCAGGTCCAATGAAATGGACTCCGGAGGCGGAGGCTGCGCTGCAGGACTTGAAGAGATACCTGTCCTCCACTCCAACACTTGTCGCACCTAAGCCACAAGAGAAATTGCTGTGTATATAGCGGCAACCAATCAAGTGGTTAGTGCTGCGTTAGTGGCGGAGAGGGAGGCGGATGATGAGCCAGCAACCACGGCAGATACATCTGGCGACAAGCAAGGGACTTCACCGGCAAGCTCTGGTCCCGACAAAGATGGATCTGCGCAGGCGCGTGAGAAGATGCAGAAAAGAATGGTGCAGCGCCTAGTTTACTTTGTCAGTTCCCTTCTGCAGGGGGCTAGGTCAAGGTACTCCGGTGTGCAGAAATTGCTTTTCGGCCTTCTCATGGCCTCGAGAAAGCTGCGCCATTACTTCCAAGCACATGAGATCACAATCGTCACTCGTTTTCTGCTGAAGAGGATACTGCAAAATCCAGAAGCAACAGGCAGGATTGTCGAGTGGGCACTGAAACTATCAAGCTTTGGCCTCAAGTTTGAGAGCACTTCAACTATCCAAAGCAGAGCATTGGCGGAGTTCATAGCAGAATGGACGCCAATGCAAGATGAAGAAATTCTAGAAACAAGCATCCCCATCAAGGAAGCAAGCAAAGAGTGGCTGATGTACTTTGATGGTGCCTTCTCGCTGCAAGGTGCCGGTGTGGGCGTGCTACTTGTTGCACCCACCGGAGAGCATCTCAAGTACGTAGTCCAGATGCACTTTCCCAACGAGCAAGCAACGAACAATACCGCAGAGTATGAAGGTTTGCTTGCCGGTCTCAGGATCGCAGCAGACCTTGGGATCAAGAAGCTCATTGTCAGGGGTGACTCACAGCTTGTCGTCCGCCAAGTGAACAAGAATTATCAGAGTCCGTTGATGGAAGCTTACGTTGATGAAGTGAGAAAGCTAGAAGAGCACTTTGACGGCCTACAGATGGAACATGTTCCAAGAGCTCAGAACGACATTGCCGATGGCCTGTCGTAGTGCGCCTCACTTAAGTTACCTATGGAACCAGGGATCTTTGTGCTCAAACTGACTCAACCATCTGTAACGCCATCAACTGGACAGAGCAAGAAGAGGAAGTTGATTTCTGGTGACTATTTTCCGGCAGGGCTCCCTGAAGCCGCCGCCAGGAAGGTCCTCAAGATCAACACCAAGGGTGCTGAGGAGAAGTCTGCTCCGGCAAGCCCTAGGGTTTGTCCCATTGAAGCAGACGCTCCCGACAAATTTTGCTCCGGCAAGCTTGCCGGGGAACGTCAAGCTCCAGCTGAGCCGTAGGTTCTCGCTGTAGAAGCGGATGTTCCCGCAGCAGCAGATGTGCCTTTAGTCCTTGTTGTCGAGCCGCAAGCTCCAGCATGGGCACAGCAGATTGTCCGTTTCCTTCAGAAAGGAGAACTTCTCGAATAGCAAGAAGAAGTGGAAAGAGTAGCCCGGCAGTCAAGTATGTACCAGTTTGTCGACAACACACTGTACAGAAGAAGACTCAACAGCGTGAAATTGAAGTGTATTCACCGGGAAGACGGACAAAAGCTGTTGGCAGAGATACATGGAGGCATATGTGGTCACCACATTGGCGCAAGAGCACTTGCCGGCAAAGCATTCCGGCAAGGTTTCTTTTGGCCGACAGCCCTCCAGGATGCAACTGCACAAGTAACCAAGTGTGAAGCGTGCCAGTTCCATTCCAAGCAGATACACCAGCCAGCTCAAGCTCTCCAGACGATCCCTTTATCCTGGCCATTTTCGGTCTGGGGGCTCGACATCCTCGGCCCCTTTCCCCGAGCTGTCGGGGGCTTTGAGTACTTATACGTTGCAATCGAAAAGTTCACAAAGTGGCCGGAAGTGGAACCAATGAGGAAGGTGACAGCACAGTCGGCAGTCAAGTTCTTCAGGTTGATTGTTTGCCGTTTCGGGATCCCTAATAGGATCATCACCAACAATGGCACACAATTCACGAGCCGCACCTTCATGCAGTACGTCCAAGATCTTGGCGCCAAGGTCTGCTTCGCTTCTGTTGCTCATCCAAGAAGCAACGGTCAAGCGGAGAGAGCAAATGCTGAAGTGCTGCGCGGGCTCAAGACCAGGACTTTCGACAGGCTGCGCAAGTGCGGAAGGAACTGGATTGAGGAGCTGCCGGTGGTTCTTTGGTCGATCAGGATGACGCCAAATCGAGCCACTGGCCAGACACCTTTCGCTCTAGTCTATGGAGCAGATGTAGTTCTCCCCACGGGACTCGTATACGGGTCACCTCGAGTGCTCGCTTATGATGAGCTTGAGCAAGAGGAGCTGCGACAAGATAATGCGCTGCTCCTTGAGGAGGACCGTCTTCAGGCTGCTATACGAGCTGCTCGATACCAGCAAGCTTTGCACCACTACCATAGCCGCAAAGTTAATGCCAGAAGTTTCGAGGAAGGCGACCTTGTTCTTCGGCGCGTTCAGTCCGCCAAGAATTCCAACAAGTTGACGCCGAAGTGGGAAGGCCCTTACCGGGTGAAACGAGTCACTAGGCCTGGCCTGTCCGCCTTGAGACCGAAGATGGCATTCCGGTGAGCAACTCCTGGAACATTGAGCATCTTCGTAAGTTTTACCCGTAGGGCGCGGTTTCCGGAACCTGTTCCGGCAACCACCTTTTGTACAAGTCTTGCCGATGTTGCATATAATCCTTTGTACGAAGCCGGGCGCAGACCCCGTGCATAAGTAAAGCTCATGTGCTCCGCACATCTTGTCAATTTCAAGCTTTCTACTTTTTTTGCATGTGTTATCTGACACTTTGTGCAGCGCCTACCCCCGGTAAGCAATAACGAGCCGTAAGGCTCCATATCTTTATTTTCTCTTCTTTCTTTTTCTCAAAAAGGAAAGGAAGGTTCCCTCGCCCACAAGTTTGCCGGGGGGAAAGGAGAAGATAATGGTGTGGACCAGGCGTCGTTGAAGGAAGTTTTCGCCTTACGGGAAAGCAAACGACAGAAAAGCTAAGTTGCCAAAGTTTGAGCAATCAGTTTTAATTTTTAAGTTATCTTCCTCGAACGACCGTGCTTTGTATGGAAAACCTGTGCGCGGAGGAACCAACTCGTAGCTAGTTGCGCCCTTACTTTGTTTCGAGTCTGCTCAACAACTTAAGTGAGCTGTGAATAGTTGCGACAAGGTTTCTTGTCGGAAGCGGCACCACCAGCAGGCTGCTGACGTCCCGCACTCAGCGCTTGCGGCCCAGGTGCCTGCGCCGACAAGTTCCCTAAAAGCGTAGGGAAAAAGCATACAAAGGAAGGAATCAAGTAAAGGAAATAACGTAACAATCGCTACCCGAAATAGAGTCATATTATAAGATAGCTTGTCGCAGCTCTAACAGATTGTTCTCATAACATGACCAGCAGCGACAAGAAAAAGAGAAAACGGGCGGCCTAATCTACGCGATCGCCCTCAACCCTCTTGATCCCGCTCACCTTGTCCACAATGGGTGCGACAAGGGCCTTGAGCGCTTCTAGATCAGCATCCGGCGGCAGGGACCTGAGGACGTTGGTGAGGTTGAGGCATGGGTTGCGGAAGGCCACCTTCACCAGCACCTTTTGAAGAGCTCCCGCGTAGATCTTGCGCGACTCGTCGGCCAACTGCTTTGGGATCTTCTCCCAGAGTCGCTGGAGGGCCGTCGCCACGCCTTTGAAGAACAAGCTGAGCTTGGCGCTGGGTTGGAGGTGCTCATCGGAGGAGTACCCGAGATCCTCCATCCCCAGCTACGCCAGCTCCCTGTCAATGGCTGCGGCAACATCCATGAGACCCTCTGTCCAGTGCTCCACATTCTCTTTAAAAGTGTTCTGGGTGGCGGCAGCACTCGCCAGCAGCGCCTCGTCGGCCTTGATCTTCTCCGTCAAAGCCACCTCCTGCTCCCTGGCGCTGTCCAGCGTCTGAGTCAAAGTAACCAGCTTCAACTCAAGATCTGCGTTGGAGTCCTTGGCGGCGCTAAGCTCTTTGCTCCTCTCAGCGAGACGACCCTGCAGCTCGCCATGAGCGGCGGCGTCCTTCTCGCGCTCACGCTTGAGCGCAGCAAGCTCCTCACCGCTCGCCTTGAGATCGGCCTCTAGCTGCGCCACCTTCGTCTCCAGCTCCTTCTTGGCGGCCTCGGCAGCTGCGGCAGCATCCTCTGCTTCCTTGAGAGCCCCGCCAAATGTTTGCTCGCACGCGACAAGCTCCTCCTCGTGGCTGTCAAGGTTGACCTTGCGCTGCGCCAACTCGCCTTCCTGCGCAGATAGCTTTTCGGCAACAAGCCGCTGTTGCTCTTCAACTTCAGCCTTCTCGAGGAGGAAGGCTTTCCGCTCCTCGGCGACTTGCTCCCGCTCCTCTGCTAGGGATCGGAGAGCTTCCTGCCTGAGACCCCGGAGCTCCTCCGCGCGCTTCTCGATGTCCACTCCCGCCTTCGCGACAAGCGCTTCTCAGGATTCCAGCTTGGCCTGTCGGGCGCGGTAAAGCGACAACAGCTTCCGCAGCAGACGCTCCTCCTCAGGCTCGTCGCTGCTGCTGCTTGGCGCGTCGACCAGCATCAGCCCAGCGGAGGCGAGCACCTCTCCATCCAAGATCTCTCCTTCGACCGGCGCCCTGGAGCTTGACGCCCAGGGGAGCTTGATGAAGATGCCGTCGCCGGCCTTCAAATAGGCGCCGGGCTGGGGCTCTTCGGAGCCTGGCGCTGCAGCAGCGGCCGAGGGATCGGCGGTCGGCGTAGCGCCTGACGCTCCTGCGGCCTCGGGGCCGTCAGTGCGATCGCCGGACCCCTCGCCAGCTTCTGCGGCGGCAGCTTTGGCGGCCTCTTCGCCGGCGGGATCATCAGCGCCGGCTTCTCCTTCGGTGGCAATGGCGTCCTCGGTATTGCTGCGCGTGTTCTCCTCGCCGGCGACCTCGGTTTCCATCGGCTCCGTGGCAGATGGATCTGACGAACGGAAAAAGGAGAAAAGTCAAGCAAATATCCAAAAAGAAAATCAGAAGAAGAAGAACCCAAGGGAAGTTTTCAAGCAAGAGGATTACCTGTACTAGGATCTGCAGTCATGGTCTCAACCACCGGAGGGTCGCTGGTGTTGTCCCTTGCCGGAGAACTGTCCCTTGCCGGAGAATTCTCCCTTGCCGGAGAACGCTCCCTTGCCGGGGAATCCTCCCTTGGCGGTGTAGTCGAAGCAGATGGCATTTTGGGAGCGGCTTCCGGGCACTCCTGGTGAGGCTGCTCTGCTCCTACACAAACCAATAGTCAGATATCAACAAAGAAAGAGCACCCATGCGCGCCTGACAGCAGGAAGTAAACCATATACTTACGCTGGGGGCTGCGCTGGGGGCTGCTTTGGGGAATAGTTGCCGGGTCCGGCAAGGTGGTCTCGGACACAACCCCTGCTATCGCGGTGGGTTCGTCCTCGATAACAATCACCGGGACCTTGGCTCTCTTCGCCGCTCTCTGGGCCAGAGTCCTGAAAAGGAATGGATTCGGAGTAAAGCAAATCAGATACAAGACAAAACAGCACGAATTGAAGAACTACAAGTACAACAAAGAATCTTACTCTTCCTCTTCCTCGTCGGAGCTGAGCACGGAGAGGTCGAAGTCCGTCCCACCTTCGGTGCGACAAGGCGGAGGAGTAGGTTCCCTTAGCCGCTTGGCGGGAGCAGAGGCGGTGGTCCGGGAGGGCCCCGCTCCAGTTGCCGCAGCGGCGTGAGGTGCTCCCACGGCAACAGTGCTTGCCACGGTGGAGCGCATCACGCGGCGCGGCGGCTGTTGACCCGTCTGCCGTCCCGCTACGTCCACGGCCTTGCGGAGACGCCTTCTTGGTGGAGCTGGGGGCTCCGCTTGCGGCGAGCTGTCTGAAGGTTCGGACCCGACAAGCTCTCCCTCGCCAGGCTCGCTCGACTCAGCTTCATGCCCAACAAGCTCTCCCTCGCCGGCAAGCTCCTCTTGCTCGGCAAGGCTTGCCGCCTCTGTTGCATCTGCCTCCTCAACGGTGAATCCAAACTCGCCCGCGGCAGTGGCTGCCGCCGCCTCTTCCAGCCTAGTGGCGATGCGCTGCATCTCCGCATCGGTGGTGTCGCGAGTGAGGCTCTTCTGTTCATCAGAGCGGACCGGCACTTCTACCAAGCCATCAAAGAACTCCTGCACGACGTTGTCTGCAGGCTCTTGCCAAGTTGGGACAATTCCATCATTGCACAGATGCATCATTGCACGGATGCGGTCGAGCGAGGAGTTGTTGCACAGCGGAACGACACCCCTCGGCAACATGGACGCTTCGGGATGTTGAGGATCGCGCTTGAACAGTTCCAGGATCATCGCGTCCAGTTCCAGGACAGTGAAGTTGAAGTTGAGGCCTGGGCGCAGCCTCATGATATCCGCCGCATTCTGGAACTCCCAGGCGGGTCTCCTCCTCTCCTGCAGGGGGGCGATGCGGTGGTGAAGAAAATCTGCGCCAACGGCGCCTACGGTGAGCCCGGCAAGCCTGAGGCGTAGGATCCGAATGACGGCAATCTTCAGCCTATCGTCTTCCGGGGCCACGTTGCTCCAATCGTTGCCGCGCGCTATTGGGGCTTGGCGCTGGGCGGTAAATGGCTGCGGGTTCTCCTCGACAATCCAGCACCAGTCTGCTCTCCATTCCTCCCACTTGCTGCGGAGCTCTCCCTCCAGATAAGCTTCCTTCTTGCCAGCTCTCGAGATCCAGGCGATTCCGCCGGATAAGGGCTCCCCTCTCTCAACCCGGGGCATAAAGAAGTGGCGGAAAAGAGCTACGTTTGGATAGACTCCGACAAAGTTTTCGCAGAGATGTGCGAAAACTGCCATGGTCAGAACAGCATTGGGGGTGAAGTCAAGGAGGCGGAACCCGTAGGTGTTCATGATATCGCAGAAAAATTCAGAGAAAGGCGGGCAGAGCCCGCAGTAGAAGAACAACACGAAGAAAGGGTATCCATTCGGAGCCAGTTCCGAAGCGGCAGCTGGGAGTACCTTCGTACGCGGATGCGCTCGCGTCTCCTTCGACCAGAAGAGGTAGTAGTACTCCCTCAGCTCCTTCGCGGCGAGCTGGGGGGGAATGATTGCCCGCTCCTTTCGTAGCGCCATGAGCCGCTGCGCCTCGGTCGACTACACGACCTTCCACTTGTCGGCTTTCGGAGCCATTGCGGAGGTGGTGGGGGAGATCGACGGCGTAGGTGATGCTGGTGATGATGGGAGGCGGAGCGCTGCTCTCTTTCAGCTTTGGGAAGAAGGGGGGAGCGGCGGAGATTTCTGAGATTGGTATAGCAACCGGCGAGATGGGCGAACTACCCCTGTTTTCCCTGCTTATAAAGAGGGAGGGGGCGGGCGTTCCGTCTTTCCGAATAAAGAAACCACCCACGATCTCTCCCACGATGCCGCATTCGACGCGTGCCGTTCGGGGAAGGCGCGGTGGATACGGAGTAAGATACGGTGTAACCCAGGCCGCGCGTGCCCGTGCCCTGTTTTGGGCCTGGCCCAACAGCGCTCGGCGCCATGTGTGGCCCACGCCCGGGGGCTCCTGTCGGTGTACTAGAGTAGGGGTACCCTAGTATCCTGAACTTGTGCACGGGCAGTCGCAGCACCCCGCGGCAAGGCTTACTGGGTGACTGCCAAGGTCCTCCGTGGTTCCTTTGGAGCCATTCAAGAACAAAGTATTCAAGCCAAGGAGACAAGGCCCCGGCAAGAGGAGCTTGCCGGGAAGGCCAACCAAGGCATCTCAAGGAACTTGCCGCGACATGCCACGCGTCCCGGCGAGGCCCGGTGAGCGACAAGCTTCCGGACGCGACAAGACAACGACCGCGGCAAGGCGCTTGCCGCGGCAAGCTACCACTCTGTACCCGCGCTCCAGCACATCCACCAACGTGTCGCCCTGGGGCCTTTCCAAGCACGCGTGGCAAGAGGCTGTGCAGCCAGCGGTGCGCGGTGGCAAGCGACGCTGACAAGACTGCCATCGTGGCGAGCGGTGGCGTCCCTGGCGGTCCCTTTTCGCACTATTTGAGCGACGCAGACAGGCATTTAATGCCTTTGTCCCCTGCCGTCAGGGTTAGGTATGATACACTGTACAGGTAGTTGTACCAACCGCAATTCCTTTTCCATTTTTACCCTTGTCTATGTTGCCACCTGTCGGTGACCCCTTCAGCATATAAAAGGATGCCCGTGCGCAACATAGAAGGGGGTTCGAAGGCAGAAAAACACCCACGCTCGGTCTCGTTAGCAGCTAGTGTGTACTGTAGCACTCAGCACTCCCGAGCAAGAACTCAATACACTCAGACATGCAGTAGTAGGAGTGTGATCTCTCCTGAGAGCTCCGAAGCTGGGTAAACTGCTCTTGTGTTTCGCCTCGATCCGCTCTTCGTGCGATCTCCGCCCCCCGCCGAACCGAAAGGGGCTCGGTCCGCCGGTCCCATAGGTGTTCGTGGATCAGTTTCCCCGACACTATATTATTAAATTGTTTCCTTTCTTGTTCAATGGTGATGCTAATTATGGTTTAATTCTCTTGCTCATGGTTGTGTGTGTAGTCCCCAGGATATGATTTAGTACTTCTCCAAAAAATATTTCCCTGCTCACAAGAAACAAGTTGCTTTAAAGGAAATATTTAACTTTGTGCAAATTAAAGAAGACAGTCTCCCAAAAGCTTGGGGGAGGATTCTCCAATTACTTAACGCTTTGCCTGATCATCCTCTCAAGAAAAATGAAATACTTGATATCTTTTATAATGGACTAACCGATGCTTCTAGGGACCACCTAGATAGTTGTGCTGGTTGTGTTTTCAGGGAATGAACTGTTGAGCAAGATGAATTGTTATTGAATAATATATTGAGTAATGATAATGATTGGGAACTTCCTGAACCAATTCCTAAGCCAACTCCGAAGAAAAGAGGTATTCTATTTCTCAGTCCTGAAGATATGCAAGAGGCAAATAAATATATGAAAGAAAAAGGTATTAAAGCTGAAGATGTTAAGAATTTACCACCTATTGAAGAGATACATGGTCTTGATTACCCGACACAGGTAGTAGAGGTAAATTCTCTCTGTAGATTTGACGAAGGTGATATTCCTCATAATAAGTCTGCTTGTCAATGCTTGGATGAGTTTGATAATTTTATTGTTAAACAAGAAAATTTCAATGCTTATGTTAGTAGACAATTGAAACGTAATGCTTACATGCTTGACTGCTTGGGTGATTATATGTATAGAACTGTTAATGAGCTTAAGCTTATCAGTAAACATGCTTCTATAGTAAAAACTCAAGTAGAACAAGTACTTAAGGAACAAAATGATTTGCTTAATGAGTTGAATAGTAAGAACAATGATAATGGTGTTAGGGTTATGAATAGAGGTGGTAAGATGACTCAGGAATCTTTGTATCCTAAAGGCCATCCAAAGAGAATTATCCAGATTCTCATAGAATTAATACTGATGCACCTAGTCGTCCTAGTAATAAAAAGGAAAGAAAACTAATAGGACTTTGCATGCTTCTAGTGAACCTGTTATAGATACACATGAGAATCCAAATGACATTTCTATTTCTAATGTTGAAACAGAATCTGGTAATAAACATGAACCTAGTGATAATGTTAATGATGATGTTCATGTTGATGCTCAACCTAGTAACGATAATGATGTGGAGATTGAACATGATGTTGATCTTGATAACCCACAACCTAAGAATCAACATTATGATAAGAGAGACTTCATTGCTAGGAAACATGGTAAAGAAAGAGAACCATGGGTTCAGAAACCCATGCCCTTTCCTCCTAAACCATCCAGGAAAAAGGATGAAGAGGATTTTGTGCGCTTTCTTCAAAATGCTTAGTCCTATCTTTTTGCGTATGCGTTTGACTAATATTCTGGTCCCCTTATGCTAAGTATATGAAAGAAATTGTTATAGATAAAATAAAGATACCGGAAGCTGAAATTTCCACTATGCTTGATAGTTACACTTTCGAGGGCGGAATACAAAAGAAACTAGGAGACCCAGGAATATAAACTATACCATGCTCCATTGAAAGAAACTATGTTAAAACTGCTTCATGTGATTTGGGAGCTGGTGTTAGTGTTATGCCTTTCTCTTTATACTATAGACATGAATTGAATAAGTTGACACCTACTGAAATCTCTTTGCAAATGGCTGATAAATCAACTGCTATACCCATTGGTATATGTGAGGTGCGTATCGTAGTTGCAAATGTAACTATTTCAATGGACTTTGTTGTTCTTGATATTCCTGAGGACGACAGTATGTCGATCATCCTTGGTAGACCCTTTTTGAATACTATAGGGGCATGCAGTACACTTTCCGAAGAAACAACCTCAAATGAATAGCATCAATTCTATTGGAAAATTTTCAACTATTGCTATTGGAGGTTTTGAATTCCCTCTTCCTAGTGTCAAAAAGAAATATGATATTCTTATTGTTGGGGACATGCATATCCCCGTTGAGGTAACCTAGTGTTATTTCAAAAAAAATCGTTTTCATGTTACTCAAAAGAAGTTTGTTAATATGACTTGATCAACCTTGTTAATGGATTCCTTTTGATGGGCATAAGATGGATGAATTTAGAAAGCACAACCTTTTGTACCTACTTTTTAATTTTTGTTATTTTGAATAAATAAAGCAAACATAGTATTATCCGCCTGTTTCTGATTTATCTGTGCAATAAAAATGTCCTGAAAATAAAAGTTCTCCAAATGCCCTAAAAATTTAGTATGATTTTTTTATAGAATATTTAAGGATTTTTGGCACTAAGAACACACCAGGGGGCTGCACTAGTGGACCACAAAGGTGGAGGGCACGCCCTACCCCCTTGGGCGCGCCCCCCTGCCTTGTGGGTCTCCCTCACTTACTCCGGCACCCATCCACTTCGTCTTCCTCCAGAAAAAGATCATCCCATTGCTCAAACCCGTGTTCTAGGTCATCTTGCTGCCATTTTTGATCTCCTTGTGCAAAGCTCCATTTGCAAAACTGTTTTGGGGGATTGTCTTCGTTATGTGACTCCTCCAATGGTCCAATTAGTTTTTGTCCTAGTGCTTTATATATTGAAAAGTTTTGCTGCTGAAGTAACCCTGTTCTTGAGCTTGCATGTCAAATTTGTATGGTACAAAGTAGTTTTGATGCATGATATAGCCTCTAGACACTTGTAGAGTAGTTGCTATCAATCTTGTTGAGTTTGGTTTATTTTTATTTTGAGTCACTAAAAATTTCAAAGAAAAGAAATGATGAAGAGATGGCTGAGAGGCTCTTCAAGCCGGGGTTCAAAGGAAAATGAAAATGAAGAGAAGAAGAAGCCCAAGTACAACCTTACTCGCACCAGGAGGTTCGGTCGTGTGAATGGCCAAGCGATACATTCTTGGGAGCAGCCGAAATTTATGAGGATTTCTATTATTTGGCTGAGAATGTAGGCATCACCGACTTCCTCCATGATAAGTGTGATCAATATCTCCTACTCACTAATACCTTTGTGCAAAATTTTCACTTTCATGCTAGGAAATCACCACCCACGGTAGAGTTTTATTTATATGATGAGCATAAGGAGAAGACGCTTTATGATTTTTGCAAGGTTTGCAAATTACCTTATGAGGGCAGCATCAGTGAACCATGTCCTAGAGATGTGGAAGGTTTTCTTGATGAAGTTACCGTAGGGGAAGGGAGAGGAGTGTTGGAAGCGAGAGTGGCTAGTTTGCATTTTTCCTGTTTTGCGCTATTACTCATTATTTGCTGGGAGATGTTTAATTGGTTAGGGGAGAGTGGAGGCCTTAGTGCCGCTGACCTCGCTATCTTGTGCCATGCTTTGCTTCGTGATAGAACTTTTAGTTTGGGTGCTATTGTTGCTCGACGATTGATTTTAAACCGTTCGAGGGGTCCTATCTTTGGGGGTATCTATGCTTCACGCCTTGCTAAATGCTTCGAGATACCTATTAGGCACGATGAGGAAGAGGAGATGCTACTACCCAGTAGATACTTGGACTATAACAGTATGGTAGCACATGATTTTATTAGTGATGATAAGGACAAGAGACTCATCTATAACCTGGTATTCAGCCAGAAGACTTGTCAGATTATTACTTTGCCTGCACATTCTTTGCTTGATATTCATTCAGGCAGGTACCTCAGTTTGCTCGAGGACATTTATGCATACTGGGAGCAGACGCGATCCCCAGTTCCTGAGCCAGAACCATCACCTGATCCGTATGTGGAGTCTATTTATCAGTGGGAGCCACAGGAGCTCGCTAACCAGTGGAACCCTCAGGATCCTCCTAAGTACCCAGGAGAGGGCTACATTGATCCATGCGCATAGACCAACTTAGGCCAAAAGCCTAAGCTTGGGGGAGTACTCTCACCGACATTACATTCATGTTCAGACACTCATTTCAGTTGTCGGTGTTCATACTTTTTCATTGTATTATCCATGTTAGTTTATTTCTTTTTCTTGCTTTCTTCTTGTGTAGTTGAAAAACTTTGAGAAAAATCCAAAAAAAATTAGTTGTAGCTTATTTTTAGTTTTCCTTCCTTGTTTAGTAGTAGTATTAAAGAAAACCCAAAAAACATTTCTTGTTCTTCTTTTGCTTGTTGGGAACTTTCCCGTGTAAATAGTTTTTCTCATTCTTGTTTTACTTCAGAGAAACAAAAACTCCAAAAATATTTCAGTGTGATTCTTTGAAATGCTTTTTCCTTTATTTGGGTCGAGAGGATACACTACAAATAAAAGACACATCTGTGAAATTTGGGTTGAACAATTTTTTTTCCGTCATGCTTATGGCACTATGACAATAATTGTGACAAAACCATGCATCATCATAGATGTGGTGGGCTCCTACTTCTATGACAAAAAATCATGACAAAAAATGGGCTTTTCGTTTTGGGTGAGCCGGAGACGCACCGACATGACATTCTTTGGGCCATCCATGACAGAAAAAATCATGGTAGAAGCGAGGGCGAGGAAAATTTTGGGGAGTTCCCGGTTATGGTGGGTGGTCGGGGCCGAGCGATACACGGAGGGATTGCGCCTTTCTCTCATACACGTACGCGCGTGTGTGCGAGAGGCATTGGGCTCTAACTGAACCCCAGCGAGGTGTTCGGTTACTGAACCAAAGGATTGCACTAGCAACGTTACTGAACCCGAGCGATCGGTCGATCCCTAGCTTTTAAGTGAACCCGATCGAGTGATTCCTTCGCTACTGCTGCTAACTGAAGCTGATCGAACCTGCTGCCTCTTGATGAATAGTGAATGTGGGGGTTGGTTGAATGAGTTGAGACGTACGTGGTTGGGGTTGGATGAACAGTTCCTAGTGGGGGTTGGATGAACAAGACCCCATGGTAGTAGTAGTAGGCTGTTATCGCTGGATGAACAGGACCCCGAGAGGAGGCCGCCATAGCTGAGCTGTTGGGGGTGGATGAACAGGACCCCGTGGAGGGCTGGTTGATCAGTAGCCGGCTGAGGGCTGGTTGATCAGTAGCCGGCTGAGGGCTGGATGAACATTAGCCCATGGATGAACAGTAGCTGGTGGATGCAGGAGGAAGACACGGTGGATGAACAGTGCAGGTGGAGGCTGAAGAAAGTCGATGGTGGGTGAACAGTAGTTCGTGGAGTCCCGTTTTACAGTACGCCACAACCCCTATGATGAACATGACCCGCCGTTTCGACCGTAGCGCTCCAACATAAGTCTGCTTCCTCCGTTTTGTGGTACGCACACCCCTCCCGATGAACAGGAACCCCGTTTTGATCGTAGCGCTCCAACACAAATCCATTTCCTCTGTTTTGCAGTACGCCACACCCCTCCGAATGAACATGACCTCCGTTTCGACCATAGCAAGTCGAACAGAAGGCCGTTTCCTCTGTACTGTGGTACGCCTGACCCTGTTTCGGCTATTCCGTCCAAGTCGGTTGGCTCCCATTGAACATGACACATTCCGACCCAGTCTGTTGCCTCCCGATGAACAGGACGATGTTTCTCTGTTCCTACCCAGCCGGTTGGCTGCCCGATGAATAGGACGCCGTTGCTGCCGTCCGTTGCCTCTCCATGTACACGAGCCCTGGTCGTACGTATGCGCGAGTAGGCATTCGAGACCTTGCCTGTATGTACATACATGGCCATATTTTTTGGCATGTGGTTGTACGTACGTGTACACGGTTTACAAGGGACTGCCTGAACTGCTACATCGGGGGCTCTACTACTACACATGCCGCTGCTTGCTCGGCCACGGTTCATCGTTGCAGAGAGACGTATCGACCAGTATGTACGTACACATTCACGACAATGTTACGTACGCTTCGACCAGCCGGGTCCCGGCTGTTAGGGAATATAAGGAGGCACTTCTTTGCGTGCGAAGTTGTTGATGGTGGGTCTGAGCTGTCAGGGGGAGGATTCTTTTTTTTCGTGCCTAATATGGAGGCACTTGCGTGCGAAGATGTGGCTGGTGGGTCCATCTATCAACCTCACCGCGTACACTACTCTTTCGATGGCTGTCGTTCGTTGACCACGTTGACCATGCCGTGCAGACAGCACCCAGGCGGTGGACGAGGCGAGGCATAGGAAGGAAACGACGCTGATCTAGGGAAGACGACGTAGGTGGATGCCCACGCAGAGGGGAGTACGAGGGTTCGCTGGTTCAGCTGCTGTGTAAGGCTTCCGTTGCTGGAGAATAACAGGGGGTGTGGGTGAGTAGAGGGAAGGCCTGGCCAGTAGTAGTATGGTCGGGCGGTGAGGCTTGTGCGGCAGCACAGCCGGCCATGAGAGGCTGGAGCAGGCGGTACGACGGGCGCAGGTTTGGGCAGCTGGAATAAGAAGACTAGAGGTTGAAGACACAGCTTGGCCATTGGATTAACATCCAACGGTCAGTGCAGCTAGAATCGTTTATTGACTAAGTTGACAAAGTCCTACGTGGGCGTTAACTTAGTAGGCCGACAAGTCAGCCTCCAATCTGGTGGGTCCCAGCTAGCAGGGGGAATCAATTTTTTTTCCGTGTAGTAAGGTGGCACTTCCTTGCGTGCAAAGATGTTTTCTGGTTTTCCTAATTTCTTCCTTTTTGAGTTAGAATGAGAAGAAAACAATTTAGCATCTTCGGAACAATCTATATTTTCACGAAAAGGAGATGAAACTTTTTTTCCGCGTAATAAAGGAAGCACTTCCTTGCATGCGAAGATGTAGCTGGTGGGTCAAACCTGTCAGGGGGAGAAATTATTTTTTCCGCATAATACGGGGGCACTTGCTGCTTGCGGCTATGGGCCATGTGGGTCCCTACTGTCAACCACGCCACGTACATGCCTCTTCTGATGGCTGCCGTTTGTTGAAAAAGTTGACCATGCCATGCAGAGACAACCAACACAGTGAACGATGGAGAGTCCTAGGAAGGGACATCTCGGAGCCGGCGCAGACACAACATCGGATGCCCACGCGGAGGGGAGTACGAGGGTTCACTGGTTCAGCTGCGGTGTGAGGCTGCCGTTGCCGGAGAAGATCATGAGGTGTTGGTGAGTAGAGGAATGGCCTGGACGGTGTTTGGGAGTAGGGTGGGCCAGTGAAGCCTGTGCGGCAACACAGCTGGCCAAGGGAGGCGGTACTGCCGGCAGTGGTTTGGGAAACTGAAGCAAGAATTTTCGAGATTGAGGAAGTATTACAGCCATTGGATGGACATCCAATGGCCACTACTGCTCAAATCGTGTCTTCACTATAAGTTGACATAGCCTTCTGTACGCCTTAGTAGGCCCACAAGCCTTCCGTACACGTCACTCACTATAATTCTCAAAAAATAGTAGGCCCACAAGTAAGCATCACAGTTGTGGCAGAAAACATATAGCCCATCTGCGCTTTGTAATAATGTACAGCCCGTTTTTGAATTCTAATGCAATTTACTACAACCCATTTACAGTCTGTTGAAATTACAGCCCATTTTCTAACCAGGACAACGATTAATAATTTCAACCAACCGCTCAAAATAGAAATCAACCAAAAATCCCACATTTTGATGGGATCCAAAATATTTTTATCCCGAAATTTCAAGTCAGATTAAATATATTTTCAAAATGAATTTGTATTAGGTAAAAATATAACGAAATATTGCACGCGCAATAAGTAATGAAATTAAAATTTTGAAATTCAAAAAATAATATTTTTAAAACTAATTACCTGTTTGGTGCCTTTTTGTATATTTACAGCAAACTTTTTATAATTACATCCCATTTATTATTTCTTAAAGCCCATTTTCTTGTTAGGCCTAATGCATCCCTCCTAGCAAAGATTTACAGCCCAGGGGGGCGGAGAATAACAAGTTCACCTGGGTTGGGTATTCCGCAAAAAAAGTATAGCTAGGCTAGCCATTTTCACCTTGAAAAATTAATATCTAGGCTGGATATTTGGTTGACATAAAATAATAGCCTTGGCTAGACGGGCCACAGCCCGCCCAGTTGATACCCTGCTCCTCTGAACAACAACAAAAACATGACTCAAGAAAAACTCCGCTTACACCTAAAAAACAAATACTGATCGAGTTGCTAGGTCCCAACTATCGGCCGCTCCTTGTGCATTTCTCTTGTTCATTGACTATATAGGTTGACAATGGTGTGGGACCGTCATGTGAGGAAACCAGGAGGAAGAAAAAAATTATAGTTGTATATAATAAGGAGGAACTTGCGTAGGTACGGCTATGGCCCTGGTGGGTCCCTACTATCATCCTCTCCAAGTAAAGTCATCTCCTAATTCCTCATGTTCGTTGACCATGTTGACAATGCTCAGCGCCACCGCGAGCGCAACAACTCGAATGACGATGGAGAGGGCCTCGCAGGCCCTACGAATGGTCTGATACAGCGCCCGCTGCTCATTTAGGAAGCCAGGATCATCAGACACCTATGAGCGCCTTCGATAGACTAAGCCAGCATGAAACGGTAAGGCCGCGCTTGGGAGCTCTGGATTGTTTCATACCTATATTGAGATACAAGTATAATTTACTCTTCACCGGAAACAACATGTAAAATACAAGTGTAATGAAACAGATGGCCCGAGGTATGTAACAAAAACCAGCGAGTTACGCGTGTAATTTGAGAGACAAGTGTATGTTTTACTAGTCGAAATCGACCAACCAAGTGCTTCGCCCAAGACCATCTGCCTTTATTTACAAGTGTCAGTTTTAGAAGCAGTTTTGTTTGGAAAACGACGATCCAATCACAACCTAAGATGATGAGTTGGTCAGAAGATCATATGGTTTCACCTCTAACCTACCTGAGTTGTCGTATAGGCTATGAATGAAACATAAGACGATAAACTTCTTAAGCACAGAAACAACAGAAGAGGATAATCTTCTGAACATGCAAATCACTGGCATTAGATCAACTTGCAAAACAATATGAAGCATTATTCTCACGAGGCATGGTGAACAACTCGTGATGCCGCATGCCACAACATTCCAAGCTCAACTTTGCAATCAAACTCACAAGGCCTGGCATTACATAGACAACATTCAGAACAAACTCTTAAAATACCTTACATATGTCAACATTCATGTGACTATGCATCTCAGCAGAGTAAATATTTACTTCTGAACTGAACACAAGAATAGGAAAAAACAATCGATGTTGCTCGCAGCAAAGGGCGTCCCACTCCAAAATATCAAACGCATGTCTTTTGGCTAACATAAATGAGCAAAGTTTGACAAAGTTTTCAAATTCCAATATAGTAAACTAATGTCTTCTTGCTAACATCAATGATTAAACTTTGACAAGCTTTCCCCATTCAAAATATGTAATGCCTATGATTGTGGAACGGGCAGGGTTTGTCATCAGTTTGCAGACTGAAATTGCACATGGAGCCAGATTAACCAGCGTATCTTTTTGTGCAGTTCCACTAAAATAAAAAATGTCTTGTGTAGTACGATGGATTTCGTATTTATATGTTGCAAGAAAACAAAGACACATCGGCACACTCATGAATATTGGCCCTAGTGTCAACCCACCAATCGGTGGACCGAGAAACTGAAAGTACAGTAAATAGGTTACCATACCTAGATGCCCCATCATTATTGCTTAGGGTGACATTGACAGACATGGAGTCCTGTCCTGGCCTCTTGTACTTCTTTGGGACCTTGTTTGCCTAGTGTTCCTCTGAACCACAAGTAAAGAAGCCTGTCGGATTTCAGGTTCCGGCAAAACCCTTAAGGTTCCAACTCTGGGGTGCGCACGAATATTTCCCCCTACCGAATCTCACTCTTAGCCTCGCCGCGATCCCTAAGGTTAGCTCGATGAACTCACAACACAAGATACACAAGATTTATATAGGTTCGGGCCACCGTTGTGGTGTAATACCCTACTCCTGTGTGTGGTGGTGGTGGATTGCCTCTTGGGCTGATGATGAAAAGTACAAGGGAAGAACAACCTCCTGAGGAGAGGTGTTCTTGAGCTGTTTTGTTGTGAAGATGAACTGAATCCCCCCTTCTACTGTGGTGGCTAGCCCTATTTATAGAGGCCCTGGTCCTCTGCCCAAATATTGAGCTGGAAGGGATCCAACAACGACCATTTCGAAAGGGGACAGCTAGTACAAGCTATCCTGACTAAAGGTGGTCTTCGCCTGCCAAAGGCGCTGGTGGTGACTCCGTCTTGGGCTCCATGATGACCTCCGTCCTGCCGTCCTGCTGGTCTTGGTCTTGTTGCACCGATATGGAAACCTTTGCTTGATGCCTTGGTACTCCGCGCTTGCGCGTGCCCCCTTAGCACCAAAGGGGAAACGAGGACACTGCGAGTGCTGGCGCTCGCCTGGCCTTGGTCATCATGGCTTGCATCACGAGAACCTCACAAGGCACCGCTTGCCTTGATATCTCCGCCACCCTCGTGAGCCTGCCTGGTGAGGCCGCTCCTAAGGAGGCCTTGTGTCGTCCGCCCCGCAAGGTTTGGCCCCTCGCGAGCGTCTTGAGTGTTGGTTGACGAAGATGGGCTGTACTGGGCCACCGGTGGAGCCACGCCGCGGGCCGCAGGCAGGTAAGTCTGGGGACCCCCGTTCCCAGAACGCCGATAGTAGCTCGCGGGCCCAAGGCACGCTCGGTTTTGGCTTAGCGGCGAAGCCAAAGGGCAAGTGCGGAGTGCCGGGGCCCCAACAGCCTACGGCCTTGGTCGACGTGGCGACTGATTGGAAGTGGGCGTCTCCGCTTCCCCACGCTGCCTCGCCAACTGCCCGTCTGACAAAAGGCTAGTGAGGGCAAGGCTTGTCTTCATTACTTTCCGTCGTCTTGCTCCAGATCCCCTTCCTCGCTCCTAGCTGTCGAAATCTCTAGATCCACTTCGCTCCTTTCCCTTTCAGCAAACGATGGTGCCCGCAAGGCCAAGGTTGATGCGCTGCTGGCTTGGTATGCGACGGCGGGGAAGAGCAACGAAAGGGGGAAGACCGAACTCCGGGCTAGCTCCGCCGTGCCGGAGGCTCAGGGGAGCACATTCTATCCCTTCTTCACGAACGCCATCATCGCAGGCCTGGTTCCTCACTTCTCCGACTTCTTCTACGGTGTCCTCCGCCATTACAGTTTGTAGGCCCTTCATCTGCATCCCAATTCTATTCTTCTATTGTCGATTTTTGCCTACTACTGTGAGGCGCATGTTGGGGTGATGCCATCTGTGGCTCTGCTGCGCCAGTTCTTCCTTGTCCGAACCAACGGCGACCACACCTTGGCGTGTGCCAATTTCATCGCATATGGCAAGGCCAATGCAATCTCAAAGGCCGGGAAGAGGGCCGGCGGCTTCCGGAGCAAGTGGATCATTGTCAGGACCCTGACTCAATGCCACACCAATCTAGCATGTAACACCTCATATCACTTTGCGGCCTCACGCACGGTATTCCCACGGGTGTCTCCTCACCAGGCCCGGGACCGTTTGCGCCTTTTGGCACACATATATGATAGTGTCGCCAGCATCCATATGACAAGGAGCCCGGGCTGACATGGCTAGTCGTAAACCCAAAGTGGCACTAACTTACAGGGACAGGCATACATGACCCAGCAACAAACGTGTCGATCATCAGTGAGTGAATCTAGGCTGTAGCAGCTGGGCTAGCAGGACTCCGGTAAACTGGGCTGTAGCAGGCTAACAGGACTCCGGTAGACACCGCGTGACATTTCCCCAAAGGGACAGACACAGGAACGAAGAAGGACACATGCTGGCCATACTAAGTGTTCCGGAGCAGTAGCAAGCTACCAAGGCTCAATGGAAGCACTAGGAGACATTTCCCCGTAAGAGAGGGTACCAAGGATAAACAACTAGATAGTTAGATCCCACACATACCAAAAATTTCAATAACATACACACAGTATGCTCGATATATGCAAATAGAACATGGCATCACAACATGACTCTACAACACAAGTGTTTTATTCAATAGGCTCCAAGGAGCGAGATATTACAAACATGGGTCTCATGACCCAACATTCAGAGCATACAAGTCAAAGCACAAGCAGAAGCTTAACATGTCTGAGTACAGACATCTACAAATGGAAAAGGCTGAGAAGCCTGACTATCTACCAGATCTTGCCGAGGGCACAAGATCGTAGCTGAGGTAACAAGCTAAACGTCGAAGTCCATGCGGAACTACTAGCGAGACTAAAGTCTTTCTTCAAAAACATAAAATAGGCAAACGTGAGTACAAATGTACCCATCAAGACTTACATCGGAACTATCTACATATGCATCAGTATCAACAAAGGGGTTGGTGGAGTTTAAGCGCAGCAAGCCAGCTTTGACTCGGTGGCTATCCTGAACTACGATAGCAAGCAACTCTTTTGAGGTGGCACAAACAAGTCCACATATTCACCATATCAATACACCACTATGGATCCGCTCCCGTCTCCCTACGAGAACGCCATCCATAGCACTCACGCTTATCTTGCGTATTTTAGAGTATCCACTTTCACTTGTCTATGAACTGTACAGGCAACCCAGAAGTCCTTTACCGCGGACACGGCTATTCGAATAGATCATATTAACCCTGCAGGGGTGTACTTCTTCACACACGCTCTCGCCACTTACCTCCATGTACACGTCATGTATCTCGGCAACCTTCAAGCGGAAGCCTGGCAAGGGTGTCGGCCACGACCTGACTAACCACACAAGTCTCCCGTCTAGGTTTATCGCCTATTCGGTTTCCATCCGCAAGGAGATCCGGCCAGTTTGTCGCTCACTTCCCCAAATGATGTGAGCAGGGTTCCCAAGCCCACCATCCGGGTGCCACTTGGTACACCGTGCCACTGTGCCTACTTTGTCCCAAGCCCACCTGTACCGGGTGCCACTTGGTAGACTATTAACACTACCTACAAACACCAGAAACTAGTTGCGACTCCTGGACAGAGATCAAGTCGGTTAATAAGTCGAGAGAGTCAATTAAGGATCCCAAATGTGTGGTAGTAGCTGTTCATGGATCACAAACACAGAATCCAGTTCCTGAGGACGGTTTCAATGAGACAACCCACCATGTACTCCTACATGGCCTCTCACTGCTACCTTTACCAAATCATGTTCACACACTTAGCTCACACACAGCAGGACATGTTCATCACTGTTCCAATTCATCCCCGATGAATCAGACCTGACATAACTCTAAGCATAGTAGGCATGACAAACAAGCATGACTGAGTAGGCACATCAGGGCTCAAACAACTCCTACTCATGCTAGTGGGTTTCATCTATTTACTGTGGTAATGACAAGTCATGCAGAGGATAAAGGGGTTCAACTACCACAGCAAGTAGCAGATGTATCGCTGTTGTCCGAATGCAGTAAAAGAGAGCAGGAGCGAGAGAGTGGGATTGTATCAGAATGAACAAGGGAGTTTTGCTTGCCTGGCACTTCTGAAGATAGTATAGCTCTTCATCAGTGTCATCGAACTCATCGTCGGAGCCACATCTACCGAGAGGGGACAATTACCAGCAATAGAGAAGAAAACACAATCAATGCAATGCAACAATATGATGCATGAATGTGGCATGGCAATATGTTGTGGTTTGAGCTAATGCAACTAGCAACCAGATTAAATGAAGTTGGTTTGAATCAAAGATTCAAATTCAAACTCCAGATATGATTTCTTAAATGCCATTTAATTGAATTGTCCTAAGAAGTAGTCATAAGTTGTTGTAACATGCTTGAAAATTGTACAGATGGATGGATTGGATTTTTTTGATCATTTTTCATATATAACTTATTTCAATCTGAGTTCTAGATTTTTCCTATGATTTTTTGAAGTTTTAAACATTTTCTGGAATTTGCAGATTTATTTCTAAATAAGAAAATCCCAGCAAATGTATTTATGACATCAGCAGTGTGTCATAGTGACGTCAGCAGTCAACCACGGTCAAACCTGACGGGTGGGACCCGCATGTCATTGAGACAGTGTTAAACTCCGGTTTAACCCCGCGTTGACCCAGCTTTAACCCATCGTGGGGCCCGCTGTCAGTGACCTAGGAGGTCAATTAGATTGTCATTAGGCTAATTAAGTGTGCCACGTCGGCGGCTTAACACCGGCGACCAAAACCGACGGCGGAGGGTCACCGGAGTTGCTCGGGCTCACGCTACAGGCAGCGGTTTGGGCCGTGGTCGGTCCCGTTGGAAAGCTGGCACTCGACCGCATCCAACGGTGCAAGCGGGGTTGCTGGGGCCGGCATGCCGCGGCGACAGCGGTGGGCAGAAGCGGCGGCCGGAGCTATGGCTTAGCATGGCGGGGCGCTATGCTTGGCTAGTGAGCAAGATAAGCGGCTGGGAGAACTCCTAGGAGCTCGGGGAGCTCGCTGGTGCCACTGGAACAAGCGGAGGTGCTCAGGGGCAAGAACCTCATCGGCCATGGCGGACGGCGGCGCTCGGCCAAGGTGGAAAAGCTGGCTAGGGAAAGAAAATGACGGGGATTCCAGGGCGAATGGAGAGTGGCTCACGTAGGGGCTGGCAGAGGCGACGACGAGGCCGTGGAAGCTTGGACGGTGACGAATCGGTTGACGGCGTTCGTCGGAGCAGACAAGGAAGATGGCGACGGTGAGGAGGTTGTAGGGCATCCGCGGGCGCTTTGTTTGGCTTGGAGCTTCATAGCGTCGATGCGGAGCTAGAGGTCATGGCCACGGTGCAAGGGGACGGCGGTGGGCGCGGTGCTTTGCGGCGGCGCACTCCGGCTTGTTTGGGCGGCCGTGAGAGAGAGAGCAGAGGGGAGGGGAGAGGCCGCAGGTGAGAGAGAGAGGTCAGGGGGTGCATGGCGACTCCAGGGTCGTCCAGGCCACCGAGGGGGCACGCAGGCAAGGTGGAGGTGGCACGGACGCGTGCCGGCGCACGGTGGCCACACGCCTCGCGTCCGTCTGGCGCGAGGTGGGAGACGGTGGCGGCTCTGGTGGGCTGGCCTATTGGCTGGGCTGCCAGCTAGGGCGGCTTCAGGTAAGGCCAGGTAAAACCTTTCCATTTCCCTTTTCTATTTTGTTTTCTATTTCTGCAATTCGTTTTGGTTTAGTTCAAAAACCAAACCATTTTCTTAGCTTCTGAAAATTATCCTGTGGCTAGATATAATATATTCAGAGCCACTCACCATTTTTCATAATTATTGGATTCATAAACTGGTTATTATGAATATAAATCCAATTCAAATAATTATTGGTTAGATTCAAAGTCTTAAAATAATCATTTCTGAGATTCAAAAAATACTGGTTTGAGTTTTAGCTCTTGCCAATATATTCAGAGATTAACAGGAACATTTTTGTTGGGATCATTTGAACGATTTCAATGCTGATCATTTTTAAAAGATTTTTGAGGCTTGAGAATTCCCTCAATTCAATTTCACTGGAATTTAGACATGATGCATAATGCACTCTGATGCAACTATTTACAAGAACCATTCTAGGGCTGTGACAACTCACCCCCACTAAACAAGAATCTCGTCCCGATATTCAAGACGTGAGGTAAGAAGACATGTGGGACATGGAACTGGCACAAACTTCATGATCCAAATGCCCTTCTTGAGGATGTTGATTCATTGCTTCATATTGACCTTAACGTCTTTGCTCTCGAGATTTTCATCCAACACGATGATGATAGAAAGAAACTCTATAGGAATCGATATTCTTAAAGATCGAGCAACTCACGATCAACTCATGGAATGCGATGTTGGAACATCTCTCAAGCTGAGACGCAATACACATATCAGTGGAATGGAAAGAAATATATGACGAGAGTTTAGTCTAGTAAGCAACAACTCCACGCTTGAGTAAGATGGTGTCTGGTTTCATGTAGTGAGGAGACAATTTCCATGATTCCATAACGGGACACCTTGGGGAAGGTGACTCGTAGAAGTATTCCCTTGAGTGGCAAAAAGAATTACTTTTCATGCAAAGATCATTGAAACACTTCATACTAGCCCAAGGAAAAAAATACAAACGATCGTTTGAAGGAGTTTGAAGAAATGGCATACTCAGATCAGAAAGAGAACTAGAGTTATAAGACAACTCGGCAAACGGAAAGTACATTCCACATGATGCCGAGGATATAACCTCAAGAACTTCAGCATTTCCTTACTCATCAAGGTCTTACCAACATCCTCCCCAAGGATCCTGGCAACACATCATACTACCATGATGAATAGTGTTGGACGATGCAGATGCAAAGGAAGACAACACTTTCTCAGATTTCACCTTAGCGATGCTGAGGAAACAAAATCTGGATGATCGGCCGAGAGACATTTAGCACTCCGCTTCTAATGTTCTCCTTGATGTTCTAGGTACCACAATCATGCTTAAAAGCATCAACATGGCCATCAAGTAAGGGTCAAACTTCAGAAACACAAGGGATCCATAAGGAACAACTTCTAGAAGAAGTCATATGACATTCTCATGGGAAGGTGGCTAAATTGCTGAATCAAGATACTACAATAGTTGGCCTTCTGGCTAGGTGGGGTAGCCACAACATCCAATTTCCCGGTTACAAAGAGTCCAATATTATAGTTCTTGCAAAATGTTCCAACCATCATATCTGCCTGAGATTCATATCTGGTTAGTAACAGGATACTTCAGACTCAATATGTCTGCAAAAGAAAGTTTGCAACACAATTCGATGAGATGACGTTACGAGATTCTCGGGGGATGAACTACGATAGCAAGCTCCAAAACATGAGCTGGTTCTGCTACATACATGTGAACACACTGTCCCAGACAATCATGACCACATAGTAGTCTTACAATAAAACACTACCGAGTACTGGTTGGGAACCATCATTGCGGATAACGAAGTCCTTGCATAAGTCATATGATTAGCTCTTATGAAGGAACTTCTCCTCCTTGAATAAATCAATCAGTGGCTTGGTGTGCTAGGGACACATATAGAATGGAGGTAGCTAGTCTCACAAACCAATGTATACTTCGCACATGCATGACTGACTTGGGATGATTCCAGATGAAGCAACATTGACTTCTCGAGTTCATGGCGGCAACTTGCATCATGTGCACATGAACTGGAGAAGGTCACTTCTTACATCCGAACATATGCTTCATGAGCTAGCATGAAGTGATGCTTTCAAAAGTTTCCAACACTAGCTTAATGTGCAACAAAATCATGGAGGAGATAAGGATGTTGTCGATGGGCTCAACAACAATTCATCCAGGTTTCCATATAAATGGAATTCCATAGTTAAGTGATCACGGTGATAGCATTGGTCAGACCAAAGGATATAATGGTGTATGCTCGAGGAAAAATCACGAGTAAGACAACATTACGAACATTGTTGGTTCTGATTTGATCTGAGAATAGCCCACATTCAAATCAAAGATTGAATAAGAGATAGGTCCATTAACTGATCACAGGGACCAATCGATGAAGACATCATCTTTCTTCAATACACAAACGCAAAAAGATATCCCTTAATATAAACTAAGTCGGACAATCTTTTAACTTCCAACTCTCCAAGTTGTTGTTTGGCTTAACCAACTAGCTGAGGGGTATCCCACACAGATTCTTGGAGAATGGGTGGTTTGGAGGAAAACCAACATGATCACGAACTCAACATAGCGGTCAGGTGACGACCTAGTAATACTTCCGAGAAGATATTCGGAACATCACGAACCATCGATATGTTACTAATCTCGGGAACAATCTTGCTTTTTAGAGCAAGACGATATGATCAAATAAGCAAGAATAATCCTACTCATTGATCGAAGAGTGCACCAGAATAAGGACTGAGTAGCACGATTAGCCTTAGGGTGATGATTCCATAATCAACACGCTAAGAATGAGGTTATTGTCCATTCAACTACCAAGCAATGTAGTTGCTAGGAGTATAGATTTCACACATCACGATTCACTTGTTGGCATTCCGATTGCAACAACACGGAACCGAGGAATGAATAATGGTGGCGAGAAGTATCACTATGTCAAGAATTCATAAGAGGAGGTGCAATTCTCATGACATTCCTGAAATAAAGTGGGTAATGTTTCAAGGTAGAACAAACCAAAAACTGGATTGGCATTTTGATCTGCGAAGTACAACTACTTTGACCCAATCCTGGATATGGACGAGGTACTGGAGTTTGTTTCTCCTAGTCATTCCGGAATAGAATGGCTTGACGGACCACATGAGTAAAAGGCATCGATGAACACGAGTGCACAACCACTCCTGACTATCAATTGATAGACAAGGGCCAGAAAACAACTAAAGAGGGACAATCCCAAAAGATCATATGATTTTCTGGGTTGTGAATGCATGGATTAGCATGTCGAACGAGTTCAACATGTTTCTTCCGGATAACCCATGCAGAGAGGGTAGATCTGGCAGAGTCACAATATAGAATGGAGAACTCATCGAGAGCACTCCTGTTGTGATCTTTGATCCAACAAACTTCTGCCATAAGTGGTTCATAGTATTTGGAGGAAGGAAATACCACGAACCTCGAGGACTAATGCAAAGGTTACTAATATCCTAAAGGAGCTAGCAAGCACTACCAACATGAAGTAAGTAGGGTGAATCTTGGGTTCAGAAACCCAGGAATAGAATGCCTACTAACTAAATGGCATCATGGGATGCTTTCAAGAATGATGGCCATAATCATCACACTGGAAACACATAACATTGCTAGATTACTAGTGATCCTCCAAGACACCTAGGGTCATAATAATAGCTCCAACATATATGTCGAGGCAATGAAGTACCTCAACTCACCGATTAGTGTGGTTAATCTGGCCCAAAGGGACATCAAAATGAGAGGAAGGGATTTTGCAAATGCTTCAGACTATTTAGAAACCTAGGATGTCTCGGACAACATAACGGCTGTAAATGCTCAAAAAGAATTAAGACATCCTGCAAATGGTGGCATAACCACTCGATCATCATAATATCAAGGTTCTGAGATCAGCTATGAATACACGGAGATAGTAGAAACTGAAGTGAGGCTTAAATCTAACAATCTTACAAGTCCATAGATTAGTAACACGCGATCCTAATAGAAAGAAGAGATAGCCTAGTTTCTTAACCCCGTAGGAAAGATAGGATGACTTAGATCAGAAGGCCATAAGGTATAAGGAGTAAAAAGAGCCTTATGTTCCATCCCACAATCAATTCCCTTATATAACTAAAGAATTTCTAGACTCAACTTCGACCAGTTTGGCTTGGTAATTCTACAGGCAGTCAAGCTCTGATACCAAAGCTGTCAGGACCCCGACTCAATGCCACACCGATCTCGCATGTAACACCTCATATCACTTTGCGGCCTCACGCACGGTATTCCCACGGTTGTCGCCTTACCAGGCCCGGGACCGTTTGCGCCTTTTGGCACACGTATATGATAGTGTCGCTAGCATCCATATGACAAGGAGCCCGGGTTGACATGGCTAGTCGTAAACCCAAAGTGGAACTAACTTACAGGGACAGGCATACATGACCCAGCAACGAACGTGTCGATCATCAGCGAGTGAATCCAGGCTGTAGTAGCTGGGCTAGCAGGACTCCGGTAAACCGGGCTGTAGCAGGCTAACAGGACTCTGGTAGACACCGCGTGACATTTCCCCGAAGGGACAGGCACAGGAACGAAGAAGGACACATGCCGGCACTCCTAAGTGTTCCGGAGTAGTAGCAAGCTACCAAGGCTCTGTGGAAGCACTAGGAGACATTTCCCGGTAAGAGAGGCTACCAAGGATAAACAACTAGATAGTTAGATCCCACACATACCAAGCATTTCAATAACATACACACAATATGCTCAATATGTGAAAATACAACATGGCATCACAACATGACTCTACAACACAAGTGTATTATTCAATAGGCTCCGAGGAGCGAGATATTACAAACATGGGTCTCATGACCCAACATTCAGAGCATACAAGTCAAAGCACAAGCGGAAGCTTAACATGTCTGAGTACAGACATCTACAAATGGAAAAGGCTGAGAAGCCTGACTATCTACCAGATCCTGCCGAGGGCACAAGATCGTAGCTGAGGTAACAAGCTAAACATCGAAGTCCACGCAGAACTACTAGTGAGACTAAAGTCTTTCTGCAAAAACATAAAATAGGCAAATGTGAGTACAAATGTACCCAACAAGACTTACATCGGAACTATCTACATATGCATCAGTATCAACAAAGGGGTTGGTGGAGTTTAACCGCAGCAAGCCAGCTTTGACTCGGTGGCTATCCTGAAGTACGACTGCAAGCAACTCTTTTGAGGTGGCGTAGATGAGTCCACATATTCACCATATCAATACACCACTATGGATCCACTCCCGTCTCCCTACGAGAACGCCATCCATAGCACTCACGCTTATCTTGCGTATTTTAGAGTATCCACTTTCACTTGTCTATGAACTGTACAGGCAACCCAGAAGTCCTTTACCACGGACACGGCTATTCGAATAGATCATATTAACCCTGCAGGGGTGTACTTCTTCACACACGGTCTCGCCACTTACCGCCATGTACACGTCATGTATCTCGGCAACCTTCAAGCGGAAGCCTGGCGAGGGTGTCGGCCACGACCTGACTAACCACACAAGTCTCTCGTCTAGGTTTATCGCCTATTCGGGTTCCATCCACAAGGAGATCCAACCGGTGTGTCGCTCACGGCCCCAAACAATGTGAGTAGGGTCCCAAGCCCACCATCTGGGTGCCACTTGGTACACCGTGCCACTGTGCGTAGTATGTACCAAGCCCACCTGTACCGGGTGCCACTTGGTAGACTACTAACACTACCTACAAACACCAGAAAGTAGTTGGGACTCCTGGACAGAGATCAAGTCAGTTAATAAGTCGAGATAGTCAATTAAGGATCCCAATGTGTGGTAGTAGCTGTTCATGGATCACAAACACAGAAATTAGTTCTTGAGGACGGTTTCAATGAGACAACCCACCATGTACTCCTACATGGCCTCTCACCACTACCTTTACCAAATTGTGTTCACACACTTAGCTCACACACAGCAGGACATGTTCATCACTGTTCCAATTCATCCCCGATGAATCAGACCTGACACAACTCTAAGCATGCAGGCATGACAAGCAAGCATGAATGAGTAGGCACATCAGGGCTCAAACAACTCCTATTCATGCTAGTGGGTTTCATCTATTTACTATGGTAATGAAAGGTCATGCAGAGGATAAAGGGGTTCCACTACCACAGCAAGTAGCAGATGTATCGCTGTTGTTCGAATGCAGTAAAAGAGAGCAGGAGCCAGAGAGTGGGATTATATCGGAATGAACAAGGGGTTTTTGCTTACCTGGCACTTCTGAAGATAGTATATCTCTTTGATACTCTCCGGCGTATCTACAATTTTTGATTGTTCCATGCTATTATATTACCCCTTTTGTATGTTTATGGGCTTTATTTTACACATTTATATCATTCTTGGGACTAACCTACTAAATGGAGGCCCAACCCATATTGCTGTTTTCTTTTGCCTATTTCAGTATTTCAAAGAAAAGGAATATCAAATGGGTCTATCTCTTATCATATTTGCTTTCAATCTACCTTTATTTACATCTTTACTTTTTGCATCTATATCATAAAATACCAAAAATATATTTATCATATCATACTATCTTTATTAGATCTCACTTTCGCAAGTGGTCGTGAAGGGATTGACAACCCCTTTATTGCGTTGGTTGCGAGTTCTCGGTTTGTTTGTGTAGGTGCGTGGGACTTTTGAGGAGCCTCCTACTGGATTGATACCTTGGTTCTCAAAAGTGAGGGAAATACTTACGCTACACTTGCTGCATCACCCTCTACTCTTCAAGGAAAACCAACGCAAGCTCAAGACGTAGCACTCTTCATCGGTGTCATCGAACTCATCGTCGGAGCCACGTCTACTGAGAGGGGACAATTACCGGCAACAGAGAAGAAAACACAATCAATGCAATGCAACAATATGATGCATGAATGTGGCATGGCAATATGTTGTGGTTTTAGCTAATGCAACTAGCAACCAGATTAAATGAAGTTGATTTGAATCAAAGATTCAAATTCAAACTCCATATATGATTTCTTAAATGCCATTTAATTGAATTTTCCTAAGAAGTAGTCATAAGTTGTTCTAACATGCATGAAAATTGTACAGATGGATAGATTGGATTTTTCTGATCATTTTTCATATATAACTTTTTTCAATCTGAGTTCTAGATTATTTCCTATGATATTTTGAAGTTTTTAACATTTTCTGGAATTTTCAGATTTATTTCTAAATAAGAAAAGCCCAGCAAATGTATTTATGACGTCAGCAGTGTGTCACAGTGACGTCAGCAGTCAACCACGGTCAAACCTGACGTGTGGGACCCGCATGTCATTAAGATAGTGTTAAACCTCGGTTTAACCCCGCGTTGACCCAGCTTTGACCCGTCGTGGGGCCCGCTGTCAGTGACCTAGGAGGTCAATTAGATTGTCATTAGGCTAATTAAGTGTGCCATGTCGACGGCTTAACGCCGGCGACCAAAACTGAGGGCGGAGGGTCGCCGGAGTTGCTCGGGCTCGCGCTACAGGCAACGGTTTGGGCCGCGGTCGGTCCCATTGGAAAGCTGGCACTCAGCCGCATCCAACGGTGCAAGCAGGGTTTCTGGGGACGGCGTGTCGCAGCGACGGCGGTGGGCAGAAGCGGCGGCCGGAGCTACGGCTTATCATGGCGGGGCGCCACGCTTGGCTAGCGAGCGAGATAAGCGGCTGGGCGAACTCCTACGAGCTCGGGGAGCTCGCTGGTGCCACTAGAACAAGCGGAGGTGCTCAGGGGCAAGAACCTCATCGGCCATGGCGGACGGCGGCGCTCGGCCAAGGTGGAAAAGCTGGCTAGGGAAAGAAAACGACGTGGATTCCAGGAGCAAATGGAGAGTGGCTCACGTAGGGGCTGGCAGAGGCGACGGCGAGGCCGGGGAAGCTTGGACGGCGACGAATCGGTCGACGGTGTTCGTCGGAGCAGACGAGGAAGATGGAGATGGTGACGAGGTTGCAGGGCATCCGCTGGCGTGTTGTTCAGCTTGGAGCTTCACAGCGTCGATGCGGAGCTAGAGGTCACGGCCACGGTGCAAGGGGACGGCGGTGGGTGTGGTGCTTTGCGGCGGCGCACTCCGGCTTGTTCGGGCAGCCGTGAGAGAGAGAGCAGAGGGGAGGGGAGAGGCCGTGGGTGAGAGAGAGGTCAAGGGGTGCGTTGTGACTCCAGGGTCGTCTAGGCCGCCGAGGGGGCACGCAGGCAAGGTGGAGGTGGCACGGGCGCGTGCCGGCACGCGGTGGCCACACGCCTCACGTCCTTCTTGTGCGAGGTGGGAGATGGTGGCGGCTCTGATGGGCTGGCCTGTTGGCTAGGCTGCCAGCTGGGCCGGCTTCAGGTAAGGCCAGGTAAAACCTTTTCCTTTCCCTTTTCTGTTTTGTTTTCTATTTCTGCAATTTGTTTTGGTTTAGTTCAAAATCCAAACCATTTTCTTAGCTTCTGAAAATTATCATGTGGTTAGATATAATATATTCAGAGCCACTCACCATTTTTCATAATTATTGGATTCATAAACTAGTTATTATGAATATAAATCCAATTCAAATAATTATTGGTTTGATTCAAAGTCCCAAAATAATCATTTCTGAGATTCAAAAAATATTGGTTTGAGTTTTAGCTCTTGCCAATATCTTCAGAGATTAACAGGAACATTTTTGTTGGGCTCATTTGAACGATTTCAATGCTGATCATTTTTAAAAGATTTTTGAGGCTTGAGAATTCCCTCAATTCAATTTCACTGGAATTTAGACATGATGCATAATGCACTCTCATGCAACTATTTGCAAGCAACATTCTAGGGCTGTGACAGTCATGATGGACGCCAAGTGTGTCCACCCCCGGTTGGCGCGGCCTACGGAGATGCCCCAGCCTGACGAAGGGTGGTCTCGCGCGAAGCTCGCTGACGATCGGGCGAAGTTGGTGCTGGAGAAGATGAATGCCGGCCTGAAGTCGGGCAACGCGAAGGCAGCAAAGCTGACGGGGGCCGCGCTCCTGAGGGAGTTCTTGATGCAGCGGGTGGCTCCGCTTCAGGAGCGCTCGCGCCCCTTATGGATGCTTGGGGGCGCAGACGACAAGCTTCGCATGAATCCGGCGGCTTTGGCTGATGAGGATCTGGCCGCAGCTCTCTACCTCTTGGTTGGGGACGACAAGGAGCACCCGCTGAATGCCCCTGTCCCCTTGTTCCTCCGCAAGGACAGGGCGCAGGTGGTGGCTACTATGCCCACCTTTGATGGACGCGGCCTGGTGCCGGCGATGCTCCCTGTGGTCCAGGGGCGACGGCGCCAGTGGACGTGTCTTTGGGTGACTCCTGCAGAGGAGGAGGAGAGGAAGAAGACGAGGAGCGCGACTCGGAGGTGACCCTCGAGGGGACAGGGGAGACCTCCCCCTCACGCAGGGCTGACATCCTCCGCACCTTGCCAGACGACGACGAGGATGATGATGCCCCCCTGGGGACGAAAGAGCCACTTGCGGTAGGGGGTCCCTCGCGAGCCATGCCCCGACTCCTGGAGGGGCCCCCAACCGAGGTTCCGACGAAGAGCAGGTCGTCGTTGATCTCCTGTGAGGCTGCTTCTGGCCAGGCGACGCCTGGAGCCGCCTCTAGCCCTTCTGCTGCACCTTATTTTGCTCCTGGACCTCTTGCAGCTGCGCCCCGGGCCACGAGGCTCTCGGGCTTCAAGCTCAGCAAGAGGAATGTGGACTACACCGCGGTAGACCAACAAGTGTCCGTGCTCCACCTCGTTCTTGATTATGTTGCCGGTACATGACGTTCTCCTTCGATTGGCTAGGCCACTGCCTGCAGCGAAGAAGAGGAAGGCGGACGCAGTGATGTCGTCTGGGGCCGACTCATCTGCTGCGGCCGCTCCTTCGCCCGTGGGGAGGGGAGGCGACGGCATTCGCACCTCCCCTGCTTGGTCATCCTCATGAGGCCTGGAAGAGCGCCCTGGTGGGGAGCCAGTCCCCATGGCCCCGCTGGCCCGGGAGGCGCTGATGCCTGACGCTGCTGCTCAGGTACCCAAGGCTCGGGAGCCCCCAGTCTCCCTAGCCATGGCTACGCTGCCGCCTCCTCCTTCTGCTGCGCCGCTGGTTCCAGGTCCTTCTGCCTCCTCCGATGTCTTGGATCGTGCCCTTTCCGAGATGGCCTAGCTGCGTGAAGACCTCCAGCGCACCGATTCCCATCTCGTAGCCGGGCGCCTGGAGCTGGTTTCCGGCTGGCTTCATTCTGACGCCTCTGTCCGAGTGACGCTGAGGCATGTCGCGGCAGCCTATGAGGAGGAGAAGCAGGCCGCCTCCCAAGCCGCAACCGCTCGTGAGGCGGCGCTGAAGGATGTCGTGGTTGCCCAGGACCGCTACAAGGCACTGGAGGTCGAGCTGAAGGGTTTGCGCGACAAGGACGCCGAAGAAGCTCGCAACTGCCAAGCGAAGGAGGAGAGGATGAAGGCTCGGGAGGACGCCATCAGGGATCGCGACGCCGAGCTAGCGCGGTTGGCGGAGGCGCAGACCACTGAGCGTGGTCGGCTGGAAGTGCTGGAGCAGAAGGTGAGGGTGGAGAAGGCCGAGCTCGATGCCAAGGCGAAGGTCCTAGCCGAGGATCGCGCGGCCTTCGCACTCCTCGAGGAGAGTTCTCGCGTGGCGCTGAAGGCACTCCATGAGAAGGGCCTGGAGAAGCCGCTGGTTACCGATGAGGACGGCCCCGCCCAACTGCTTCCTTACTTGGTCGAGGCGCTTGAGGAAGTCGTGAGCGGCGTCGGCCACATGGCACTGACGCCGCACTGACGGTGGAGGTGGAGGTAGAAGCTCACGTCCTTTCTTCCGCGGCACTGACGCGTGTCTTTAGCCACCTCCACCTTAGTGACCCTGATGCCAATCTTGACGAGCTGCTGGAGCCTGTGGACAGCGAGTGCTTCGCCGCTGCTGCTTAAGCCGTGAAGAGCCAGGTGGAGGCCTTGCTGGGGAAGTTTCGCGCCTTCGCTCCTGCGCCCACGGCAAGCGGTGTTGCTGATCCTGTGGCCTCGTGAGGTGGTACAGGTGAAGGCTGTTAGTGTTATGGGAGCGGGGGTCCCAAGACTTGCCTGCCTGCAGCCTGCGGCGTGGCTCAAGCAGTGGCCCAGTACGACCCATCTACATCGACCCAAGATCAAGACCCTTGCGAGGGGCCAAGCCTCATGGGGCGGACGATGCAAGGCTTCCTCAGGGGCGGCCTCACCAAGCAGGCTCGCGAGGAGGCGGAGAGATAAAGGCAAGGAGTACCTCACGAGGTGCTCATGACGCAAGCCATGACAATCGAGACCAGGCGGGCGCCAGGCTGTGCAGTGTCCTCATTTCCTCTTTGGTGGAAAGGGGGAAAGCGCAGGCGCGAAGTACCAAGGCATCAAGCAAAGGTTACCATATTAGTGCAATGAGACCAAGACCAGCAGAGCGGCAGGACGGAGGTCATCGTGGAGCCCAAGACGGCGTCATCGCCAGTGCCTTTGGCAGCCGAAGACCAACTTTAGTCAGGATAACTTGTACTAGTTGTTCCCCTTCAAAATGGCCACTGTTGGCTCCCTTCCCGCTCAATATTTGGGAAGAGGACCGGGGCCTCTATAAATAGAGATAGCCACCACCGTCGAAAGGGGATCGAGTTTTCACCAAGCCAACAGAGACCGAATCCACCCAAGTAGAACACCGCACCAGCTCAAGAACACACCTCGTGAGGCTGTTCTTCCTCTGTACTGTTCATCATCAGCCCTAGAGGCAATCCACCACACCACACATTAGAGTAGGGTATTACACCACAACGATGGCCTGAACTAGTATAAACCTTGTGTCCCTTGTGTTGTTCATCATGTAGATTAGATTCATGGTGAGGCATTGGGACGTGGATCGATAGGAAGTAGATCTTCGTGCGCACCCTAGAGTTCGAACCTTTAGGGTTTTGCCGAAACCCGATATCCAACATTTGGCACACCAGGTAGGGGTCCGCCGAAATCCTCTTTCCGCTGACCTACGTTCCACTGCTTCGTCGCATCCATGTCCGGTGACCCGACGGCCAACACCGATCGCTGGGCGGCATGGCCTGCCCACGCCGTGCTGCCTGCCCAAGGTGACCTCAACCCCGCGCATTAGGCAGCCCGCGCTCCGCGGAACGCTACGGGGCGCGGGTGACACGGTCAAGTGCCACAGGCCCTCACCCCACGGTAGGTGCGATCAGCAGCAAGGGCCTCAAACCACGCCACGGCCAAAGCACCGCACATCCGACGGGAGCAGGCGAACATGAAGGCCGCGCTCACGGTGGCTCGAGAACTGCTACGGTGCAGGCTACAAGAAAGCGGCCATGACGTGCTGCTGGAGCGCGTCGCCGAGCTCCTGGATGCCGCAAGGCGAACATGAAGGCCCTCTGCTGGGGAGGTGCCGCAAGGCCTGCCCCCGGCAGAGGACCATGGTCACCGGGGGAACTGCTAGCGTCCCCTTTACCCCATTGGTGTCATCCTTGGTTTCCGCTTGCTGTCAATGGCGGTCGAGGGTGGCGCAAGGTGGGGCCCTCATCTGGCGATATGAAGCAAGGTCGGTACCTGTGAAGAAGGCCCGGTGCCTATGAAGCTCGCCGCCCGTGACACTCACGTAATAATGAGTTGGGGCTGTACACGCCCCGGAGTCTTCGAAGAGCCGCCCTCGGGCCTCGGGGGCTCCCTCCCATGCCCAGTGGCAGCACTTAGCTCTACGCTGGTGGGAAGACGTTGAAGACTAGACTAGGTGCCGGACGCGGCGTTTTGCTTTTCGCTTCCTTTTGTGTGGTCAAGCTTTCTCGCTTCGGATTTAAGTTGAAGTTGAATTTGTGTTTGCGTATGCGGGGAGGGGCGTCTTGTCTTGTTCGCGTGATTTCTCATATTTCGGTTTCCGCCCAAGTTGGAATTCGCACTAGCCGCCTTCCCCTCGCGAGCCACTCGTGGGCGGGGCTGGTTTTGGCACCCTCGCGCACGCCGTACCACGGCCAGCGCTCGCTCTCGCGAAGCCCTCACGAAATGGCCAACAGGTCTCCCGAAGGACCCTTGGAGAATGTAACGCCCCAGATACAACTTTCCATTTTCGTAACTCCAACTCTTGCCTTTTCCGGAGATGCGATATGTTATTTCCTCCGTGGTTGGGTTTTTGTCTATTGTTTTGCATTTTGTTCATGTCATGCATTTCATCTCATAGCATCATGTGCATTGCATCAGCATTGTTTTCATAAAACTTGCATCCGTTTGTAGTTGCCGCGTCCCCCCTTGCTTTCGTTGACCGTTCCGAGACCAACCGGATTTTTCAAGTCCCTCTTGTCTGGCCGCTGAATCTCTTTGCTCAATGCTCGAACCCCTCGCTTGCCGCCTGAAACTTCCCCGAACCCGAACTGCTCAGTCATCACCGTTGCATTCAAATCATCCCCAAACATCTATAAAACATCTCCGTTCTTTTATTTGGACTCCCTAGCCTATTTATCCGGAACCGTCCGATTAAGATCGGAGGGACCAAATGCCCCTACCCTAATCCCACTTGATATATATATATATTGGTCCAACCCTAGCCCTAACAATCTGTCCCATCCATCCATTCCTCTCCGTCGCCATTTCCTCCACCCGGTCTCCCTCTCCCTCGGGATCTTCCCAGATCCATCTCACAGCGAGCCGACCAGCCTCCTTCCTCCTTGGATCAGCCGCAGCCGCCACCCATCAAATCCATCCATCCATAGCGCCACCAGCAACCGAAGCCTCCATCCCCTACCTCCTCTACTCTCGAGGCCCGAGCGTCCTCTCGTCCAGGAGCACGAGCCCCTCGTCACCGCGCCGCCCCGGCGAGCGTGCCAGCCGGCGACCTCGACCCCAGGACCGGTCCCATCCTGCTCCTCTCTTCCTCCTGTTTCCCCTCTCTCTCTCTCTCACGGTGGCCTCTCTCTCTCCTTCCAAGGAACGAGCAGGAGCTCGCCCACGCTCCATGCCGCCGCCGCCGTCGTCCTGCTTCGTCCGGTGACCTCCGAGCAGCGCCACCCGCCGGATCTGCTCGAGCTCGCCTCGCCCCTGCGCCTCAAGTCCCGTGTTGCCAAGCCGCCTCCCTGCCATCGAGTCTGTCCAGATCCGCTCCGTGGCGCACCGTTCTGCTGTTCCCCGTCAGCCACCCGTCGCCGGAGTTCCTTGCCGGCGCGCGCGCTTACCTGCAAGTCAGGCCACTTCCTCCTCTGCTTCTGCTTCGAGCAGGAGGTCGACACCCCCGCCTCAAGCGCGACTACGCGTGGCCTGCGAGCGTTGACCGTGCCTCTAGCGCCGTGTGGCCCAACAGCATCTTGCCCCAGCGCCTCCTCAGCCGGCCTAACTCCAGATCCGACCGGGCCCAAGGCCCAGGGTGAGCAGCCCCCCTGGCCTTTCCACTATTGGGCTAGTCAGATTCGGCCCATGCATGCTTTTTTCCCCGTCTGCGATTTTAGCATTATCCACAGGAAACCCGTTTTGCAGAAAACCCCCTAGAGTTCATGCATTTAATAACTCACAAATGGTGCATCATATGTAAATAATTTATATATGTTAAATGCTTAGAATTTTGTGTAGATTAATAATTTGCCACTTTCATCCATGTTAAATATGTTTTAATTGTTGTTTGCATTAATTTGCTTAAATCACATGCTAAGATGATTTATTTCGTAACTAAATAACCATAACTCTGTTTTAAATACACTTTATATGTAAATGGGGTGGAAAAATGCCTAGTTTAACATGGTGCACTTTATTTTCCTGTTTAACAACATTAAAAATATGGTTTGGGGCAGAACTGTACCAAATTCATAATTTGCACATGGGGATTTTCAAGAATTGTTGTTTGTTGTGAAGTGAACACGGTTTTTGGGTTATGTTTGATGTAAGTAGGAGTTCAGGATCACTTCTTGATCATTGCTAGCTTCACGACCGTTCCTTTGCCTCTCTTCTCGCTCTTATTTGCGTATGTTAGCCACCATATATGCTTAGTCGCTGCTGCCACCTCATCACTTTACCCCTTCCTTTCCCTTTAAGCTTTGCTAGTCTTGATACCCATGGTAATGGGATTGCTGAGTCCTCGTGGCTCACAGATTACTACAACAACAGTTGCAGGTACAGGTTTATGCGATGATCATGACGCGAGAGCGATGGTTACTTGTTTTGGAGTTCTTCTTCTGCTTCTTCTTCGATCAGGGGATAGGTTCCAGGTCGGCAGCCTAGGCTAGCAGGGTGGATGTCATTTGAGCTTCTGTTTGTGTTTCATCCATAGTCGGATGTTGATATTGTGTATGATATATTGTTGTATTCGTGTGGCATTGTATGCCTTATGTATGTATCCCCATCTATTATGTAATGTTGATGTAATGATATCTACCTTGCAAAGCGTTTCAATATGCGGTTCTATCCTTGGTGGAACCTTCGAGTCTCTTTAGGATAGTATTGCATATTGGGCGTGACAAGTTGGTACTCAGAGCCTCGACCGACCATAGGAGCCCCCTTGATTGTTGGTCGTTGTTGAGTCTAGAAGAAAACTATTTTGAGTCTTAGGATTATATATATCGGAGAGTAGGATTCTTTTTACTCCTCAGTCCCTTCGTCGCTCTGGTGAGGTCTCTTGACGTAGATGTTTTGACTTTCCTCTCCTCAAATTTCACTAATTTTTTTTAGGATCACGCGGGTATCTTGGAATCATTCCGATGGTTTTGTGACGAGAACATTGTTCTTGGTGCCTCCTGTCTTTTATGTGGCAGTGACCCGGGGAGTTGAGCTCCAAGGTGTTGTCGTCACAATTTTATCGTTGCAGTTCTGGAATACCTGAGTTTTGCCGACATCGAAAATCTCTTTGATGAAGTTCTTGGTGAGATAACCTCGACGGCACCCAGTACTGGGGCGGGAGTTCGGGAGTATTGCCATAGCTCGTCTAGCGGATGCTTTTCAAAGGTTGAGATACACGATTTCTGAAGGTTTCTTGGTTATGTGTTGACGGATGGATACAGCTTGGGTGTAGGTATCGTTAGTTTGGGTGAGATATATTGCTTCCCCTGTATCCCCAACACCTGATTGCATAACCAGAAAGTTTCGGGAGTATCTTTCCGACAGATGCATGATATGGGATTGGGTAAATCTCTATCATATGTTTGTTCCGGCTTATTCTGCAAGCCAATCCTTTGTTTTGTTTTGGAGTTGTGGTATTCGAGTTGCTTCAAAGTCAAGTGTTGATTCCATACCTTTCAAGCGGTGTTCTCATATTTTTATGGGAGTACTAATCCTTTTGATCATCGAGATTGTCATGTTAATTCTTTTCCAACCGGCGTGCTTCTCTTCAAGTGGATCAGATCTTTTCAACATCCGCAAGATCAACTCTAAGTTTTCTCACCGGTGTTTGTTTCATCCATTCCAAGTTGTCTTTGTTTTCCCCGCCCTCCCACCCTTTTCTTCAAGGACTCAGATTTCTTAATCAGGTATCCATTTTATTGATGGGAAGACTCTCCATTCTTTTCTGTCAATGTTCTTATCCGGTGATTGCCCATGAAGATGCTCAACAGTTTCAAGTTCATCATCCTTCATTGTTCTTTCTTCTCTGGTGGATCCAATTCAAGCTTTCGATATTCATCATATTCCTTTCCTCGTTTCTAATGCTTTCTCATGCTGATGCACCTCTTAATCATTCACTTCTTCATATCCAATTGTTCCGGAGTGCTGAAGATATCTCACAAGACTTGTGTTTCCATTCTCAATCCGTTCAAGATATTTCGAGGTTGTTATCTCATTCAAGTCATTTAATTCAACCGGTGCAATTTCCTTTCAAGTAATTTTTTGAAGGTGTATCTTTTGAGTGGGCCCTAACCCACAGGTCTTTTCCCAGGATCTTACCTGACTCTTCTAATTATTCCGTAGTTACTCTTAAATTCTATTCAAGTGTGACGTAAGAATGAATTTTCATCAGTCACATGCCTTCTCCAAGATCGCTTTCAAATTCTTTTCATTGTTGGCTCAACCTCTTTGCTTTTCATTCTCCCGGAGTATCTCAGTAATTTTGGTGGTGTTTCTTGTCGTCAGTTCAAGATTGAAGAAGAGTTTTTCCTCTAAATCTTGTCCCTTCTCTCGAAGATTCATAGTTCTAGATTATGTCATCCTATCATAATTGTTTTCTATTGTGAGAATTCTTTTCAACCATCCGATGCATTTCAGGAGTTGCTTCCTTTCTTGATAATCCGAATGCCATCATTTCTGAATATTACTCATTCTCAACCTTCAACTCTTGTTCTCCAAATCTTACCGGTGCATCGTTCTAATAACCTCTAATCAGTTCATGGCCTCTTCGTTCTCATGTATCTAAATCCCTTCAAGTATCTTCATTCATTTTCCAATTCTTCCCGGTGAATTGTGCCTTTGCTACTTTCATTATCAATTCTTATGGCGGTTTGTTCAAGATTCCTCTTCCTATGTTCTCATATTAATTTTATTCGTTATTTCAATCCTACCGGTGGTCGTTGAAGACCTTCCTCAAGTTCACGCTATATCTCTCTTAATCCTTTCTACGGGAATAAGTAGTATGCCAAATCCATTGCTTGTCATCAATTTAATTTGATGAAGGATAAACATACAATAAATCTTATTCTTATTTCCTCGAGCTGATTCAATTCTTTTCTTCCAGAGATTGTTCATGATGAAGTAATTCTCGGTTCTAGTGTTCATCTTTTTTTTCGGAGTTCCAAGTTCTCTCGGTTATATCATCGCGAAGCTCCATCTAAATCATTACAAGGCTTCACCTTGTATTTTCGACCTCTCTTTCTTTCTATCATCCTTTTATTACCGGAGTTCTTCATGGAGTCTCTACATGGTGGTTCGTCAAGGATTCTTTTCATTCTTCAATTGTTCTTCAAGATTTCTCTCGAAGTTATGATCTGCCAAGCTATACTCTAAAATAAACATGGTGTTCAACACATGTTTTGTTTTGAGGAGTTCAAGCATTCTTCATCATGCATCCCGAAGTGCAATTCTTTCTACCTTATCTTTTGAGGTGGTGTTATGTCACTCTTGGCAATTTCCATTCAGGTTTCACGACTCACATGGTGTCAAGAATGACGTATTTTAAATCCATCAATCTCTTCTTTGGAGTTATCTTGGTATAGATTTCACCTAAAGCCTTCCCTAAGGAATGTTGCTATTTGTGGTGCTTATCAATGATCTGAGTTTTCTCCTATCCTCTCGGCGAAAGAAGTTTTCATCTCGTCTTTGATCTCAAGCAAACTTTTGTTTTTCGTTAGTGGCAGAATTTCACCTCAAGTGTTGAGATGTTTCAATAAGCCCACTACAAGCTTATTCGTTTCATTGTTGGTTTTCCAACAACTCCATTATAACCTTCTTGGAAGGGTGCTTTCCAAGCTCATTTGTGGCAGAAGTTGGCATTTTCTCCTCCATCTGTTATTCCAATGATCTATCTTCTATTCTTTCTTCCGGAGGCATTGTGATGTTGCTCCTTTCACTCATCATCTCAAATTGTGAGGATCATGTTCTTTTCATGCTTATCCATTTAACCGGCGTGTCGTGTTTTCATTCGAGTTCTCTCATCTTATCAAGTTTTGCCTCCTTCCTCAACCAGAGAGCTGTCTGAAAACTTTCTTACCCATTGTGCCATTCTTTCAATAGTTTCGGAGGTAGTGTGTTGTTGATCTCATCAAGTATCATCCCTTCTTCTCAAGTTCATGTCCTATTCCTTCCATGTTCAACCGGAGTGCTGCCTGAATTCTTCCTCTCTCATCTTGTTTTAACCAGAGTGGCTTCAATATCTATCTTATCACTAAACCTCTTGGTTCTTGTTGTATCCCTTGTTCCTCGTTACTAACGGAGTGTTTTCAAATTTGCTCATCTTCGTTGTTTTCTTTCTTTCATTTTGCTCAACCTCTCAAGGTTTGTGGTTTCACTCATTCTTCAAAGAAGCAACTTAGATTTACCTCTTCTCTTCCTCTTCCGTTTCTCTCCGATGTCATCCTAGATCTCGGGACGAGATCCTTCGTAGTGGTGGAGTGTTGTAACGCCCCGGATACAACTTTCCATTTTCGTAACTCCAACTCTTGCCTTTTCCAGAGATGCGATATGTTATTTCCTCCGTGGTTGGGTTTTTGTCTGTTGTTTTGCATTTTGTTCATGTCATGCATTTCATCTCATAGCATCATGTGCATTGCGTCGACATTGTTTTCATAAAACTTGCATCCGTTCGTAGTTGCCGCGTCCCCCCTTGCTTTCATTGACCGTTCTGAGACCAACCGGATTTTTCAAGTCCCTCTTGTCTGGCCGCTGAATCTCTTTGCTCAATGCTCGAACCCCTCGCTTGTCGCCCGAAACTTCCCCGAACCCGAACCGCTCAGTCATCACCGTTGCATTCAAATCATCCCCAAACATCTATAAAAAATCTCCGTTCTTTTATTTGGACTCCCTAGCCTATTTATACGGAACCGTCTGATTAAGATCGGAGGGACCAAATGCCCCTACCCTAATCCCACTTGATATATATATATATATATATTGGTCCAACCCTAGCCCTAACAATCTGTCCCATCCATCCATTCCTCTCCTCCGCCATTTCCTCCACCCAGTCTCCCTCTCCCTCGGGGTCTTCCCAGATCCATCTCACAGCCAGCCGACCAGCCTCCTTCCTCCTTGGATCAGCCGCAGCCGCCAGCCATCAAATCCATCCATCCATAGCGCCACCAGCAACCGAATCCTCCACCTCTAGCTCCTCTGCTCTCGAGGCCCGAGCATCCTCTCGTCCAGGAGCACGAGCCCCTCATCACTGCACCGCCCCGGCGAGCGTGCCAGCCGGCGACCTCGACCCCAGGGCCGGTCCCATCCCGCTCCTCTCTTCCTCCTGTTTTCCCTCTCTCTCTCACGGTGGCCTCTCTCTCTCTCTCCTTCCCAGGAACGAGCAGGAGCTCGCCCACGCTCCATGTCGCCGCCGCCGTCGTCCTGCTTCGTCCGGTGACCTCCGAGCAGCGCCACCCGCCGGATCTGCTCGAGCTCGCCTCGCCCCTGCGCCTCAAGTCCCGTGTCGCCAAGCCGCCTCCCTGCCCTCGAGTTTGTCCAGATCCGCTCTGTGGCGCCCCGTTCTGCCATTCCCCATCAGCCACCCGTCGCCGGAGTTCCTTGCCGGCTCGCGCGCTTACCTGTAAGTCAGGCCGCTTCCTCCTCTGCTTCTGCTTCGAGCAGGAGGTCGACACCCCCGCCTCGAGCGCGACCGCGCGTGGCCTGCGAGCGTTGACCGTGCCTCTAGCGCCGTGTGGCCCAGCAGCATCTTGCCCCAGCGCCTCCTCAGCCGGCCCAACTCCAGATCTGACCGGGCCCAAGGCCCAGGGTGAGCAGCGCCCCTGGCCTTTCCACTATTGGGCTAGTCAGATTCGTCCCATGCATGTTTTTCCCCCGTCTATGATTTTAGCATTATCCACAGGAAACTCGTTTTGCAGAAAATCCCCTAGAGTTCATGCATTTAATAACTCACAAATGGTGCATCATATGTAAATAATTTATATATGTAAAATGCTTCGAATTTTGTGTAATTTAATAATTTGCCACTTTCATCCATGTTAAATATGTTTAAATTGTTGTTTGCATTAACTTGCTTAAATCACATGCTAAAATGATTTATTTCGTAACTAAATAACCGTAACTCTGTTTTAAATAAACTTTATATGTAAATGGGGTGGAAAAATGCCTAGTTTAACATGGTGCACTTTATTTTCCTGTTTAACAACATTAAAAATATGGTTTAGGGCAGAACTGTACCAAATTCATAATTTTCACATGGGGATTTTCCGGAATTGTTGTCTGTTGTTCCGGCCTCATTTAAACTTGCCTAGATAGGTAGTTTCATCATGCTTCACCTCTTGCCATGTTTAACAACATTTAATATTGTTGTGTACCTAAACGAGAGCGAACTAAATACTTGCATGTGGTATTTCGTCAATATGCAACTCGTTGCATATTGAGCTCCACTTAACTTGTAGTATTGTTTGTTGCACTTTGCCATGGTTTTAAACCGGACATGCATCATACTTCTTTGTGCATCATGCCATGATTATGCTTGTGTGTTTACCATATTGTTTGCTTCTTTCCGGTTTGCTTCTCTCGTTAGCTTCGGTTTCGTTCCGGAGTTGTGAGGATTCGATCGACTAGTCCCATTCATCTTCTTCATGGACTCGTTCTTCTTCCTAGCGGGATTTCAGGCAAGATGACCGCTACCCTGGATCTCACTACTATCATTGCTATGCTAGTTGCTTCGTTCTATCGCTTTGCTGCGCTACCTATCGCTTGCTCTTCAAGCCTGCTTATTTGCCATGTCAGCCTCTAACCTTTGTCACCCTTCCTAGCAAACCATTGCTGGGCTATGTTACCGCTTTGCTCAGCCCCTCTTATAGCGTTGTTAGTTGCAGGTGAAGTTGAAGATTGCTCCATGATGGACAGGATTATGTTGGGATATCACCATATCTCTTATTTAATTAATGCATCTATATACTTGGTAAAGGGTGGAAGACTTGGCCTTATGCCTGGTGTTTTGTTCCACTCTTGCCGTCCTAGTTTCCGTCATACCGGTGTTATGTTCCCGGATTTTGCGTTCCTTATGCGGTCGGGTGATTTATGGGACCCCCCTTGACAGTTCGCTTTGAATAAAACTCCTCCAGCAAGGCCCAACCTTGGTTTTACCATTTGCCTCACCTAGCCCTTTTTCCCTTGGGTTTCCGGAGCCCGGGGGTCATCTTTATTTTATCCCCCCCGGGCCAGTTCTCCTCCGAGTGCTGGTCCAAACCGAGCGATGTCCGGCGCCCCCTGCTCTGAGAACAAGATATGTGCAGCTCCTATCGGGATTTGTAGGCACATTCGGGCGGCTTTGCTAGTCTTGTTTTACCATGGTCAAAATGTCTTGTAAACCGGGATTCCGAGTCTGATCGGGTCTTCCTGGGAGAAGGTATATCCTTCGTTGATCGCGAGAGCTTATCATGGGCTAAGTTGGGACACCCCTGCAGGGTATAAACTTTCGAAAGCCGTGCCTGCGGTTATAGGCAGATGGGAATTTGTTAATGTCTGGTTGTAGATAACTTGACACCAGATTCGAATTAAAATGTATCAACCGTGTGTGTAGCCGTGATGGTCTCTTTTCGGCGGAGTCCGGGAAGTGAACACGGTTTTTGGGTTATGTTTGACGTAAGTAGGAGTTCAAGATCACTTCTTGATCATTGCTAGCTTCACGACCGTTCCTTTGCCTCTCTTCTCGCTATTATTTGCGTATGTTAGCCACCATATATGCTTAGTCGCTGCTGCCACCTCACCACTTTACCCCTTCCTTTCCCTTTAAGCTTTTCTAGTCTTGATACCCATGGTTATGGGATTGTTGAGTCCTCGTGGCTCACAGATTACTACAACAACAGTTGCAGGTACAGGTTTATCTGATGATCATGACGCGAGAGCGATGGTTACTTGTTTTGGAGTTCTTCTTCTGCTTCTTCTTCGATCAGGGGATAGGTTCCAGGTCGGCCTTTCAGGAGACGCCAGAAGCTGAGCCCTTTCAGGAGCCTCAAGGCAGCCTTGCCAACCATACCGGTGGCAGCAGCTATCGGGTACTGCTAATTCCTCAGGAGCAAGCTTATGCTAACCATGAGTCGCAGGAAGTCCAGGTCATTGCAACGGAAGGCTGCCCCAGTTCGGCAGCCACCCTTCCGCCAGGAGGAGTGCACTAGGGGCTGCAGGAGAGGGGCCGGGAGCCGAGCCCCTCCCCACGGCGCGTGGAGCAAGGTGTTTCCAGGAGGTAGGCCCTCTGCTGGGGAGGTGCCGCAAGGCCTGCCCCCGGCAGAGGACTGTGGTCACCGTGGGAACTGCTAGCATCCCCTTTACCCCATTGGTGTCATCCTTGGTTTCCGCTTGCTATCAATGGAGGTCGAGGGTGGCGCAAGGTGGGGCCCTCATCTGGCGATATGAAGCAAGGCCGGTACCTGTGAAGAAGGCCCAGTGCCTGTGAAGCTCGCCGCCCGTGACACTCACGTAATAATGAGTTGGGGATGTACACGCCCCAGAGTCTCCGGAGAGCCACCCTCGGGCCTCGAGGGCTCCCTCCCACGCCCAGTGGCAGCACTTAGCTCTACGCTGGTGAGAAGACGTCGAAGACTAGACTAGGTGCTGGACGCGGCGTTTTGCTTTTCACTTCCTTTTGTGTGGTCAAGCTTTCTCGCTTCGGATTTAAGTTGAAGTTGAATTTGTGTTTGCGTATGCGGGGAGGGGCGACTTGTCTTGTTCGCGTGATTTCTCATATTTCAGTTTCCGCCCAAGTTGGAATTCGCACTAGCCGCCTTCCCCTCGCGAGCCACTCGTGGGCGGGGCTGGGTTTGGCACCCTCGCGCACGTTGTACCACGACCAGCGCTCGCTCTCGCGAAGCCCTCACGAAATGGCCAACGGGTCTCCCGAAGGACCCTTGGAGAATCACCACAAGCCTACTAAGGGCTCACCCAGGATAAAGGTAAAATCACAGCAAATAACCCATTGCAGGGCCCGTAACATCATGCGGGTGCCCATTCGTCGCTGTCCTTAACAACGTGTGGACAACAATCCTTTTTACATGAGGGGCTTCCCCTCCCAAAATGCTCTTACAACCTTCAGGGCCACGCCCGAGATTTTTCCGCGCAGGATAAACAGCAGGGGGGCACAGAATCAATCGGACATGTCGCTCACCGCATCCTCTTGATCGTCTTCGGAAGCATCGCTGGCGCCACTGTCACTGTCGCTGGCTTCACCATCGCCGTCGTTGGCGCCACCTTCGCCGCCGTCCACCACGTCACCTTCATCCGCAGCAACTGCCACCCCGTCATCATCAGAGGTGAAGCCCCGGTAAAGTGCATCCACGTTGTCCTCCACCCACCGCGCCAGGTCACCTCGAATGGCCACGGGCACCGGAGCAATGACGGCATCAAAGTCAAAGTGAGGATCCCTATCCTGAAGGTGGCTGAAGACACGAGAGAACGCACATGCGAGCAGGCCGCGGCTCCTCTCCTCAACAAGCAGGCGAGCTCCCTCAGAGTGATTCTCCAGATGCATCACCACGCCAGTGAAGAATTGGAGATTGCTGGCATAGTTGGTCACATGAGGTTGCAAAGCGGTCGCGTCACAGATATTGCCTAGGGCCGTGTTGGCCCTGTCCCTGAGCATTTGGAGCATGGGTCCATGCATGTGCTCTAGCATCTGCTGCTGGCGAATCTCATCTTTGTTCTGCCGCGCAATGGACTCGGCGTCATCGACCCTTCGTTGTTGGAGAAGCATCTCGGCACGAGAGGAGGCCAACTCAGCCTACGTCGCGACTAGGGCCGCTGCGCTGGCTTCCGCGTGCTACGTCGCTTCAGCCAGCTTGGTCCTGAGAGCGCCAGTCCTGCCTGCAGCCTCAGCCTTAATCAGCTCCAACTTCTAGCCATACTCGCGCACAAGACCCGTGTGAACTTCCGCCATGCGGCGGTCGATCTCTTCTTGGATTCAGGCCTCCCGCGCACCAACGTCGTCCTCCGCCTGGGTAACCTGGCGCTCCCGCATCTCCAACTGTTCAAGATTGAGGTTGCGCTCGGCAGCCTTCAGCGTCAGCGCTTCCTCCCGCCTTCGGAGCTCCTCCTCTTCGACGGGCGTCCCCTTCAGCGATGCAAGGGCAGCTTGGCGCAGCTCCACTTGCTGCTCCAGTGAAGTGCTCCAGGATTGGAGCTCCCATGCGCGCTTCTCCGCGATCTCATGTCGCCGGTCTGCCTCATGAGCCTCCTCAATGGCTCGGGAGCAGGCCTTTCGCGAGGCCACGAGAGATGCTTCGGCTTTGCATTGTCAAGATCACGCTGATGACGCGCAAGGCTGACGACCACCTTCAGCTTGCGCCAATCCTCAACCAGCAGCAGGCCTTCGGCTTCAAGACACGCATCCATGTCTGCGAGCTCTCCACCGAGCTGGCCCATCACTTCCGTCGCCTTCCAGAGAAACCCTCGGCGGATGGCGCTGTGCTCCCGCGCTCGCTTGAGCACGTCGTTGATATCGTCCTCCGCCGCCGGTGTTGGCGGAGGGCCTTGAAGTGGTTCGCCCCCAACCGACAGGGGGCTGGGGGCTAGCGCCCCCACAATCACCGGACGGGCCCCGCAAGGGACCTAGGTCGGCGCAGACCTGTCCCCAGAAGAAGAGCCGAAGATCGACTTCAACCATTCGCTGTCCATGACCAGATGAGGGGCCCGGGTCAAGCTGATCACGTCCTAGGCAAGGTCGCGAAGGAAGGGCGGCGAGGACACGGGCTCGAGGCATCATGCGGGATGGCTTGCTTCCCCGGACTAATCCGCGTCAGGGGAGGCACACGAGCTCGGGTCACTCAAGGTCGACGATGGAGGCGAGGCCGGATGAAGTTGTTTCTTCAAAGATTCCGCGAGCTTGACAGGAGGGATCCTGAAAGGCCACCATCAGGAAAGAGACCAGCAATTGAGGAACTACAAGAATGAGGTGCTTACTCATTTGTGGCGAAGTATTTCATGTGCTTCAACGGGCAGCAGGGGCGATCACTGCCACTCGAAGCCTCCTTCCTCTTACGGAGGGCGTCGAAGTCTATGCGGAACCGACCCAAGCTCTCGTGAGGGCCGGCGCGTGGCGTGGACGAAGAAGCACCAAGGCGACGTGCCTCAGGGGCGCTAGGCTGGGAGGAGCGGTCATGCGCCACCTCCCGGTGGCCTGCCGAGGCCTCGGGGGCTTCGGCCTCGGGAGTCGCAGGTTGTGTCCCTGCATCAACGACCGCCTCAAGACGGGTTTCGCAAGCTCCGGAGGATGATGCCTCGGGAGCCCCGCGTGACATTGGCATCTCGACACCAGATTCGTCAGCCTCCAACGATGCTTGCCTCCTTGCACCACCTCCTGAGGCAAGATCGACATGGGCGATGTGGAGAGGAGCCACGGCGACGGGATTTTCGCGAGGCCCCACGAGGTCGGCCGGGAGCAACCCCCATTCGTCAAAATGGGGCATATGCCTCGTGAACTCGGCCCTGCCCGAGCAAAGATACAAGAGGCCTCCCCCATGCCGGATGTCGCCCGGAGAGGGGCCGCCAGTCAAGACCTCCAACACCTTCTTCAGCGTTTCAGGCGCAAGATCCTCATCCTGAAGCCTCATGCGGTCCTGATACCCAGTCAGGGTCCACATCGGTCGGGAGTGGCACTGGAGAGGAGCGATGCGACACTGGAGGAACTCCTTCACCACCTGGGGCACCGTCACGCCAAGCACCCTCAACCTCTCGAACCGGCGCCAGACAAAGGCGAGCTGGGGGCTCGCGAGCTTCTCTTGGCCCCAGCCTAGATTGGGGGTAGAAGGCAATGTCAGATGCGCGAGCTGGGGGCTGGGCACCCTGACATCCACGTACATCCACCACGTCCAGAACCCGCTCATGGGAGGTGGAAGGCCGAAATCAATCCCTGAGGTGGCCGTCTCCGGCACGGCCTGGAAGCTCACGCACCCCAAGCACTGCAGTGGGTCGGTCAGGCGCAAGGAGAAGAAGTGGCGCAAGAGGGCAATGGAAGGGGCAATGCCCACCATGGCTTCGCAGATGAAGGTGAAGACAGCAAGAAGAGTAATGGATTAAGGATCGAGATGCATCATATGGATCTGGTAGTGGGAAAGCACCGCATTGAAGAAAGCAGAGAAAGGGGAACCAGGCCAGCCCACAAAGCGTCGGCGAAGAATCGAACCTCTGAGACGATCCGGTCGAAGGAGGCATGGGACGCAGGCCAAGCCATCGTCCTTCCGCACTCGTTAAATCTAGAGGCGAGGGCGGACCAGACCTTGCCCAAGGCTTCCGGGTTGAGTATCAGCGACCGGCCAATGGCGGGCGTGATTGCCGGAGGTGAGCTAGCCGAGGGCGTGGGCTTCTTCCCTTTCTCCCTTTTTGTTGGCACCATGGCAATGGAAGGGGGCAGAGCTCAAGTCAGATTGAGGTGGAAACAGAGGCTCAAGTAAGAAAGGGGAACAGGAAGCTCGCAGACAGCAAGGGGGGAATAACCGTGTAAAGTTTCATGACCGCCTAGCCAGGCGGATATTGGGGGAGCATGGGGGGAATCGAAGACACCCACGTCCAATCAACCGCCATGCGGCGACCAAGGACGCAGGCTGTTGGGGCCCATGGCGCTCTGCACTTGCCCTTTGGCTTTGCTGCTAAGCCAAGTCTGAGCGCGCCTTGGGCCCGGGGGCTACTATCGGCGTTCTGGGAATGGGGGTCCCCAGACTTTCCTGCCTGCGGCCTGCGGCGTAGCTCAAGCAGTGGCCCAGTACGGCCCGTCTACATCGACACAACCTCAAGACCATCGCGAGGGGCCAAGCCTCGCGGGGCGGAAGACACAAGGCTTCCTCAGGGGCGGCCTCACCTGGCAGGCTCGCGAGGAGGTGGAGAGATCAAGGCAAGGAGTACCTCGCGAGGTTCTCATGACGCAAGCCATGACGATCGAGACCAGGCGGGCACCAGCCTGTGTAGTGTCCTCGTTTCCTCTTTGGTGCAAAGGGGGCAAGCGCAGGCGCGGAATACCGATGCATCAAGCAAAGGTTACCATATTGGTGCAACGAGACCAAGACCAGCAGAGCGGCAGGACGGAGGTCACCGTGGAGCCCAAGACGGCGTCATCGCCAATGCCTTTCGTAGTCGAAGACCAACTTTAGTCAGGATAGCTTGTACTAGTTGTTCCCCTTCAAAATGGCCATTGTTGGCTCCCTTCCCGCTCAATATTTGGGAAGAGGACCGGGACCTGTATAAATAGAGATAGCCACCACCGTAGAAAGGGGATCGAGTTCTCACCAAGCCAACAGAGACCGAATCCACCCAAGTAGAACACTGCACCAGCTCAAGAACACTCTTCGCGAGGTTGTTCTTCCTCTGTACTATTCATCATCAGCCCCAGAGGCAATCCACCACACCACACACTAGAGTAGGGTATTACACCACAACGGTGGCCCGAACTAGTATAAACGTTGTGTCCCTTGTGTTGTTCATCGTGTAGCTTAGATTCACGGTGAGGCGTTGGGACGTGGATCGGTAGGAAGTAGATCTTCGTGCGCACCACAGAGCTCGAATCTTAAGGGTTTTGCCGGAACCCGATATCCGACAAAGGCAATACCACCACGGGAGCAGAGTCCCTGGCGGGCGACAGCGGTCTGAGGATGATTTACTTGCGGCTTCTTTCCTACTTAATTCCGGCAACGTGCACCATGCCTCATGGAGGCGTTTAAACTTGCGTGTGGTATTGTGAAGACAATTATGGCTCGTAATATTTGCTTCGAGATTTTGCAGATTTCTTCCTATTTGCTTTACGTTCTACGTCGGCAGAGCCTGGCCCCGTGCATACCTCAGCCGCCGTTGGCCCCGACCGGATCACCAGGACGAGACCAAGGTGTGAGGGGCTACGTGACCAGTTAGGCTCCTGAGTCACGATGCTCAGGAGTCCCCCTTGACACGCAAACAACTTATAGGAAGCAAACGTACAGGTAGATCTATCGTTCTACGTCGGCACAGCCCGGCCCTGCGCATACCTCAACCGCCGTTAGCCCCGACCGAATCACCAGGACAGGACCAATGAGTGAGGGGCTACGTGACTAGTTAGGCTCCTGAGTCGTGATGCTTAGGAGTCCCCCTTAACGTTCAAACGACCTTCATACCTTGGCTCCACTCAAGGAGGGGCGCGCGACGACCAGGTCCAGAGGACCTGGCTAGGTGGCGTATGCTCTGGCGTGACTCAGGCGCAACCCCCGTGCCCAGCCCCCTCGCGCGACGCTCCCGAGGGGAGGTGCTTTGATGAGGCCAGACACTGAGCTCTGGCCTCCCTGAGGTTGATACGATCGTGGGGCCGCGCTCAGTTGTTTATCACCAGCATGGAGCATAGCGCTTCCGTACGTGTACGGGCATAGCCGCTCCTTGGCCGTATCGTGTGCCAGCGCTGAGCATGGTGCCTCCACTAGTGCGTGGGAGGGGGGCTCCCTCTGAGGAGAGCCCCCTGGGGCATGTACAGTCCCGCCCTGACACGTGGCTTGCAGGGCAGGGCTAGACGAGGTGTATCTGGGCACTCATGAGCCAATGCGGGACTCACGAGGCCCTACCTCAAGGTGGGTTGTGCCTGGTCTTGGGTCTTTGACAACTGTGTGTTGTTGCAAGATGGTTAGGTATGAATGCTCTATGTCATTAGGTCCCAGACCTCGAGCGAGCTCAGCCACCGCTGGTATGCCAGGTTGCGATGCCGTGGTCAAGCAAGGGGTGAGGGCTAGAGAGCCAGTAAGAGCTCCTGAGTCGCGATGCTCAGGAGCCCCCATTTTAACGCGCAAGCGAATTGTATGAGAGAGGGACGGACCCGTGGTAGGTGGCAATCGAGCAGGTGATAATCATAGGTAGGTTAGGCATGAAAGGCAAATCAGCTTAGGTAAATGCAAGATGGATACATGCCGCTGGGTCGGACCCAAGTGGCTTGGGGATGATGCAGCCCGAGGGGCGCCCCCAGCAATGTAAGCTAAAGACAAAAAGAGATACATGCCGCAGGGACAGACCCACGCGGCCTGGGAATGTTGGGATCTACGGTAGGGTGCGCCGACTGCAAATTAAAATTAGCTACATGCAGAAAAACCAAGAACATGCTACGGGAGATGGATGACAGTTTGTTACCACTAGACGCATAGTGCCGTGCAGCGGAAGAAGAGTTGGGGCAGCGCGTCCGCATGGATCGTCTCCTCCTCATCCGATCTCCCTCGAACAGCCGATCGTCCGATCCCACGTACAAGTTCGCAGAAGCGACGCAAGTGCACCGCCTCTAACGGTATCCGTGCATGTAGCAGGAACACTGTGTGGCGGACTGCTAGGTCCGATCACACAGTCGGCAGTGAGTGGAGGTGGCTATTCACAACACATGCAAATCCTAATGACAGCGCCGAAGCTATCAACCGCATGAGTGTGCCGCACCTCCACTTTATATAGGCGTCTGTCGCGGGCACAACACTTGGGCCTCGCACGAATCCTAAAGCCCACATGTCTACTCGTCCACAATCCGAATACAGCTCGGATCACATCCGACCAGTGTCCTTGGATCCGACCTTGTAGGTTCCTTCCCTTAAGCGCGCGACCCCTTGGGTTCAAGTCAGCTTGGTCGCAGTTTGGATCACCTCCGAACTGCACGGTTGGTAGCAGCCTCTAGCAAGGCATGCCGAAACACCAAGCAGACCATGAAGTTTGTTAGGCAAACTTGTACATCATACTTCTGTTCCCTTTGCCACAGGATATATGTTGTCGAGCTCAAGGCGAGTATGTCATCCTTGTGGTAGCCGACCTCTTTCTTGTTCCAGTGATGCCGACCACTATCCGGATTATCTCATAATCCTTGTCGCATGGCCATGCTTATCCTGGTCGGATCACATGAGGGGCCCAGAGCATATCTCTCCTGATTGGAGGGGCAAATCACATCTTGCTTGACCATGTCTCGCAGCATGGGTCTGGACAAGCCTGAAACCTACCTTTGTAACTACCCAGTTACGGAGTAGCGTTTGGTCCGCCTGACGGTGTCCTGGACTAGGGGGTACTCACCACGTCGTCTCCCGATCAATTAGATTGGGCCGAGGACCCCCACGGCAGTATACTCATGGGCCAGTTTGGACAACTCCTGCCGCATACAAGGAAGACTCCCCAAGACTTGGCGCCCAAGACAAGGACTCTCCTAAACCCTAGGCCTCTGGTGTCTTATATGAACCGAGGCCAGGCTAGTCAATAGACAATCTCATATATATTATTATCATCTCATGGTAGACATATGTACTCTGTACTATCCCCATATGAATACAATCAAGAGCAGGACGTAGGGTTTTACCTCCATCAAGAGGGCCCGAACCTGGGTAAAATTTGTGTCCATGTTACCATCGCTCCAAGACGCCTAGCTTAGGACCCCCTACTCGAGATCCGCCAGATATTGAACCAACATTGGTGCTTTCATTGAGAGCATGTTGGGCGATCGTCGTGGATCGATGGGATAATCAGGTGATATTTTTTTAGTTAAATCTGTTCGCATGAACTACCTTGTTTTTGCAAAATTATGGTCGTTTATTCGTACTACTCTATTTGCAGTTGAATTGAGACCAGAAAAGTATCCCGCGTCTCGCACTACATCAGATCCGCGCCGTAGTTGAGCCACATGGGTGCGCACGCAACGGATTGTGGAAGATCAATGCAGTAAAAATAATTCCATCAAACGGCGCCCCAGCCGAGGAAACCACGCCCGAGTACTCCTCACGTGGCGCATGTGCGGCGGACAAGAGTTCGGCCCGATGGCCATCCAGGGAGATTCTCTCCCTTCTTTCTTTAATTCCTTTTTCCTTATTTTATTCTGACGCTTACGCGGCCGCTGATCATCCACTAATGGTGTCCTTTACTTACTAAAAGAAGCAGTAGTTTGCTTTATTTATAAAGCGGGGCAAAAGCCTTGTTCGGTAAAAGGAGCGGTACAATTGATTGCCAGTTTTGCAGCCGGTCTCCATGGATATTGATGACTACTAGTCCAACTAGTACTACTACGTGTATACTAGATCACACGTGCAATCTCCAATTCCTTGTGATAATTGGAATTATTTCAGTACAAATTGGTTTCTCTTATTTGCTGCGGTCTACTACAGCCGTCGCCGCAACTGCTCAGGATAATGCCAGGTTTTATTTTTCCTAGCTAACAGTTTACAATGCAAAATATCTTTCGGTTGGTTTGTACTGCATTATTGTTGCAGCGATATTCTACCAACGTTTGTACGTAACGGTGGCCTGTCCGGCCTCTCGCCGTTGCCAGACTGGCTGATCTTGGTCAACATCGTCATGCCACAACGCCGAGCGCGTTTTGTGCTGGCTTCGTGTATCGCACGCAGTGCTGGGTCCCAAGGAGTACACAAGCCTAGCACGGCAAGTACCGTGTAAACCCGAGCACGCTCTTCACGAACGGCAGCCTCATCCAGTATCTGGACTTTTTGTCCGCATCTGACAAACGCCGCATCTACAACCGGATCTGCCCTATAAAATATAGGTCATCGACTTCGACTACGTCACACAGTCACTTCGGCAGGCCGATGTCGTCATCCCAATCGGCGTAAATCGGCGCGCTTGATCACATTGTTGGTCGAATTGCCATACCTACATGATCGGTTGCCTCCGGGACTTCGGCATTGTTGAGAGAGCTCTACCTCATCAAGTGTTCGGCACACGGGCCATATTTCTTTTTTTACTCACTTTGCATAAATTATTAATTATGCAATGATTTATTATTATTATTACTCTTATCTCCAGCTTGCACTATTTCCTGTGCATAGATAAATGAAACGGCTTGGGCAGCGCTGTCACCTCGGCTGGACCGGGGCTTCGTCATCACTTCATTAACCCACACCAGGGACTTTGGTGTCATACCATCGACATGCTCCATCGCCTCGGTCGGACTGGGGTTCCACCTCGCCACATTGGCCGTATGTAGGATTGAAAGTATGTCTAGACGGGGGTGATTAGACTACTTGACCAAATAAAAACTTATCCTTTTCCCAATTCTAGTCTTTGGCAGATTTTAACTAACTTAGCACAAGTCAAGCAATCTTAATACAATTCAAGCAAGCATGCAAAGAGTATATGAGCAGCGGAAAGTAAAGCATGAAACTTGCAAGAATGTAAAGGGAAGAGTTTGGAGAATTCAAACGCAATTGGAGAAACGAATGTTTTTGTCGTGGTTCCGATAGGTGGTGCTATCATACATCCACATTGATGGAGACTTCAACCCACGAAGGGTAACGGTTGTGCGAGTCCACGGAGGGCTCTACCCACGAAGGGTCCACGAAGAAGCAACCTTGTCTATCCCACCATGGCCGTCGCCCATGAAGGACTTGCCTCACTAGCGGTAGATCTTCATGAAGTAGGAAATCTCCTTGCCCTTACAAACTCCTTGGTTCAACTCCACAATCTTGCCAGAGGCTCCCAAGTGACACCTAGCCAATCTAGGAGACACCACTCTCCAAGAAGTAACAAATGGTGTGTTGATTTTGAACTCCTTGCTCTTGTGCTTCAAATGATAGTCTCCCCAACACCCAACTCTCTCTCACAGGATTTGGATTTGGTGGAAAGAAGATTTGAGTGGAAAGCAACTTGGTGAAGGCTAGAGATCAAGATTCATATGGTATATATGGAATATCTTGGCCTCAACACAAGTGTAGGTGGTTCTCTCTCAGAAAATGTATGCTGAAAGTGTAGTTTCGTTCTGATGGCTCTCTCCATGAATGAAGAGGAGGTGGAGGGGTATATATAGCCTCCACACAAAATATAACCGTTACACACAACTTACCAAACTCGGTGGGACCGAATTGAGAAACCCAGTCGGACCGATTCAGCAAATCTACCGACCGTTAGGATTTTCGGTGGAACCGACATGCAACTCGGTAGGACCGATATGATTAGGATTAGGGCATAACATAATCTCGGTGAGACCGATTACACAATCTCGGTGGGATCGATTCTGGTAATAGGCCAACCAGAGAGTTGGTCAGGTAAACTCGGTGGGACCGGTTAGCTCATTTCGATAAGACCAAAATGTTACGAAAAGGAAACAAAGAGTTTACATTGCAATCTCGGTGGGACCAATCGCTCATCTCGGTGGTACCGAAACGTTACGAAGGGAAACAGAGAGATTACAATCCCATCTCGGTGAGACCGAGATCCCTATCGGTGAGACCGATTTGCCCAGGGTTTGTGGCAGTGGCTATGACATCTGAACTCGGTGGCGCCGGATAGAAAGAATCGGTAAGGCCGAGTTTGACATTTGGTTTAGGTCATATGTGGATGTGAGAAAGTAGTTGAGGGATTTGGAGCATATCACTAAGCACTTTGAGCAAGTAAGCCATTAAGCAACACCTCATCCCTCCTTGATAGTATTGGCTTTTCCTATAGACTCAATGTGATCTTGGATCACTAAAATATAAAATGTAGAGTCTTGAGCTTTGAGCTTGAGCCAATCCTTTTGTCCTTAGCATTTTGAGGGATCCACTTTCTCATTCATGCCATGCCAATCATTGAGCTTTCCTGAAATATTTATCGTGAAATAGCATTAGCTGAATGAGCTATATGTTGTTAGGAATTACCAAAACCACCTAGGGATAGTTGCACTTTCAATCCCCCCCTTTTTGGTAACTGATGACAACATATAGATCAAAGCTTCGACAAATGATAATAAGAGTGAGAAAACATTGTCGCTTTGAGAAGTATGTGATAAGCAAGAGCTCCCTGAGGGAGTTTCGGATTAGGGGGTGTCCGGATAGCCAGACTATCATCATCGGTCGGACTCCAAGACTATGAAGATACAAGATTGAGGACTTCGTCCCGTGTCCGGATGGGACTTTCCTTGGCGTGGAAGGCAAGCTTGGAGATACGGATATGTAGATCTCCTACCATTGTAACCGACTTTGTGTAACCCTAGCCCTCTCCGGTGTCTATATAAACTGGATGGCTTTAGTCCATAGGACGAACAACAATCATACCATAGGCTAGCTTCTAGGGTTTAGCCTCCTTGATCTCGTGGTAGATCCACTCTTGTAACACACATCATCAATATTAATCAAGCAGGACGTAGGGTTTTACCTCCATCAAGAGGGCCCGAACCCGGGTAAAACATCGTGTCCCTTGTCTCCTGTTACCATCCGCCTAGACGCACAGCTCGGGACCCCCTACCCGAGATCCGCCGGTTTTGACACCGACATTGGTGCTTTCATTGGGAGTTCCTCTGTGTCGTCACCGATAGGCTCGATGGCTTCTTCGACCATCATCAACGACGCAGTCCAGGGTGAGACCTTTCTCCCCGGACAGATCTTCGTATTCGGCGACTTCGCACTGCGGGCCAATTCGCTTGGCCATCTGGAGCAGATCCAAAGCTACGCCCCTGGCCGTCAGGCCAGATTTGGAAGTTTGAACTTCACGGCTGACACCCGCGGGGACTTGATCCTCGATGGATTCGAGCCACAGTCGAGCGTGCCGCACTGTCATGGCGAGCATGATTTAGCTCTGCAGCCGGATAGTACCCTGGAGGCCGCACTCGAACCCGCTCCGATCTTCAATTCGGAGCCGGCTGCGCAGATCGAGGATGGATGGCTAGACACCGCCTCGGGGGCTGCAACCTCTATGGCGATAGAGCCGAACACTGACCTTGTCCCTCATAAGGCTCGTGACTCCGAGCTGCTGGACTCCTTGCCGGACTCCGAACCTCCCGCGCCCCCTCCGATCGAATCCGATTGGGCGCCGATCATGGAGTTCACCAAAGCGGACATCTTTCAACACTCACCTTTCGGCGACATCTTGAGTTCGCTAAAGTATCTCTCGTTATCAGGAGAGCCCTGGCCGGACTGCGGCCAAGACAGTTGGGATGCGGACGACGAAGAAATTCAAAGCCCACCCACCACCCACTTGGTAGCCGCTGTCGACGATCTAACCGACATGCTAAACTATGACTCCGAAGACATCGACGGTATGGACGACGATGCCGGAGACGACCAAGAACCAGCGCCTACCGGGCACGGGAAAGCCACCCCAACTCATGACGTATACATGGTGGATACACCAAAAGGAAGCGATAATGAGGAAAAATGGGACATGGCGAAGGACAACTCCCCCAACAAACAACCAAAGCGGCGATGCAAGCGCCGCCCGAAGACCGGCATCGATAAAAATGGCACCCATAAGGACCCGGCCCTAGAGCAGGGCGAAGCAGTGGACGACGCATATGTCAACAAGCAGCCAGCCGGACATGAACTGGACAAGCAACCCATCCCCGGCGAAGACGATCTCACATCACCAGAGCATATGAATCTTCATAAAAGGCTCGTCACCACCGCAAGAAGTTTGAAGAAGCAAAAGCGGAAGCTCAAAACAGCGGAGGACGCACTCAGAATGAGATGGAGCAAAGTACTCAACAGCGCAGATAAACATGGCACTAGTCACCAGACAAAGAGCTACCCGAAGCGCAAGCTGTTGCCCGAATTTGACGAGGAGGCCTTAGAGCCCCCGCAGTCAAAAAAGAAAGAAGCCGCCTGGCCGGATAGACGACCAGATGACAGGCCAAGAGCAACAAGGGGCGCCGCACACAAGCCGGCACATGATCAGCATAAAGATGCTCGGAAAAAGGACGACCCAGTCAGATCTATTTATGGGCCAAAAAAGAAGACTCCAGGAAGCAACATAACCCGCCGAGCATTCAAAGACAACGGCACACGCAAATACAGGGGCGCGCACACCCACTATGTTTCACCGACGAGGTACTGGATCATGGATTTCCAGCGGGATTCAAACCCGTAAACATAGAAGCATATGATGGAACAACAGATCCCGGAGTCTGGATTGAGGATTACATCCTAGACATACATATGGCCAGAGGAGACGATCTCCATGCCATAAAATACCTATCCCTCAAGCTCAAAGGGCCAGCTCGGCATTGGCTTAAAAGCCTCCCAGAAAATACCATTGGAAGTTGGGAAGAGCTTGAGGATGCATTTCGAGAAAACTTTCAGGGGACCTATGTCCGCCCTCCGGATGCAGACGATTTAAGTCACATAACTCAACAACCCGGAAGGTCACCACGCAAACTCTGGAACTGGTTCCTCACTAAAAAGAACCAAATAGTAGACTGTCCGGACTCTGAAGCCTTAGCAGCCTTTAAACACAACGCCCGAGACGAATGGCTTGCCAGACACCTCGGCCAGGAAAAACCAAGAACAATGGCCGCACTAACAAGCCTCATGACCCGCTTTTGCACGGGGGAAGACAGCTGGCTGGCTAGATGCAGCACCAGCGACCCGAGTACATCCGAAGTTAGGGATGGAAATGGGAAATCACAATGCAGAAAAGATCAGCGCCGGAATAAGGAAAATGGCCCGAATAGTACGGCGGTCAACGCCGGATTCAAAAGCTCTCGGCCAAACAACAAAACACTGCCCCTCAAGGACAACAGTGACGAGCTATCCAACCTAAACAAGATTCTGGATAGACTATGTCAAATACATGGTACCTCCGGGAAGCCTGCAAACCATACCCATAGAGATTGTTGGGTCTTCAAACAGTCCGGCCGACTTAATGCCGAACACAAGGGGCTCGACACACCAAGCGAAATTGACGAAACCCAAAAGCAGCACTCCGGAAAACAGAAGACTTTCCCACTAGAAGTCAAAACAGTGAACTCACTTCATGTGATAACACGAAAAGACAGCGCGGCACCTGCAATACCAGGACACCGCCCGCAGAATGGGGATAGACCCTACCAAAATTCGCCGTAGCAGCACTTCCTTCAAAGGAGTGACGCCAGGCCTTTAAGCCAATTATACAGGCTCTGTACCACCAGAGGTTGTGTTCGGTTCATCTGACAACCTCCGTCGCGAAAAGCTCACTCTCCATCGCCCCATTCACACAGTAGCCCTTAAGCACTATCGGGGCGCGCAACTATCGCCAGCCCTAATGCAATACCACATTACGCGGTTTTTACGCTTAAGAATGCCCGGTCAACATGGCATAATTTCATTAAAAAGTAACTCCGAGTGTTCCTCGACCACGGAGAACGTGAGACTGCTTCAACAGCCACACACTAATCAGACCTTGCAGGTCAAAGCCCCTAAAAACAGGTCATTCAGACCTCGGACATGGTTAGGCGAGTCCGGCGTAACTAAACAAGGGGCTTCCCAGCCGCATATCCCCTTTATAAGGGGCTGCGTGTATAAATGATGAGAGCCAATAAAGCTCAATTTTCTTCCTTTTATTCTATTTTTATACAACCTCTGCACGATATTTCTTGAAAATTAAGTCCTTCTCTTTTACAGATGAAGCACGTGCTACACCCGTCCAGGATACAGCACAACGGAGACACAGGCGCAGACGTGCAGCAGGGACTCGTTGCAAGGATTCTTTTCAGATTAAGACCCTGCGTCAACCTTTCTTACTGTCTCTTGTTGATACACATCCCCCGGTTTCCTACCATAACCGAGGAGGAGGCTGGTGTTTTGCCATCGGCCGCGTCAGAAGTTCCCGCCTGAACCTGGACACTAGGGGCTTAGGGCATTGTTCTGCCCGGTATCATAAAGACCGAACACCTCAGGGAGTGTTCGGCGTCTCAAGTTAGGACTTATATGCATCAGCTCCGAATCATGTCTTTGGTCAAATGTTGGGTTTGCCCGGCTCCTGTGTTTTGCTGCCTTACGTTCCATATCATCGGCTAATGCAGCACCAGGAGAACTACTACGATTGTGCCCCGGTTCGGCCGGGCGAGCACCTCAGTAGAGAAAGCCGAAAATTGACTGTCATGATTTAGCGAGAGACTGGTCAACCACTCGATCGACCATTGGAATGTTTAGAATTCCTCCACTTTGACGAAGGACCGCTTCCCGGTCAGGCATATACGCGCCCCAAAGTTCGGAGAGGAGCGGTGCCGCTAGGGGCTATATAGTAGCCCCACATTCGAGCTCCTATGGCTAAGTGAAAGTGATAAAGCATTATAGTCCGGTTGCCTAGTTTGCTACGCTATCACCTCCCTAAAAGGACCAAGACGTTGGATTAAGTGTGAAAAAGTGCTTTTATTTTTGCAAACACCCCCGCACCATGTGCGTGGGGGCTGAAGCCAAAGACTGCAACTTTCAGGTTATTCATACATATACGGCTGCACAGGAGATAGTTCAATACTTGAACACACAAGTATAAAAAGTTATTGCATTATCAACATGATCTCAGAAATCATACATGTCATTCAAACATAACATCTTCCGAGCACTGCGACTCTATTATACAAGCGCCCTACATGACTTCCTCAAAATAGTGCTCGGTGGGGAATCGGCTTTTGTCCGAACTCCGGGATGCAACAGCGGTGGCATCCATTTCCGCCCAGTATGTCTTACCACGGGCGAGAGCCATCCATGCACCTTCTATGCATGCCGACCGCTTCATCGCCCCAATACGCGGCACCGCCCCAAGGAATTACTGCAACAAGCCAAAATAACTCTTCGGCTTGGGCCTTTTCGGCCACAGATGAGCGACCACATCTGTCATGGCAAGTCCGGACAATCTATTCAGCTCAGCCCACTCAACCAGCCGATCACTCAACGGAAGTGGACGCTCCAGACTATGGAATTGAGACCAGAAAAGCTCTTCCATTTCATGATCCTGCTGGCTTCGAAAGTGCATGACTGTGTCCGCCGCACTCGCCGCCAAGTCCAGATAAGGATCCTCTGCACCGTACAATCGGCCCAGCTGAGCATACTTCGGATCCGTGAACTTCCTACGCAGCATAAAGGGCTTTCCAGCCACAATGTCTCCAACCTGACGCAGTTCCTCCTTCATAGCCCGCATCGCACTACGGGCATCCTTGGCTTCGGCGTCGGCCTTCTTCAGGTCCTCTTGCTCCGCTCGGCGTTCTCCTTCAAGAACCTCCAAGCAGACGGTAGCAACTTTTAATTTCGTGGCCATTCCGGCCATCTCCTCCCTGCTTCGGCAGTGAGCAGCCTTCTCGGCTTCTAGCTCTTCCGCTGCCTTCAAGGCAGCCACCTCGCTTTTTCTGGCTTGCTCCTTGGCCCGAGCAAGTTCTGCTCGAAGGCCTTCCACAGCAGTAGAACTATCTGCATCAAGCATACAAATTGTAAGGAATGGGCGTCAGCTCCCTTACTAGGCGACCGCAGAGCAACCATATACCTTGTGACTCATCGAGTCGTTTATTGACCAGCGAGATGTCCGCATCCGCAACGTCGAGTTGCCTCTTCAGCTCGGCAAATCCATCAGTCCGGCTGGCCACCGAACGTTCTGCCACCTGCATAGGAAAGGCGACAATCTATAACTGAGATAATGATCCTTGGCACGCTGCCGCTTTCGTACCAAGCCTCAGGGGCTACTATCTATACAGGGCACACTTCATGTGCAAAACTGTCAAAAGGTGTGTCATTTTTTGCGTACCTCAAATCCTGTCAGCAAACTTCCGACGGCCTCACACAACCCGCTTTCGGCGGACGAGATCCTCTCAATCACCATACCCATTAATGTGTAGTGATCTTCTGAGATGGACGCCCTCTTAAGAAAATCCTGCAGCTCCACCGGCCGTACTCCAATGGGTGCCGAACTCTCTGGCCCCGCCGGACTCGGAGAGACCCTCGCGATGACACCTCAAGGTTGTCCGCCCCGCACGATGGGGCGGCAGATGGAGGCGTTTCGCTCTCCATCATCTCCGGACGAAGGTCTCCCGAAGATGAGCTGTGCTGAGATGGGCTGAGATCCGAACTACAAGGTGAAAACTTTGGTTACCCTTAGAAATTAAACAAGGATGTCCACTATTACAAAATCCCCCTTTTACTTATGACTCGCTAGAGGGCTGATTCCTCCGAGGAGACAGTTCGGCCGGGGTTCTTCCCGGCCCGGGACCTTCCGTTGCAGATTTCTTTCCCCGCTTTGAGGCCTTGGCCTCCGGGTCTTCGGAAGCGGTCCTCTTCTCCCCCTGGAAGGAGGGACTCTCGATTACTCCCTTACTGAAAGCCTCCGTGGTTGAGGTGGTAGATCCCCCGTGCCCTTCTTCGCCCTCCTCCGAAGGTGCAACCTCTAACATTTTGATTAACACGGGATCCTGCGTGGTCTCAGGGAGGGGGGCCAGATACCGTATCAATTTTGCTTGCGCTATCCACTCCTGTCCAAGGGATAGCTAGTTAAAAGGAAAATCCACAGTAAATAAATGGACGATGTGTCCGGACACAGGGCTACTTACTTGAGTATCCGGGCGATTGCAGCTTAGGCCAGCATCCTCGGTCAATTCTGGATGCATTTCTTGCGATCCGAAGAACAGTTCGTACATCTCCGCGGGTGTCAAACCCATGAAGTGTTGAAGAGATCGTGGCCACTCCGGATTAAATTCCCACAGGCAGAGGGGGCGACGTTTGCAGGGCAGTAGGCGCTGGATCAACATAACCTGTACCACTACGGCCAGATTGATCTCCCTTTCTTGGAGGCCTCGAATCCGGTCCTGCAACAGGGGAACGTCCTTGGACGGCCCCCAGTCACGCCCCTTGTTGACCCATGACGTCAGTCGCTGTGAAGGGCCCGAGCGGAAGACGGGCGGCAGCCTCTGCCTGCTGCCCCTGGGAGCGGTGATATAGAACCACTCCTGTTGCCACAAGCCGAGCTCCTCCTGAAAAGAGCCCTCGGGCCATGGAGCATCGGCCCTCTTACTTATAACCGCCCCACTGCACTCTGCCTGACGCCCCTCAATCATCTTCGGCTCCACGTTGAAGGTTTTGAGCCACAAGCCGAAGTGAGGGGTAGTGCGGAGGAAGGCTTCACAGACGACAATGAATGATGAGATGTGGAGGATAGACTCCGGAGCCAAGTCATGGAATTCCAGCCCATAGTAAAACATGAGCCCCCTCACGAAGGGATCCGTCGGGAAGCCTAAACCCCGACGGAGGTGAGACACGAACACGACGCTCTCGCCAAGCTCGGGAGTAGGAATAACTTGCCCTCGGGCAGGCATCCTATGCGAAATCTCGTAGGTTAAGTACCTGGCGTCTCTTAGCTTTAGCACGTCCTCTTCCGTGATGGAGGAGGGCATCCACCGGCCTCGTAGGTCGGGGCCGGACATTGTCGAAGATTGAAGGTACCCAAATATGGAGCCCTGGGTGTTGGAACTCGGGGCAAGGGGCGGATTCGATAGAGGATTGAAGGAAAAGAACGGGCCTTGGTCTCATTATAAAGAGGGAGAATACCAAGAGCCGTCCCTGTGACCGTTTGGAACCCTCCTTCGATGGAGGGGGCGTGGCAACGGGCGCGGTTGGGTTACCCACGTCCGTATTGATGGGAATCCCGGAATAAGGGGAACACGATCTCTACTTCGACAAGACGTGCCAAGGAAACCGCCTCGCTAAACGCATGGAGGTGGAACAATAAAAACAATTCGAGTAAAGACTTGGTAATGGTGTGACGTCACGCCACAAAATACGTCAGCAGATTGAACTTGTGTAATATTATTCTCTCTACAGTGGTACGTGGAATTTATTTTTGCAGAGCCGGACACTATCCTGGTGTTCACAATCTTCTATAAATTATTCGGAGGAAGAACCCGCCTTGCAATGCCGAAGACAACATGCGCGCCGGACTCGTCATCATTGAAGCCTGGTTCAGGGGCTACTGAGGGAGTTCCGGATTAGGGGGTGTCCGGATAGCCGGACTATCATCATCGGCCGGACTCCAAGACTATGAAGATACAAGATTGAAGACTTCGTCCCGTGTCCGGATGGGACTTTCCTTGGCGTGGAAGGCAAGCTTGGCGATACGGATATGTAGATCTCCTACCATTGTAACCGACTTTGTGTAACCCTAGCCCTCTCCGGTGTCTATATAAACCGGATGGCTTTAGTCCATAGGACGAACAACAATCATACCATAGGCTAGCTTCTAGGGTTTAGCCTCCTTGATCTCGTGGTAGATCCACTCTTGTAACACACATCATCAATATTAATCAAGCAGGACGTAGGGTTTTACCTCCATCAAGAGGGCCCGAACCTGGGTAAAACATCGTGTCCCTTGTCTCCTGTTACCATCCACCTAGACGCACAGTTCGGGACCCCCTACCCGAGATCCGCCGGTTTTGACACCGACATTCCCCCTAAATTTGTGCATAGTTTAAGATTTGCTTTGGACTAAAAATACACAAAGAGTTAAGCTCATGGGTTACTCTTCCATGTCACATACATCTTGATGGAGCACTCAAAATGATAATATTTAAATACATGCACTCATCACCAAGCAAAGTGAATGATCATATAGGGATAAAAGGATAATTTCATCCAATAAGCAATAAGGTAGCATATGATCAAACACATGATCATCCAAGTATCTCACAAATGCATAAAGTATCTCAAACAAGCAAATAAAGTTCAACCACCAAAACAAGAGAGAATAAAAAGCAACGCTCTCTCTCGAAGCCTATGATCTATACATTTTTCTCCCCCTTTGGCAACAAGTTACCAAAAAGTTCATAGAAAATGCATAGCACTAAATCGTCTCTCAGGCTTGATCTTCAGGTGGTGGTGTAGAGATGTCTCCTTGAACGAAGACTTCAGTAGATGTGGATGGAGCTGGAGGAGTAGGTGCTGGAGCTGGTTGCACAGAAGTTGTAGCTGGTGCAGATGAAGTGGCTCTGGTGTCTGGAATAGGCACTGCAGCTGATCTCTGGCTCCTGGGCACTCTGGCAAAAGCATCAGTAGTAGTCTTGCCCTTCCTCTCCTGCATGTCATCCTGAAGTTGCTCAACAACTAACTGCATCTCAGTAACCTTTACATCCAAGTCATAGAAGTTTTGCTCCATGATTCTCTCCAGGCTCTCCTGGTTTTGAGTCAGGGTGGCCAGTCCCTTCTCAATCCACAGAGTGGAGGCAATCAAGTAGCCAAGTTGATCCTGCCTGCTCTTCAAGAAGTACTGAGATGCCTCATCAATGGTTGGCATCTTGGTAGCCTTTTTAGTTCTAGCCTTCTCCCTCTTTTCTTGTGCTTGCACAGAAGATGGTTCATCTTCATCCATGACCACTGTGTTGTCCTAAAAATCTGGATATATAGGCATGTGATCCTTGTCCAAGAGGTATGTGCTTGTGCCCATCTTGGAGTTGATGAGCTCCTGGATCTGTGGGGGCATATCCACAACTTCTATTCTGATCTGCAGCAGTCCTCTTGATAGTTTCCACTATGAGGCTCATCACCTTGAACTTTTGAGGCACATCAAAAATGTGAAGTAGGTTGATGGCATGGCCTCTGATCATCTTGTGATCTCCAGATTTAGGCAAAGGAGTGTGCCCGAGGATCTAGTTGATGGTTGGCAGTCCTAACAGAAGGTAATGTACTGAGCCAAACTTGTGTGTCTCAATAGCAGCCTCTGGGATCTCTCTGTACATGTGTGCCATGGAGTTATGATCCTTCTTCTTCCTGGAATAGACATCCAAGTCATCCTCATTTTCCTTAGGTGCATTGATCAACTTTGCCCATTCTTCAACGTATGATTGGTACCTTGTACCTTCAGACATCCAGATGATCCTTCCATCTGGGTAGAAGTGAGCTGTGGAGTAGAACTGCATAATAAGCTCATCATTCCACTTTGTGAGCTTGTGCCCAACAAAGTCATCTACTCCACAAGCATGGAAACTGTCATAGACTCCTGGATAATGTTCTTCATTGGCCCTGATGTATTTCTAGTCCACCCATCTCATCTCACAAACAATTGGCTTCTTGTCAAGCAGCACTGTCTCATAGAAGTCCTGTTGTTCCTTTGTATGGAACCTGTAGTCCACATCTGTTCTCCTCCTGACTGCATAGGGATCAGTCATCCTCCACTGCCTAATACCTGCATCCTTCCTCAGCTACAGGATGAACATCATTGTGATCTGGAATTTTGGGCTTCAGCTTTCTCAAGACATGTTCCTCATCATCTTCTTCTTCAACAACAGCTTCAGGCATTGGGGCCTTGTTCTTCTCTGCAGCAGGAATGCTCATGGTGTTCCTCTTGGGTGCAGATTTGGGCTTTGGAGCTGCTGCTTTGGGAGCTTCTTTGGGCTTTGATGAAGCAGCCCCTGACCTGATGGCATCACCCATAAGCTTTTGAGCTTTGGGTGCTGGTGCAGCAATCTCTTCCTCTTCTTCGTCTTCTGAGTCTCTCCTCATAGAGGGCTTGCCAAGTACCTTGGCAGTAGTGGTTCTAACTCTCTTCTTCTTCTTGTCTTGGCCAACAGCTTCATCTTCTGACTCAAGGGTGAATTTCATGGTTTCTCCAGTGTCAACCTTTCTGGGTTAGACCTTCTTGCAGGTGCCTTGGTCCTCATACCAGGCTTGGTGGCAGCAGCTATGCCATACTCTTTCTTGAGCACCTTCTTCTTGGAAGTGGCCTCATCCTCAACAACCACATAGTCTTCATCCTCAGAGTCTGAGGTTTTCTTCTTTCTTGCTCTGGTGGCTGCCTTGGGTAAGTTGCTGGGTGTGCTCCTGCTACCCTCATCATAGCTGCTAGAGGGACTAGTGCCCTCACTCACCTAAACCTGCTCCTCTGACTTGTTCTGACTGTCACTCTGATCAGACATATTGCAAACACTGACAGCAGACCCTGTGATAGATATAGATGAGGTAGAATAGATGAGCATCACAAAATACAGAGGTTTTTGCAAAAGAATGAGTCGAAAACTTAGTTTTAGTTTTCCACAGAAAGCATTTCAGATCTACCGATTTGTAAACTCGGTGATACCGAAGCAGCTTTTGGAACCTAAACTAGTGACCTTGGTCAGACCGAGTCACAGTTCAGTGGCACCGAGACTGCTAGGGTTTCACAAAGTCCTGAACTCGGTCACACCGATTTGCAATTCTCGGTCAGACCGAGAATCACATGTGCAATGGCCATAGCCGAATCGGTGGTACCGAGTTCTACAACTCGGTTGGTCCGAGATGGTTTCGGCGGAAACCTAACCCTAAATTTTCAATTCATCTCTAATCTAGAGAGTGTTTTCGGTGTATAATATGATCTCAATCGTGGCAAGATTAATGACAACACAATATGCTAGAGATTTGGAGTTCGTAGAAGCACAAAGATCAAGTCCATACACTAGTTCGGCGATGGACTTGCTACGGCGGCAACGGAGGAGTCAAATTCCGTTGACGGCGGCGGAGACCAAGGGCGGGAGGCAGCTGGCAATGAGGAGGACGATCCGAAGACCCAGGGGAGACAGAGCAGGCTGAGCGCGGGCGAAAGAGTTCGGAGAAATTTCCAAAATTTGGCCCGTGGATATATATAGCCTGACCCTGTCGGTGTGACCGAGTGGAACAACTCAGTGTGATTGAAAACCTAGATCGACTTAGTGATCTCGGTATGACCGAAATGGGGAAATCGGTCAGACCGAAACGCACAAAGAAGTTTTGGAAGTTTAAGTCTATGACAAATCGGGGACTCCGAGTGCTCCTCACACAGAGTGGTTCGAATCTGACTTGATCAAATTATGTGATGTAGCATGAATAGAGTTTGAGACAAGAAAAGCATAGATAGCTAGAGAAGATTCTTAGGCATTCTTGTCCATCCACTTGGCAAAAGAAAGAGACCATTCAATCAAAACAACAAGGGGATGTCCTTGAATGAGTAGAATATGCAACCAACATGCTCACACAATAAAATGGCAAATGAAATATGTGGCAAAGCATGCACAACCAATTCTAGCATCTATCAAGCAATTGGCGATGACTAGGTCATCTATATATGAGTATATTGACTTAGGAGTCAAATGAGAACATTTGATCATAGGTCATACTCATCGTTTAAGCTCAAGTGGGGTCACCACTTTTACATAATGCATTGATGTGTTCACACCATTAGAGTTGCTTTGACTCAATTCTTAGAGTAAAGCTCCCCCTAGATGTGAGATCCCCCCTTAAGAGGGATGAACTAACCTTGGGTTTTGTCGATGATGACTTCATGTAGATGTTGAATATGTGGATGCTCAAAGTTGATGTAGATCATTTGGAGCAATCCTTTGGAGTGAGTTGCACTTTCAATACCTACATGGGTTAGTTCCACAAGGAACAAACAAGGATATCCATAGACATAGAGTGATGCACACACAAGATGATGTCTATGAAAGCATTAGGTTACCTTGTCCCTTGTCTTACCACCAAGAGGGTTTGTGACTCCTTGAACTAGTGCAAGATGTGGAAGTTGATTGCACTTGTTATTGCCAAAATGATATGAGTGAAATATGTTGGTGGAGTCACCCTCAAGAACTCTCTAGTTCTTCTTCTTCGGCATCCACATCATCTTGATGGGAATCCTTGGAGTTGTAGTTGTACTTGATGAAGTAGAACTTGATGTAGTCTTTGGAACCCACTTGACCAAGGCTTTAGGAGCTTCTTCAAATGCATCAATCTCCTCTTGAAGCTTGTCCTTGCCTTTTTGCTTGTGGTCTTGTGGTGGAAGATCATCTTGGGCTTGTGTCCCTTTGAAGGAAGTAGGACCATACTTCTCTTGTTGAGGAACAAACTTCGTCTTGGGGTATTGATCTTCTTCCCACTCAACTCCATTGGCATTGAACTTTCATTCAAAACCAACACCTTGGTTCTTCCGGTGCCTTCCTTGCTTGCGTACAATTTCCTCGAATTGCTTACTCCCAGCAAGGCTCTTGTAAACACCTTTCTCTATAATTCCCTTCAATAAGCTATTTTCTTGCTCAAGTGTAACTTGGCTAAGAGAATCATTAGTGGAATCAAGAGAACTACTAGAAGCAACAATATTGGATTTAGCATGATTATTGTTACTACTAGAGGAAGAATTGATAGAGGCAAAGGTGTCCCGTCTATCAATGATATGATGGATTTCACTTTGGTGGAAGTCGACTTTGATGATCCGACTACGAACGTGCGAGGATGTCGCGCCTTAGCAATCGCTAAACCAACTCCGAGAGGTTATTGACCACGCCGGAGCACGATCAACCTGACCACAAGGGTCTGCTTCCTACGAGCAAATGAAGAACAAGCAAGAAACTGAGATTGCAATCTGGATATTGCGAATATAAGATGAAAGCTTTATTGATCAAGGTGGGGTTCTGTGACGCCTTTGTCTGGTCATTGAACACAAACGAAGTACGCGAAGTTGCAGCTATGGCGAACTTTTAATCTAAACAAAACCCGAAGTCTAAACGGTGCCCTAAGGGCTGTATATATGGAGGAAGAGGGGGGAATTTCGTTGCCCTTGGTGGAGGGGTCCGAAATCAACCCTATCTCTTGTTTCCCCACACATACGGACTCTAAAGATAGCCTATACTTTTGTATTTCGAAATTACAAGGGCCTGGCCCAATAATAAGATGACACAGCACCTAGAATAGCCCCGGGACGAAATTTATGAAGTGGCATCTTGTATATTTTGTCCAAGGCTTCATGCACCCATTATGGTGGCTTCAAAGTCCTGAAATCATCACTTGTAACTCCGTTCTCGTTCCCCTTGTGCATGGCATCATCTCCATGCTTGTTCTTGTTCCGATGTCCATCCTTCTCCAAGCTAGGCCCTTCATTTGTAAGCAAAACAAATGTATCCAATTTAGGCAGCATCATATTCTCATGAACATTAGAATCATTACCAAGAAATGAAAGTACCTGATAATTTAATTGGCGTGCGCGAGCTCTAGTAATTGGTCCAGTATATGTAGCAGTAGGGGCTGTGGGTGTAATAATGGTATTGATGTCCTCATCATCCTCCCCTTCTTGAATTGAAGTCGTCCTCGACGGAAGCTCATCATCCTCACCCAAATAAGGTTTCAAATCTACAATGTTATGTTCTCTAACACCTTAAAAGGACCGTCAGCATGTGGCATTAGCTTTGATTTGTGTAAATCAGAAAATCTATCCTTACGCAAATGTAACCAAACAAGATCTCCAGGTGCAAACACAACACGTTTTCTACCCTTATCTCCAGCAAGTTTATATTTAGCATTCATACGCTCAATGTTTTCCTTAGTTAACCCATGCATTTTTAAAATCAATTCAGCACGTTGTTTAGCATCAAAATTAACCTTCTCTGAAGATAGAAGAGGCAACAAATCAATAGGCACACGAGGTAGGAAACCATACACAACTTCAAAAGGGCACATCTTAGTAGTAGAATGCAATGAACGATTATAAGCAAATTCAATATGAGGCAAGCATTCCTCCTACATTTTCTTATTATTCTTCAGAACAGCTCTAAGCATAGTAGACAAAGTTCTATTGACTACTTCAGTTTGTCCATCAGTTTGGGGGTGACAATTAGTACTAAAAAGCAGCTTAGTCCCCAACTTAGCCCATAAACATCTCCAAAAGTGGCTAAGAAATTTAGTATCACGATCTGAAACAATAGTATTTGGCACACCATGCAAGCGAATAATTTCACGAAAGAACAAATCAGCAACATTAACAGCATCATCGCTTTTATGACATGGTATAAAGTGTGCCATTTTCGAGAATCTATCCGCGACAACAAATATGCTATCCCTCCCCTTCTTTGTTCGAGGTAAACCTAAAACAAAGTCCATAGATATATCCTCCCAAGGAACACTAGGTACAGGCAAAGGCATATATAAACCATGAGGATTGAGTCGTGACTTAGCTTTTTGACATGTAGTGCAGTGAGCAATAAAACGCTCAACATCCCGTCTCATCTGTGGCCAAAAGAAATGTGTAGCAAGTACGTCCTCCGTCTTCTTCACGCCAAAGTGTCCCATTAATCCTCCTCCATGCGCCTTCTACAACAACAAAGACGAATGGAGCTATCTGGAATGCATAGCTTGTTAGCATGAAACATAAATCCATCGTTAACGACAAACTTGTTCCACATTCTTCCTTCTTTACAATTCTGCATTACATCTTTAAAATCAGCATCATGCACATATTGATCTTTGATGGTCTCCAAACCAAATATTTTGAAGTCAAGTTGTGAAAGCATAGTATAGCGACGAGACAATGCATCAGCAATAACATTTTCTTTTCCCTTCTTGTGTTTAATGACATAAGGGAAAGTCTCAATGAATTCAACCCATTTAGCATGTCTACGATTCAGTTTAGCTTGACTTTTAATATGTTTCAAAGATTCATGATCAGAATGTATAACAAATTCTTTGGGCCATAAATAATGTTGCCATGTTTCTAAAGTCCGAACAAGAGCATATAATTCTTTATCATAAGTAGAATAATTCAGATTAGGCCCACTCAATTTTTCAGAAAAGTATGCAACAGGTTTGCCATCTTGTAATAACACACCTCCTAATCCAATTCCACCAGCATCACATTCAAGCTCAAAAGTCTTATTAAAATCAGGAAGTTGGAGTAAAGGAGCCTGTGTTAACTTATCTTTCAATACCGTGAAGGCTTCTTCCTGTGCGGTACCCCAAAGAAAAGGCACATCTTTCTTTGTAAGCTCATTGAGAGGTGCAGCAATGGTGCTAAAGTCTCGCACAAAATGCCTATAGAATCCAGCGAGGCCAAGAAAACTCCTCACTTGTGTGACCGTTTTGGGCTGCGGCCAACTCTCAATAGCTTCAATCTTGGCTTTATCAACTTCAATTCCCTGTGGAGTAACAACATAGCCAAGAAAAGATACTCGGTCGGTGCAAAAGGTGCACTTCCCAAGGTTACCAAACAAACGTGCATCACGTAGAGCAATAAAAACAGCACGTAAATGTTCCAAATGTTCTTCCAAAGATCTGCTATAATTCAATATGTCATCAAAGTAAACTACCACAAATCGTCCAATGAAAGCACGTAAAACTTCGTTCATTAATCTCATGAAAGTACTAGGTGCATTAGTTAACCCAAAAGGCATGACTAACCACTCATATAATCCAAACTTAGTTTTAAATGTTGTTTTCCATTCATCTCCCAATTTCATACGAATTTGATGGTATCCACTACGCAAATCAACTTTGGAGAATATTGTAGAGCCACTCAATTCATCAAGCATATCATCTAGCCTAGGAATAGGATGATGATAACGAATAGTAATATTATTAATGCCTCTACAATCAACACACATACGTGATGTACCATCCTTTTTTGGCACTAGAATAATAGGAACAGCACAAGGACCAAGGGATTTGCATATATAACCTTTGTCGAGAAGCTCTTGTACTTGAGGCATAATCTCTTTCATCTCCTCTGGATTGGTACGGTATGGCGCACGGTTTGGCAGTGAAGCACCGGGTATTAAGTCAATCTGATGCTCAATCCCTCGAATATGCAGTAATCCCGGTGGCACGTCTTGTGGAAAGACGTCAGCGAACTCCTGCAAAATGTTAGTGACAGCAGGAGGCAAAGAGGAAGGCACGTCCTCGAATGAAAATAATGCCTCTTTGCACACAAAAGCATAGCAAACAGATTTGCTGAAATCTAGCTCATCAATATCAGATTTGGTGGCAAATAAACATGCACTTTTCAATTTAATTTCAGAAGCAACACTAGATGGTTTATTATTAGGCTTCATTTGTTGCTCAAATTCTTTTGCCACAATCTGATTTTCACTCTTATTCTTCTCTTGTTTTGCTTTATTAGCTCTACTAATATCATCTTTCAAAATGGAATCAGGAGTCATAGGAAGCAAAGTAATAATTTTATCCTTAACAAGAGTATACTGATTGTTTCTACCATGGTGTACAAATTTTTTATCAAATTGCCATGGTCTACCAAGTAATAAGGAACATGCTTGCATAGGTACCACATCACAATCAACATAATCAGCATATGTAGAGATACTAAAATGCACACGAACAGTACGTGTTACCTTAACCTTGCCGCTGTTGTTGAACCATTGAATGTAGTAAGGATGTGGATGTGGTCTTGTGGTGAGAGAAAGCTTCTCCACCATCTCCATGCTAGCTAAGTTGTTACAGCTCCCTCCATCTATGATGACGCGCACAGAACATTCCTTCGCAACTCCCTTGGTATGGAACAAATTGTGCCTCTGATTTTGCTCAACTTGTGTGACCTGCACACTCAAAACACGTTGAGCAACTAAACATTCATACATGTCAGCGTCTTCAGGAGCCATGTATTGTGTCTCATGATCAAAATCATCTCCACCATGTTCTTCACGTGTAATAGGAGCCAAAGTCTCCTCATCATAGTCACTAGCGGACTCATACCCTCCATCCTCAGTAGCAATCATCACACGCTGAGATTTGCATTCTCGCGCATAATGACCTCTTCCTTTACAACGACGACAAATAATATCACTTGTGTGCCCTGTTGATGCCATGGAAGAAGAAGAGCTCTGTGTAGGTACGGCAGGTGCGCTCTTGGATGATAGTGGTGGTTGTGCCTGCTTTCTTGTATCATGGCTGGAGGTGGCACCTGATGGAGGTGCTGGTGAAGTGGAAGTAGAAGATGCATGCGGTGTCCATGAGGAAGGTCGACCTGCAGAAAAGTTAGTGCGCGCCATTGCTTGTCGATCCCGCACTTCACGTTCAGCTTTACAAGCAAGATGGAATAAACGAGTGATATTAGTATACTCCTTATATTCTAGAATGGTCTGAATCTCTCTATTTAATCCACCTGTAAAACGTGCAAGCATAGCTTCATTCTCCTCAACAATACCACATCTAATCATGCTAGTTTGTAATTCCTGATAATATTCTTCTACAAAAAATTTTCCTTGTCTTAAACGCTGCAATTTTTGAAGCAATTCACGTTGATAATATGGTGGAACCCAACGAGTACGCATAGCAGTTTTCAAAGCAGCCCACGTAGCTGGAATAGGATATAATCTACAATGTTCAGACCACCATACACATGCAAAACTAGTGAAAGCACGAACAGCAGCAGCAACCCGTCTCTCCTCGGGATATTGTAAACATGTAAAACGTTGTTCAGTTTCTAACTCCCAAGTAAGATATATATCAGGAACATATCTACCCTCAAATGGTGGAATATTCAATTTCAGTTTAGGAATATGGACATCATCTCGTACCTGAGGTGGTGGTGCAGGCCTACCATTACGAATATATACCTGAGGTCGACCTGCTGGTGGTGGTGCTGGTGGCTACACGTAGTTCTGATTTTGATCAACCTCATCCTCATAATCGCCCGCATACTCATCATCCTCCTGGGTACCAGCAGCAGCAGTAGCAAGAGCCAAAGAAGCATCAACAACATGAACAACAGCACCAGAAGTTTGGCCATCCTCAATAGGAACACGCTTCGCTCGTCCATACTGATTCGGAAGGAGGCGTTGTTGTTGTTGTTGTAGAGGTGCGATAGGTGCAGCCGGCGGTGGTTGTGGAAAACGCGCGAGCAATTCATTAAACTTGCTATCAAGCTTTGTTTCGAACGTCTTCTCAATGCCATCTATCTTCTCCATGGCCTCGTCAAATTTGTTTAGCACATCTTGCACCTGTCCACTCATCATTTGCTGAAATTTATCATGCAGCTGTTTGTTCGTCAGGTTCTCCCAATCAGTCTCATCGGCTTGTGATCCTACCATGGTTAGCAGCAAAGAGAAACACACAAGAATATGATCCTACAGACTACTAAGAAGTGGTGGTGGTGTATCACAAACCCGTCAAGCAAATCTCAAATTCTTACCAGTTCTTACCCAGCAGCAGGTGGTGATCGGCAACCGTTGTAGTCAAAACTCTCAAAGCTTGGATAGAGTGATTACTAAGGAGAGTCAAACGCACGACGTAGATGTATGTGGAGCTGGGAAGGCTTATAATATGGTAGCAAAAAGGGTCAGCAAGAATCAATTCAGAGATGCAAAGTTGAATAAACGCTCAACGACGGTACTGTGCTGGTCCTAGGCTAGACCGTGCTAGAGACGCGAGCCTAGAACACTAACAAAATCACAGTGCTGCACGTAAACAAGGGAAAAGCACACTCTGGATGTTTTTTGCTCCTTTTTTTTGCGCAGCTTTTTTTGCGCTACTCTTTTTTTTGCGAAAAATCACTATAATGGCGAGTGTCTCAAAACTCTTCCCAGGTCAAACTGACAGGATGGGCACGAAATTTTTTTGACGAATTTTTTTTTTGTTTTTTCGACTGCCCGGACCCAAAAACTGGAAACGAGTCAAAAAAAAATTCTATAACAGCGACTGTCTCAATACGCTTAGAAACACCTAAAAATAGGATAGCCAGAATTTTTTTTGTCAAGTGCGTTTTTGGAAAATTTTGGTCCTAAACGGAGGGTGGTTTTCGGACTCTTTTTTTTTCCTCCGAAACCTACTCCGGCAAGGAAACACGAATCGGAAACTAGATGAATCTCGAAAACAAACCTAATATGCAAGGAACTTGGATTGGTGGTGGATATATGGTGGTGGTATATGGCAGCGGTGGTGGTAGCGGTGGTAGTATATGGATATGGATCGGTGGTGGTATATGGACATGGATTGGTGGTGGTATATGGATACGGATTCGGAGCGGTGGTGGTAGGTGGCAGGGGCGATGATGATGGTGCGGTGGCGGCGTGACAACTTATGACCAGAACTCGAAACTCTAAAAGACTAGACGCTAAGACCAGCAACTGGACACGACGATGCAACCGCAAACTCAACAAAGCAAAACCCTAAAAAGATTATGCAAAGGCTCAGATTGGTTCGGATATGAGGAACTAACCCTAATTTTTTTGTGGCTTTTTTTCGTGGACTATAGGTATGAAGAACAGACTCGATCTAAACTACGAAAAACTGTAAAATCTCACCGAGCAACCTGGAACTCTAATACCACTTGATAGAGGCAAAGGTGTCCCGTCTTTTGATGAGATGATGGATTTCGCTTTGGTGGAAGTCGACTTTGACGATCCGACTACAAACGTGCGAGGACGTCGCGCCTTAGCAATCGCTAAACCAACTCCGAGAGGTTATTGACCACGCCGGAGCACGATCAACCTGACCACGAGGGTCTGTTTCCTGCGAGCAAACAAAGAACAAGCAAGAAACTGAGATTGCAATCTGGATATTGCGAATATAAGATGAAAGCTTTATTGATCAAGGTGGGGTTCTGTGACGACTTTGTCTGGTCGTTGAACACAAACGAAGTACGCGAAGTTGCAGCTATGGCGAACTTTTAATCTAAACAAAACCCAAAGTCTAAACGGTGCCCTAAGGGCTGTATATATGGAGGAAGAGGGGGGAATTTCGTGGCCCTTGGTGGAGGGGTCTGAAATCAACCCTATCTCTTGTTTCCCCACACATACGGACTCTAAAGATAGCCTATACTTTTGTATTTCGAAATTACAAGGGCCTGACCCAATAATAAGGTGACGCATCACCTAGAATAGCCTCGGGACGAAATTTATGAAGTGGCATCTTGTATATTTCGTCCAAGGCTTCATGCACCCATTATGGTGGCTTCAAAGTCCTGAAATCATCACTTGTAACTCCGTTCTTGTTCTCCTTGCGCATGGCATCATCTCCATGCTTGTTCTTGCTCCAATGTCCATCCTTCTCCAAGCTAGGCCCTTCATTTGTAAGCAAAACAAATGTATCCAATTTAGGCAGCATCATATTCTCATGAACATTAGAATCAGTACCAAGAAACGAAAGTACCTGATAATTTAAAATGCGTGCGCGAGCTCTAGTAATTGGTCTAGTATATGTAGCAGTAGGGGCTGTGGGTGTAACAATGGTATTGATGTCCTCATCAAGAATCTTTCATGTTCTTGTTACTAGACTTGACTTGAGGCATGTAAGTAGATAAGAGTAAATGTTTGGCAATGTAAGAAGAACTTTTCTTACGAAGATCATCATTGATTGCCTTTAAGAACTCATGCTCTTGGTCAAGGTTGAGCTTTTCAAAGCGTAACTTCTCATGAGTCCTTAAAAGTTCTCTATGATCTTCTAACATAGTTTCATGAGCTAACTTAAGAGTGCTTAGTTCTTTAGTTAGAAGCTCAATCTTCTCCTTATCATTGTCATTCATTTTATCTTGATTAGCATGATTAATTGACGTTTCATCATAGTATTCATCACTAGAGTTGTCAACAAGTAAATCACCATCACCTAACAAGTCATCTTCATCACTATTGAAATCAACATACTCGGGGTGTGATACCTTTGGGCCTTTAGCCATGAAGCATCTTCCAAGTCCTTCATTTGGTGAATCAAATATGTCATAGGAGTTGGTTGACACAAGTGCTAGACCGACAACACCTTCATCTTGAGTATATTCGTAGTCGGAGTGATAGCTTCTCTCGGAGTGATTGTCGGAGTCGGAGCCGGATACCCATTCACCAACATGAGCTTGATGTCTTCGTTTTGTGTAGCTCCTTGATGACTTGTCCTACCTTTCCGAATCCTTGCTTCTCCGAGATGTTCTTCATTCATAACGATCATCTCTACTCCTCCTCTCTCTTGGTGGTGATTCTTCTCTTCTACTTCTCCTCTTAGGTGATTCTTCTCTTCTTTTGTAGGGTGCCGTACACTCATTGGAATAGTGTCCGGGTATTCCACAATTGTAGCAATTACGCTCTCGACTAGAAGATCTTTTGTCATTGTAGGACCTTGACTTGGAGCTTCTTTCTTTGCTTCTACTCTTGTAGAATTTGTTGAAGTTCTTCACCATTAGGCTCAATTCTTCATTGAAGGTTTGTTTCTCACTTGATGATGTGGGAGCTTCACATGAGGCTTTGTAATCACCACTTGACTTGTTGTGGAGCTCCTCCTTATCCTTGAGTGACATCTCATGAGCAACGATTCTTCCAATGACTTCTGTTGGCTTGAGATCTTTGTAATTGGGCATCATTTGGATCAATGTGCACACGGTATCATATTCTCCGTCCAAAGCTCTTCGGATCTTCTTGATGATGAACTTGTCGGTCATCTCTTCACTTCCTAAGCCGGCAATCTTATTTGTGATAAGAGCAAGCCTAGAGTACATTTCAGTGACACCTTCACCATCCTTTGAAGCACATCCAACTTGGATTCCTTGACGGAGTCGGTACCTTCGTGCATATCAATCAAAGTATCCCAAATTTCCTTTGCATTCTCAAGACGGCTGATTTTGTTGAATTCTTCGGGGCACAATTCATTGAAGAGGATATCACAAGCTTGAGCGTTGTATTGCAGCATCTTCAACTCTTCCGTGCTAGCTTCATGGTTCGGTTCTCTCCCAGCAAAGAATTCACCTTGCAAGTCAATACACACAATAGCCCAAACGGCGGGGTTATGTCCAAGAATATGCATTTTCATCTTATGCTTCCAACTAGCAAAATTAGTACCATCAAAGTAAGGACCTCTATGGTGATAATTTCCCTCGCTAGACAACATACTTCCTAGGTTGTGAAACCAAGGCTATGACCACCAAAAGCTATGGAAATCAAAGCAAATGGAGACCAAAGCTCTGATACCACTTCTAGGATTGGAAGTATGTCTAGAGGGGGGTGATTAGACTACTTGACCAAATAAAAACTTATCCTTTTCCCAATTTTAGTCTTTGGCAGATTTTAACTAACTTAGCACAAGTCAAGCAATCTTAATACAATTCAAGCAAGCATGCAAAGAGTATATGAGCAGCGGAAAATAAAGCATGAAACTTGCAAGAATGTAAAGGGAAGGGTTTGGAGAATTCAAAAGCAATTGGAGACACAGATGTTTTTGTCATGGTTCCGATAGGTGGTGCTATCATACATCCACATTGATGGAGACTTCAACCCATGAAGGGTAACGGTTGCGCGAGTCCACGGAGGGCTCCACCCACGAAGGGTCCATGAAGAAGCAAGCTTGTCTATCCCACCATGGCCATCGCCCACGAAGGACTTGCCTCACTAGCGGTAGATCTTCACAAAGTAGGCGATCTCCTTGCCCTTACAAACTCCTTGGTTCAACTCCACAATCTTGTTGGAGGCTCACAAGTGACACCTAGCCAATCTAGGAGACACCACTCTCCAAGAAGTAACAAATGGTGTGTTGATGATGAACTCCTTGCTCTTGTGCTTCAAATGATAGTCTCCCCAACACTCAACTCTCTCTCACAGGATTTGGATTTGGTGGAAATAAGATTTGAGTGGAAAGCAACTTGGGGAAGGCTAGAGATCAAGATTCATATGGTAGGAATGGAATATCTTGGCCTCAACACAAATGTAGGTGGTTCTCTCTCAGAAAATGTATGCTGAAAGTGTAGGTTCGTTCTAATGGCTCTCTCCACGAATGAAGAGGAGGTGGAGGTGTATATATAGCCTCCACATAAAATCTGACCGTTAAACACAACTTACCAAACTCGGTGGGACCGAGTTGAGAAACCCGGTCGGACCGATTCAGCAAATCTAGTGACCGTTAGGATTTTCGGTGGGACCGACATGCAACTCGGTAGGACCGATATGATTAGGGTTAGGGCGTCATGTAATCTCGGTGAGAACGATTACACAAACTCGGTGGGACCGGTTCTGGTAATAGGCTAACCAGAGAGTTGGTCAGGTAAACTCGGTGGGACTAGTTCGCTCATTTCGGTTAGACCGAAATGTTACGGAAAGGAAACAGAGAGTTTACATTGCAATCTCGGTGGGACCGATCGCTCATCTCGGTGGTACCTAAACGTTACGAAGGGAAACAGAGAGATTACAATACCATCTCGGTGAGACCGAGATCCCTATCGGTCAGACGATTTGCCTAGGGTTTGTGGCAGTGGCTATGACATCTGAACTCGGTGGCGCCGGATAGAAAGAATCGGTAAGGCCGAGTTTGACATTTGGTTTAGGTCATATGTGGATGTGAGAAAGTAGTTGAGGGCTTTGGAGCATATCACTAAGCACTTTGAGCAAGTAAGCCATTAAACAACACCTCATCCCTCCTTGATAGTATTGGCTTTTCCTATAGACTCAATGTGATCTTGGATCACTAAAATATAAAATTTAGAGTCTTGAGCTTTGAGCTTGAGCCAATCCTTTTGTCCTTAGCATTTTGAGGGATCCACTTTTCTCATCCATGCCATGCCAATCATTGAGCTTTCCTGGAATATTTATCTTGAAATAGCATTAGCTCAATGAGCTATATGTTGTTAGGAATTACCAAAACCACCTAGGGATAGTTGCACTTTCACCGTATTATGTCGCCACTTCGGAGTGCCGAGCTCTTCGCTCGGCCACATCGGGCTTGGGGGCTGAGACCTTGTTCCACACCAAGCTCCGACCGCGTCATCAATGCCAAACACATTAACCAGCTAAGTTTCTTTCATGCTCAAAAACTCCCAGTTTTAAATTTTGTTCGGTTCGACCAAGCATTATACCTTTTTGGCAAAAAGTTGCTTGTGAAAAACTTCCTTGTCGAAACCTTGTTTGTGACACACAAATTCAAATACCCAGTTCACTTGGGGGCTTCCTTCATGAAGCCTTTCCTCTTGCAAATGATTACACTTGTAAGGCTTCATTCCTTGTTCGTGTATTACGCCACAATATGCACCATGTTGACTTAAGCGATTTGCAAGCTGGGTTGCCTTGCTCCTGTGTTTGCCCCTACATTACCGATTGTTTGGCTAGGGAGTAAAGGGAGCACCTCTGCGATTGTCACGACCGGATCCTCCGAGCTCTGACCTCAGATTGGGTGAAGCCGAAAGCTAGCGCTCTTATTGTTTTCAATTATGGTCGGCACACAACGGAACTCATGAGTACAAAAAATCTATTGCACAAGTATCATAGCAGCAATGAGCAACCGAAGAAAGGTATCGGTGGGGGTACTATTTTCTTCGAAGATGCTTCTTACACTTCGTTAGTAATATAGCATAAGTTCCCTGAGCACGCTTTGTCTGTTACAGCCTTATGGCTTGATTGCCTGGTTATCGGAAACACCGTTGATATTCTTGACAGGTGGAGTACATAACACTTTTCGGCCCTTGGCCGAAGAGGGAGAAGCCGACGGTCGGTTAAGACGCGTTTAAAGTTCGGGTGAACACAGATACGATATAAGTACTTCGGTACATACAATCATTATACATAAAATTCTTTTACCCAAGTCACTTGGGGGCTCTTAGATTTATGTGAGTTGTTTTATAATAAGTGTTCTTCTTCTTAGTCGTTGCAAAGTCTTTTTTCTATCACTCCTTTTTTCGACGTGAGTGTGTGGTCAATAGCCGGGGATCCAAATTTCTCTCTCAAAGCCGTTAAAGTTTGCTAAACTAGCCTAATGAGAAGTACTCCGCCTTCGGGATAGGAGGTTGAAGCCGTAGGCTGACCCGCTTGAAGTCTTGAGATAGGATGTGTCATGTTAAAGCACGACAGAAGCACAATTCTTTTTTTTCTAAGACCAATTTTCTGATTGGCACCGAACAATTAATCTAGTTCGGACGTCGAGTTTTTACTGACGCTTTTGGTTTTCCAATCCTATGGCACTTTTCAACTATTTGTGTGTTTTCCGCATAAGTCTCGCAGTGCAACGCCGGACACCTTTAGAGATTCGGCAAAAATTCTCAAATATTGCTATATATGCATCAGTTTCGAATTGTGTCTTCGGTCAATAGTTGGGTTGCCCGGCTCCTGTGCTTGCCTCCTACGTTCCTCTTTGTTCGGCTAAGTGTGCAAAGGGAGAACCACTGCGATTGTGCTTCCAGCTCACATGGTTAAGCACCTCAATGGAGAAAGCCGAAAACTGACTGTCACAATAAAGCGTAAACTGGTCAGCGGTCCGATGACTATATTAAATGACGGGCCCTTCATAACATTGGCCAAAGTGTTTACGGCTTGACCTCACCTATCGCCGAACACTAACCAGGGGGCTACTTGGTGGCCTCCCAACTTTAAGCTCCTATGACTAAGTGAAAGTTATAAAGCCCTCATATTTGATTGCCTCGTTTCCGCTAACACAACCACCTTCGGGCACCGAGATGTCGGCTAAGGGTTGTTTTGTTATTGCGGAAACACCTTGCGTAGCATCTACAAGGGGGTAGAAGCCGACGATGGGCCACTTTCATATTACAAACGGTCGCAACGGAGGTAAAAATTTGGGTTCATTTAGACCACATAGTTTGGAAGTTTTCCCCGAACTAAATCCTCAGTATTTTCCTCCCGCATTGATTGGAGCTGAGGTTTCATGATCATGCTTAGCATTAAAACCCAAAGAAAGAAACTGATAGCGGGATTATTTTCTTTGGAAGATGTTTCTTACATTATAAAGTAATATAACATATCTCTCCGCGTACCTTTGTTTATAAAACCGTATGGCCGGATTGCCTTGTTTGTCGTAAATCTTTGCCCTCATGAAGGCTTTATAAAGTGGGACAAACACTCCCTGGCTACTGGCCGAGGAGGTTTAAGACGATGGTCTGTCAACAAAGTTTTTGTACAATGCGGATTCAAGTATTAATGATGTAGAGTACTTAGGTACGTAGAATCATTACACATAATTTGTGATTTTACTTCGGACATCGATCCTTCATTCGGCCACCCGTGCCCACATTAAGGCTCGGGAGCTACTGGGCTTCGTTCTTATCATTTAGAAATATTAAAGGGGTACATCGATCCCCTGATCTTGTGTTGCCACCCGACCAGTGTCTCGGGGGCTACTGCATTGAGAATCCAATGTAGAAAATTTAAAGTGCAATATAGTTTTCGAGGAGATTACTATCCTCAGGTTGGTTGGCCGCACCCAACCTGAGTCTCGAGGACTTTGCACACCGTGTTTCTATTCCTAAGTATGCTGCCGAGCTGGGAATTGATCCTCGGGCTGATTTTACGAATCGACCTGAGTCTCAGGGGCTACTAGGGTCAGCGGTTTGATTTTTTTCCTTCAGGTGCATCCCGGATATTAGGCCAACACGCACCTTGAGGGCTAATGGCTATACATCTCGACAGATATTACATTGCATAATTTGGAATTAAATTCATAAAAATCAGCCCATGGCCGAGGTGGTGCACCACCTCGGATACTGTCCGGCGTTGGTGCTTGTCTACAATAGACACCCTGGAAGCAGTCCAGCATAAAGCTCGGACGCTAGTGGTTGGATCCGTAGAGGGCATTTCCGGCATTAAGCTCGGCTAAACTCCTTCAAATTTTTTGAACCAGGGTGATCTATGACACCTTGGATATTGTCCGGCGTTGGAGCTTGGACATAGTCCGGCGTTGGAGCTCGGATGGAGTTCAGCGTTGGAGCTCGGCTGTAACAATACTCCTCAGATACAGTCCGGCGGTGGAGCTCGGATACATTCCGGTGGTGGATCTCGGATACATTCCAGCGTTGGAGCTCGGAAGCGGTCCGGCGTTGGAGCTCGGAAGCGGTCCGGCGTTGGTGCTCGGCTGCAAAAGATACCTCGAATGCAGTCCGGCATTGGCGCTCGGACGCAAGAGGACACTGCCGCCCGGGAACAACTCCAAACCCGAGGTGTGGCATAAAAATAACAAGGCATTAATAAAGGCTGAAAACTTAAAGGGGCACCCCGGATACCCGACGTGTAAAATCTTTGGATGCACTTCGGCGATCCTCAAGATCGAAGATGAGAAGATTTGTTGAACCAGTTTTCAAGACCGACGACCGAAGGCGAAGAGCGGTTTGGAAGAACCGAGGAGCGTCCCCAACTTGAAGACCGGTTCAAGGGGATACTGAAGGTGTCCTGGACTAGGGGGTACTCACCACTTCGTCTCCCGATCAATTAGATTGGGCCGAGGACCCCCACGGCCGTATACTCATGGGCCAGTTCGGACAACTCCTGCCGCATAGAAGGAAGACTCCCCAAGACTTGGCGCCCAAGACAAGGACTCTCCTAAACCCTAGGCCTCCAGTGTCTTATATAAACTGAGGCGAGGCTAGTCAATAGACAATCTCATATTCATTATTATCATCTGTGGTAGACATATGTACTCTATACTATCCCCATATGAATACAATAGAAAGCGGGACGTAGGGTTTTACCTCCATCAAGAGGGCCCGAACGCGGGTAAAATTCGTGTCCATGTTACCATTGCTCCAAGACGCCTAGCTTAGGACCCCCTACCCGAGATCCGCCGGATATTGAATCGACACTACTCATAGTAGATCTGTCACCATCCCGAGTTCATGCGTCAGCTTAGGTCTTAGGACATAGAATGTATGTTGTACGAGAGACTCATAGATGACATATCTCTGCGTCTCATAGTTGGGTCTGTCCGACTCGGACCTTATCTCAACTCGGATCTGACTACGTCGAATCCGACCAAACCTTTCCAAGTCCATATTATCCGGTTAGCATCCAATGCTCCATGGCTAGTGATACCAAGCCATCGACCGTGTCATATGCTAGTCTAGTCGGCTGCGCGTCCACACAGCCCTTTCGACTAGGGACCTTTTAGGACAATCATCATACAATGCATAGTCCCACAAACAAGTCACGTACTTGCTGATACATATCATTGATAATGTCCAAGGACTATCTTTATTCATAAACACATAGGAAATATAATCATACATGATTGCGTCTAGGGCATATCTCCAACAGGGAGTGATGCGGCCCTAAGGGCGCTCCCAGCTGAAATGAACTTGGGAGATGTCACCTGGTACCGTTGTAGAGGGGGGTGGGGGTGTTGGAGCAGCTTGGAGATGCGCGGTGAAGAGGCCGACCCTCATGAGCCACTGGGGCCCTGAGCCTCGGGAGGCTCTGGGGGTCGAGGTGGTTCCTTGAGGAACGTCTCCATCTCTGCTAGGATAGCGTGGTGCCTGGCCTCCTGAGCCGCCAGGATGCTCCGCAGGTGACGTTGGTAGGTGGCAGCCGCGTTCGCCAGGCCGAAAGGCATGCGAACGTAGTTGTCCGACGGACCCTCGCAGTGTCCCACGCGCGAAGGCCAGAAGCTCTCCTGAGATGCAGCTCGATTGAGCCCTAGGATGTCGACGCAGACGCGCAGCCCACCATCCTCACCTGGATGGGGAGCCGCGCCAGGTAGGCGACAGTCGCCGCGCATGGCCCTTGCTTCCTGAAGCTCCTGAGTGGTCTTAGCAATGAACTCCTGAACGTTGGGCTTTCCACGCCCCGTGCCTTCCTAAGGAAAACATGCCGTGAAGCACGGCTCCAAGTGGTGCCCGAGCGCCTCCCTCGTGATGTCGGTGAGGTCTGAGGCCCTCTAGAAGAGAGCCCCTGAGCCCTGCCCGAGGAGGGCAACGGGCACGCCTTCCTATGCGATGGAAGAAGGCTCCCCAGGCACGGGCGCTGATCCTGACGCGGCACCACTCGGGATGCCAACCTCTGAGGCCTTGTGCGGAGCGGTTGCTTCTTCTTCTTGGGGATGGCCTCAGGAGGGTTCTCGCCCTTGCTGTCCAGGTCCTCGATTGCTACAGCTTGGAAAGCGCGCTCGAGGGAGCACACCGCATCTCTCTTTTCGCAGGGGACCGTGATGATTCTACCGCTTCCTCGCATCTTGAGGACGTTGTAACCGTGGTGGGTCACTGCCATGAACTTGGCCAGGGCTGGATACCCGAGGATGGCATTGTACGGCAGGTGGATGTGGGCGACGTCGAAGTCGATGACCTCGGTGCGGTAGTTGTCACGCTGTCCGAAGGTGACAGGGAAGCGTACCTGCCCTATCGGGGTGGTGGAACCATCAGTAACTCCTGAGAAAGGCTTGGTAGGCTGGAGCTGATCGTATGGCACTTGAAGGTTGTCGAACATCTCAATGGACAGGATGTTAAGCCCTGCGCCACCGTCGATGAGGGTCCTGGTGACTTGCATGTTGCTGATGACTGGTGAACAGAGCATTGGGAGGACGCCAGCAGTAGCCGCGCACTTGAGTTGGTCTGTCGAGCTGAACGTGATGGTGCACTTGGACCATCTGAGCAGGCGTGTGGCCTCGAGCTTGGGGAGGACTGCGTTCACCTCGCGCGCGAACTGCTTGAAGATGCGCTAAGAGGCTGGGGCCTGAGCTCCGCCCAAGATGCAAGCGATTGTCGGATGTTGGGTTCCGGCAGACCCTTAAGGTTCAAACTCTGGGGTGCATGCGAAGACCTTCCCCCTACCTATCCACGTCTGATCACCTCGAGAGAATCTAAGCTAAACGATGAACAACACGAGGGGCACAAGATTTATACTGGTTCGGTCCACCGTTGTGGTGTAATACCCTACTCCAGTGTATGGTGTGGTGGATTGCCTCAGGGGCTGATGATGACAAGGATGAATGGCCTCGCGAGAGGTGTTCTTGAGCTGGTGCGATGAACTACTTGGATGAGCTCGATCACCTCTCTATCTGATGATGACTCGATGAGATGCCCCCTCTCCTGTGGTGGCTAGTCCTATTTATAGAGGCCCTGGTCCTCTTCCCAAATATTGAGCGGGAAGGGCGCCAACAACGACCATTTTGAAGCGAAACATTTAGTATAGGTTATCCTGACTAAAGTTGGTCTTCGGCTGCCAAAGGTACTAGCGTTGACGTCATCTTGGGCTCCATGGTGACCTCCATCCTGCCGCTCTGCTGGTCATGGTCTTGTTGCACTAAAATGGCAACCTTTGCCTGATGCCTCGGTACTCCACGCCTGCGCTTGCCCCCCTTTGCACCAAAGAGGAAACAAGGACACTGCACGGGCCGGCTCCCACTTGGCGCCCGCCTGGTCTTGATCGTCACGGCTTATGTCATGAGCACCTCGTGAGGTACCCCTCCCTTGATCTCTCCGCCTCCTCGTGAGTCTGCCTGGCGAGGCCGCTCCTGAGGAAGCCTCGTGTCGTCCGCCCCGCGAGGCTTGGCCCCTCGCGATGGTCTTGAGTCTTGCATTGATGAAGATGGGCCGTACTGGGCCACCACTCGTGCCATACCGCAGGCCGCATGCAGGCAAGTCTGGGGACCCCCGTTCCCAGGATGCCGACAGTAGCCCCCGGGCCTAAGGCGCGCTCGGACTTGGCTTAGTAGAGAAGCGAAGGGGCAAGTGCGGAGCGCCGCGGGCCCCATCAGCCTGCGGCCTTGGGCGCCGCGTGGCGGTTGATTGGACGTGGGCGCCTGCGCTTCCCCATGCCGCCTCAACTACCGCTCGACTTGACAAGTCCCTACATGCAGAAATGAGTCCTGATTACCTGTGATCGTGGAAGCCGACGGTTATCCTCCTCTAGACTATAAGTACGAACGGGCGAGAGCCCCGCAGTCCATCTCTTCCTGCTTCTCTCTTTCTTCCTCACCCTTGCTCTAGTTCACGCCAATGGCGCCGATTCGTCAGTTTTCAGCGGAAGAGAAGGGGAAGGCCCCCCGAGAGGGTCCCGACCCGCTTCCGCCGAAGAAATGGCCGGTCCCCGGCTGTCGTGACGTGGTTGCGTGGAAGGAGACGTCGTGGCCCTGGTACGAGCGGCCGCCGCCTGGGTTTCCACTGCCCTTGTATGCCCAAGCCGAGGGCCCTGGAGAAGAAGATGCCGAGCGGCTCCGCCGGCGCCACCGGCGACGTCGACGAGTCACGGCGGTGCGTGCTGTCACCCCTGGGGTCCATGCTGAGGGCTCTTCCCGCGAGCTTGTACTTCATGCCACTATGCCTCCACGCTCTTGGATTCGCCTTCCTCCCGCCTTCGCCTTCGAGATGCCACCGAGGGGGCCTCTGGAGCTCTGGCTGCAGCATGCTGACTGCAGCACCCTCGCGACCGGAGTGGAAGTCGAGGTTGTCGCTCCAGGCAAGGTCTACATGACCCGGGGCTAAGGCGAGATCGCTTGGGTCTGTCGGACAGGGGGTGCCCTCGTAATTCATCTTGAATACGATGGCGCCTCCTTGATGTTCTTCAAGGTCTTCGACACGGAAGGACGCCAACTAGAGTGCTGCCCAAGGAAGGCGGCCGGGGCATCGAGGTGGCGAGGACCAGGCCTGCCAACCGCTTCTCCAGCAGCTCCTCTAGTAGCAGCGGAGGAGCCGGAGAATCAAGCGACTCCCCCGAGCTTCTTGTGACTCCGGAGACGAGCGAGGACAGCTACGAGCCCCCAAGCTCGCGTCGTGCTTGGAGCAAGGCAGCTACATATGGCCACCGACGCCGCTGATCTGGATGGGGTTGGCGCCGGTGCTGGGCGGCCCACTGTTGATGATGGCGTCTCCGGTGGAGGCGCGCGTAGTTAGCGCTCCTTAGGATTGGCACCTTTTGTTCCCTGTGAGGAATCGAAAAAACACCCCGTGGGGGTATTTAAGGCGTATGCCATGTATTTTGTGAATATTATCCTTATTATGGAGCGATGCGAGATGCTTGTCCTGTCTCGTCTCGGCTCCCCCTTTCCATCCTCACGAGGGCTTGGTGCTCTACGCTGACAGGTCCCGGTCCCCAGGCAGGCTTCAACCGTCGCTGGTATACCAGGTTGTGATGTCGTGGTCAAGGCTAGGAGGTGAGCGGCCCAAGGTCCAGTAAGAGCCCCCGAGGCGCGATGCTCGGGAGGTCCCCTTTAGTGCGCAAGCAGCCTCCGCTGGGCAAGAAAGGAAGGCAACGTCACCGTGACAGGGCTGCACTAGGCAAGGGTTTAGCGTCGCGTTGATTTAGCTTTTCCAGGGGCGTGACTCATCTCATGAGCTTGGAGTTGTTCTTTGGCGAGGCGCCAGGCCTGCGCGCCGGCAGCTGGGATGTTGCTGGGTTGGGTCCTTGTGATCTTCTTCCCTCTTCCCCACACGTTCTTTCATGCTCTACGTCCTCAGGTCCCGGCCCTCGAGCGAGCTCAGCCGCTGCTGGTATGACAGGTCGCGATGCCGTGGGTCAAGGCCAGGGGTGAGGGCTGGAGAGCCGGTAAGAGCCCATGAGTCACGATGCACAGGCGCCCCCCTTTCAACGCACGAGCGGATCGTACGGAGAGAGAGAGAGCTCACGACGCCCCCACGCTACTCCTTACTCGGATCCTGTACGCCAGCACGAGGAAAACAAGGGCTGCCATTACGGTTGCCAGCAGCCATTGGTTGCTCCGAGGGAGTGATTGAGGCACTGAGGGCCTGGTGAGGTAGCACTTTGCGGGGCTGCCGCGGCCAGACCTCGACCACTTAGATTTGTTGACGTTGTAGGGACGGACCCGTGCGCAAGCGTCGTGCCAGAGCGAGCGGCTCCAAAGGTAGGTGTCAATCGAGCAGGCGATTATCTCAACCGGGTTGAGCAGGAATAAGCAAACCAACTTAGATAGATGCAGAGAAAAGCACACGCCACTGGGTCTGGCCCAAGTGGCTTGGGGATGATGCAGCCCGAGGGGCGCCCCCAACAAGGTAAGATGAAGACATAAGCAAAACAGACACATGCCGCGGGGACAGACCCACGCGACCTGGGAATGATGCAGCCCTAAGGGCGCTCCCAGCTGAAACGAAACTGGAGAGAAGTCACCTGATACCATTGCAGAGCAAGTGTCGGAGTAGCCGACGATGCGTGGTGAAGAAGCCAATCCTCACGAGCCCTTGGGGCTCCGAGCCTCGGGAGGCTCTGGAGGTCTGGGCGGCTCGGCGAGGTCCACCTCCATTCCCTCCAGGAGCGCGCGGTGCTTGGCCACCTGAGCTTCCAGAATGCTTCTCATCAGGCGCTGGTGGGCAGCAGCCGCGTTCGGCAGGCTGAAGGGCATGCGAAAGTAGCTGTGCGGTGGGCCCTCACAATGCCCTACACACGAAGGCCAGAAGCACTCCTGAGACGCGACTCGATTGAGCCCTGGGTAGTCGATGCAGACGCGTAGCCCGCCATCCTCGCCTAGATGGGGAGCTACACTGGGCAGGGGGCGGTTGCCGCGCATGACTCTCGATTCCTGCAACTCCTGAGCAACCTTGGTGATGAACTCCTGAGGGTTGGGCCCTCCTTGCCTTACGCCTTCCTGAGGAAAACGTGCTGCGAAGCACGCCTCCAAGTGGTGCCCGAGCGCCTCCCTCATGATCTTGGAAAAGTCAGTGGCTCCCCAAGAGAGAGCCCTCGAGCCTTCCCCGAGGAGGGTTCTGGGTGCGCCTTCCAATGCAACAGAAGGGGGTGCCCCTTGGATGGGCGCATGTCCGGAAGCGGCGCCTCCGGAGGTGCCTGCCTCCTGAGGCCTTGAGCCAGGTGATGTCTTCTTCTTCTTGGGAGCTGCTTCAGGAAGGTTTCCACTCTTGCTGTCTGGGTTCTCGACTGACGCGGCTTGGAAGGCGCGCTCGAGAGAGCACACGGCATCCTTCTCTTCACAGGGGACCGTGATGACTCCGCCACTTCCTGGCATCTTGAGGATGTTGTAGCCATGGTGAGTCACTGCCATAAACTTGGCCAGGGCGGGGTACCCGAGGATGGCATTGTATGGCAGGTGAATTTAGGCGACGCCAAAGTCAATGAGCTCGGTACGGTAGTTCTTGCGCTGCCCAAAGGTGACAGGGAGGCGGACCTACCCTATCGGGACAGTGGAACCATCAGTGACTCCTGAGAAAGGCTTGGTTGGTTGAAGTTGATCGTATGGCACTTGGAGGTTGTTGAACGTCTCGACGGACTGGACGTTGAGCCCCGCCCCACCGTCGATGAGGGTCCTGGTAACTTGCACATTGCTGATGACTGGGGAACAGAGCATCGGGAGGACACCGGCTGTTGCTGCGCGTTTGAGCTGATCCACTGAGCTAAACGTGAAGGCGCATGCAGACCACCTGAGAGGGCACGTGGCCTCAAGCTTGTGGAGGACTGCATTCACCTTGCGAGCAAACTGCTTGAAGATGCACTGAGAGGCTTTGGCCTGGGCTCCTCCCAAGATGCATGCGATCGTGCATGGCTCCTGGAAGCCCCCAGCCCCTTCGTCTTGATGATGGTCGTCATTCCTTCTTGGTGGTGGCGGCACAGGAGGAAGCCCTGCATTGCCTTGCGGGCGATCCTCACGAGGCTGGTCCCTCCAAGCCCCCTTGCGAGGTTGGTCCTGCCAGCGGTCCTTGATAACCCACAAATGTAGGGGATCGCAACAACTTTCGAGGGTAAAGTATTCAACCCAAATTTATTGATTCGACACAAGGGGAGCCAAAGAATATTCTTGAGTATTAGCAGTTGAGCTGTCAATTCAACCACATCTGGATAACTTAGTATCTGCAGCAAAGTATTTAGTAGCAAAAGTGGTATGATAATAAAGGTAGCGGTAGCAAAAGTAAAGATAAATGTTTTGGGTTTTTGTAGTAGTTGTAACAGTAGCAACGGAAAAGTAAATAAGCGAAGAAAAATATATGAAAAGCTCGTAGGCAATGGATCTGTGATGGATAATTATGTCGGATGCGATTCCTCATGTAATAGTTATAACATAGGGTGACATAGAACTAGCTCCAATTCATCAATGTAATATAGGCATGTATTCCATAAATAGTCATACGTACTTATGGAAAAGAACTTGCGTGACATCTTTTGTCCTACCCTCCCGTGGAAGCAGGGTCCTAGCGGGAACTAAGTCATATTAAGGCCTCCTTTTAATAGAGAACCGAAACAAAGCATTAGCACATAGTGAAATACATGAACTCCTCAAACTACGGTCATCACCGAGAAGTATCCCGATTATTGTCACTTCGGGGTTGTCGGATCATAACACATAATAGGTGACTATAGACTTGCAATATAGGATCAAGAACACACATATATTCATGAAAACATAATAGGTTCAGATCTGAAATCATGGCACTCGGGCCCTAATGACAAGCATTAAGCATAGCAAAGTCATAGCAACATCAGTCTCAGAACATAGTGGATACTAGGGATCAAACCCTAACAAAATTAACTTGATTACATGGTAAATCTCATCCAACCCATCATCTTCCAGCAAGCCTACGATGGAATTACTCACGCACGGCGGTGAGCATCATGAAATTGGTGATGGAGGATGGTTGATGATGACGACGGCGATGAATCCCCCTCTCCGGAGCCCCGAACAAACTCCAGATCGGCCCTCCCGAGAGAGATTAGGGCTTGGCGGAGGCTCCATTTCGTAAAACGCGATGAAACTTTCTCTTGGATTTTTTTCTCCCTGAACGTGAATATATGGAGTTGGAGTTGAGGTCGGTGGAGGTCCAGGGGCCCAGGAGATAGGAGGGCTCGCCCTAGGGGGGGCGCCCCTGTTTCGTGGAAAGCCTGTGGGCCCCCTGGTGTATATCTTTCGCACAAAAATTCTTATTAATTCCATAAAGTGCCTCTGTGGATTTTCAGGACATTCCGAGAACTTCTCTTTTCTACACATAAAACAACATCATGGCAGTTCTGCTGAAAACAGCGTCAGTCCGGGTTAGTTTCATTCAAATCATGCAAGTTAGAGTCCAAAACAAGGGCAAAAGTGTTTATACATACGTTGGAGACGTATCAACTCTCCCAAGCTTAAGCCTTTTCTTGTCCTCAAGCAATTCAGTTGATAAACTGAAAGTGATAAAGAAAAACTTTTACAAACTCTGTTTGCTCTTGTTTTTGTAACATGAAAAGCCAGCATTCAAGTTTCAGCAAATACTATGAACTAACCATACTCACAATAACACTTAGGTCTCACAATTACTCATCAATAGCATAATCAGCTAGCGAGCCATAATAATAAAACTCGGATGACAACACTTTCTCAAAATAATCATAACATGATATAACAAAATGGTATCTCGCTAGCCCTTTCTGAGACGGCAAAACATAAATGCAGAGCACCTTTAAAGATCAAGGACTGACTAAACATTGTAATTCATGGTAAAAGAGATCCAGTCAAGTCATACCCAATATAAACCAATAGAAATGAATGCAAATGACAGTGTGCTCTCCAGCGGGTGCTTTTAATAAGAAGGGTGATGACTTAACATAAAAGTAAATAGATAGGCCCTTCGCAGAGGGAAGCAGGGATTTTTAGAGGTGCCAGAGCTCGATTTTAAAATAGAGATTGAATAACATTTTGAGTGGCATACTTTCACTGTCAACGCAACAACTATGAGATGGCTGTATCTTCCATACTACATGCATTATAGGCAGTTCCCAAATAGAATGGTAAAGGTTTATACTCCCCCATCCACCAACAAACATCAATCCATGGCTTGCTCGAAACAATGAGTGCCACCAACTAACAACAGCCCTTAGGGAGTTTTGTTTAATTATTTTGACTTGCTTTGATCTTTTTGGATCATGGGACTGGGCATCCCGGTTACCGGCCCTTTCTCGTGCATGAGGAGCGGAGTCCACTACTCTTGAGAATAACCCATGTAGCATGGAACATATAGGCAGCCCTAGTTGTAACATGAGCTGCTCGAGCATACAAAACATAATTTCATTTGAAGGTTTGGAGTTTGGCACATACGAATTTACTTAGAACGACAGGTAAATACCACGTATAGGAAGGTATAGTGGACTCATATGGAACAACTTTGGGGTTTATGGAGTTTGGATGCACAAGCAGTATTCCCGCTTAGTACAGGTGAAGGCTAGCAAAAGACTGGGAAGCGACCAACTGAGAGGGCGACAACAGTCATAAACATGCATTAAAATTAATTTACACCGAGTACAAGCATGAGTAGGATATAATCCACCATGAACATAAATATCGTGAAGGCTATGTTGATTTGATTCAACTACATGTGTGAACATGTGCCAAGTCGAGTCACTCAATTCATTCAAAGGAGGATACCATCCCACCATATCACATCATAATCATTCTAATAGCATGTTGGAACGCATGGTAAACCATTATAACTCATAGCTAATCAAGCATGGCACAAGCAACAATAATCTCTAAATGTCATTGCAAATATGTTTACTTCATAATAGCTGACTCAGAAACGATGAATCATCATATTTACAAAAACAAGAGAGGTCAAGTTCATACCAGCTTTTCTCATCCCAATAAGTCCATCATATATCGTCATTATTGCCTTTCACTTGCACGACCAAACGATGTGTATAAAAATAAGAGTGCACGTGCATTGGACTAAGCTGGAATCTGCAAGCATTCAACTCAAGAGAGAAGACAGGGCAATATGGGCTCTAAGTTAAATAAACAATCATGCATATAAGAGCCACTAAGCATTTTCAATATAGTCTTCTCGACCCCCAAAAGAAAGAAAAGAAAATAAAACTATTTACATGGGAAATCTCCCAACAAGTAAAAGAAGAACGAGAAATCTTTTTGGGTTTTCATTTTAATTCTACTACAAGCAAGGAAATTAAACTAACTATTTTTTCCGGTTTTTCTTAAAGTTCATCAAAAACAAAAGAAGAAAGCGGGAAAAAGAAATTTAAACTAGCATGGATAATACAAAAAACAGACAGATAATACTATTTTTGCTTTATTTATTCTAAATAACGAAAAGTAAAAAGAGGGTACAGAAGGTTGTGCCTTCTAGTTTCATCCATCTCATGATCATCAAAATGAACCCACTAACAAGGTTGATCAAGTCTTGTTAACAAACTCATTCCGAATCACACGGAACTGGAGAAATTTCGAATAACACTAAGTTACCTCAACGGGGATATGAAAATCCCCAACAATAAGAATATCATACTTTTTCTTTATAGTAGGGAGAGGAAATTCAAAACCTCCAATAATAATAGTTGGAACTTGTCCAATAGAATTGATGCTATGAACTTGAGATTGTTTCCTCGGAAAGTGTACCGTATGCTCATTACCATTAACATGAAAAGTGACATTGCCTTTGTTGCAATCAATAACAGCCCCAGCAGTATTAAGAAAAGGTCTACCAAGGATAATCGACATACTATCGTCCTCGGGAATATCAAGAATAACAAAGTCCGTTAAGATAATGACATTTGCAACCACAACAGGCACATCCTCACAAATACCGACACGTATAGTAGTTGATTTATCGGCCATTTGCAAAAATACTTCAGTAGGTGTCAACTTATTCAATTCAAGTCTACGATATAAAGAGAGAGGCATAACACTAACACTGGCTCCAAGATTGTTGGTGTACTAGAGTAGGGGTACCCTAGTATCACGAACTTGTGCACGGGCAATTGCAGCACACCGCGGCAAGGCTTGCCGGGCGACCGCCAAGGTCCTCCGTGGTTCCTTTGGAGCCATTCAAGAACAAAGTATTCAAGCCAAGGAGACAAGGCCCCGGCAAGAGGAGCTTGCCGGGAAGGCCAACCAAGGCATCTAAAGGAACTTGCCGCGACACGCCACGCGTCGCGGCGAGGCCCGGTGAGCGACAAGCTTCCGGACGCGACAAGACAACAATCGCGGCAAGGCGCTTGCCATGGCAAGCTACCACTCTGTACCCGCGCTCCAGCACATCCACCAATGTGTCGCCCTGGGGTCTTTCCAGGCGCGCGTGGAAAGAGTCTGTGCAGCCAGCGGTGCGAGGTGGCAAGCGACGCTGACGAGACTGCCATCGTGGCGAACGGTGGCGCCCCTGACGGTCCTTTTTGCACTATTTGGGCAACGCAGACGGGCATTTAATGCCTTTGTCCCCTGCCGTCAGGGTTAGGTAGGATACACTGTACAGGTAGTTGTACCAACCGCAACACCTTTTCCATTTGTACCCTTGACTACGTTGCCACCTGTCGGTGACCCCTTCAGCATATAAAAGGAGGCCCATGCGCAACGTAGAAGGGGGTTCCGAAACCAGAAAACACTCACGCTCGGTCTCGTTAGCAGCTCATGCATACTGTAGCACTCAGCGCCCCCGAGCAAGAACTCAATACAATCAGACAAGCAACAGTGGGAGTGTTATCTCTCCGGAGAGCTCCGAAGCTGGGTAAAACTGCTCGTGTGCTTCGCCTCGATCCGCTCTTCGTGCGACCTCCGCCCCCCGCCGAACCGAAAGGGGCTCGGTCCGCCGGTCCCCATAGGTGTTCGTGGATCAGCTTCCCCGACATCTTTGGCGCGCCAGGTAGGGGGCGTCGAGGTTGTGTGAACCTGATCCGGCGTTCACACGAGCTTGATCTTCATCTTCTTCATCGACATGCCACCGAAGAAGAAGACTTCGGCGGCAGCTGTTCCGTCCACGTCGATCCCACCACCACCGGAGCAAACGAGTGGTGGGGTACATGCCGGCGGAAGAACGGGCGTCGACGAGGGAGCTCATGGTGCTGCCAGGTCCAAGGACAAGGCTGCGCAGACCTCGGCGTCCGTACATGCACCGCGCCCGTCTTAGGAGGCGCAGGATCGACAGCGTCATGGTATTCGCAGTGCCATACGTTTGTTGGACCAAGATCGAGCTGGTGGATCTCGGGGTGCTCAAGACCAGCATGCATGCCAACGTGCTGGCACGAGCGAGACACAGTCGCCTGGACGGGATACTGCTCCTTCTAACATAGTTAGAAGTCCGAGCATATCCCGCTCCTCGCACCGTTCACCACTTCCACCCACCACCCCAGCAGAAGCTTTGGCGCGAGCTCAACTGCTCCCGGATTACCCTCCAACAGAAGGCAAGATCGATCAATGGAGGGCCACCATTCAGAGTCTCATCGGCTTCGCCAACGGCGACACTCCGCGGCAGCCGAGTGCGTCGCTGCCGCGGCAGGACCGCCAGGCACGAGCCGATGGCGATGAAACCAGTGGGGGTGCAACTACCATGCACTCTCCACCCCGAAGGCCAAGATTGCCGACTCGCCGGATCCACCTCGACAGCGACTCCACCGCATCATCAGATCCACGAGCTCGTCGCGATCAACGCCAAGTTCTTCACGAACGACAGCAAGAAGACGCTCGTACTCGCATCAAGCGCCAAAGAGAAGCGCGGCGTCAATCTGACCAGCGCGCTGGGCCTTCTGTTGACATGCATGCGCCAGGGGAACCAGGCGACTTGCCGTACGCGGTAGGTTGCCCTGCGTTCACTCATGAGCTGCGGCAAGTCCAGTGGCCCAACATGAAGAATTTCAAGCCAGACGTACCAGAGAAGTACGACGGCAAGTCGCATCCGTCTGAGTTCCTCAGCATCTACACCATCACGGTGCAAGCTGCCGGGGGGCGGGACGACAAGATCCTGGCCAACTACTTCCCGCTGGTGCTCAAGCCCAATGTCAGATCCTGGCTCATGCACTTGCCAGACAACTCCATATCCTCTTGGGCAGACCTATGCCATCAGTTTGTCGGCGCCTTTACAGGCGGCCACAAGCCTCATGGCCAAGAGAGCGACTTTGATCTGCTCGCCCAGAAGGAAGGAGAGCCCCTGCGCAAGTACATTCAGAGATTCAGCCACGTACAGCATAACATCCCAGATGTCCACCCTGCCGCGGTAATCAGCGTGTTCCATCAGAACGTGCGAAACCGCAGGATGCGGGAGGAGATGGCGATGTGTAAGATCAGAGACGTCAGTGAGCTATATGCCCTGGCCGACAAGTGTGCACGTGCTGAGGAAGGGAGGAAACTCCACGGAGAGAATATAGGAGTAGGAGGATCTGATAGTGTGGAGACTGCCCCGGCAAAGAGAAACCGGCGGCGGAACAACAGGAAGAAGAAAGGCAGAGATGTGCTAGTCGTTGAGCAGTCCGGCAACGGAGGTGGCGCCAAGAAAGCAAAAGCTGGTAGCTCCGGCAAGGAGATTGCCGCAGACACCAACTACCAGGCTGTGGCGGTCGCCGACAAGCGGGACGGCACCAACAAGCAGTACTGCAAGATCCACCGCACCAAGGGCCATGACCTCCAGAGCTGCAAGAAGGTCGAATAGCTTGTCGAGCAGCAAAAAGCTGAATACGAGCGACGCCACAAGGAGAAAGCCCAGGAAGGTGCTGGAGGAGCCGGCAAGAAACGTCCCGGCCGAGGAGGACGCCGCGGCAAGGCCAAGCAGCGGCAAGGAGACAGACCTCCCCGCGGCCGTGACAAGGATGAAGATGACGACGACGATGAAGATATGGATGATGACGAGACCGATGAGCAGGAGTTCCAGAAAGCCACAGAGGTCCTGTGCGTTGACGGCGGTGCTTCTCTGCATACTTCACACCACCAGCTCAAGCAGTGGGTGCGGGAAGTCAATGCGGCAGAACCACCCATCGAGTCACGCAAGCCTCTGAAATGGTCCAGCACGCCTATCATCTTTGATATTGAGGACCACCCTGATCGCATAACTGCGGTCGGGTGCTTGCCGATGTTGGTTTCGCCAACTATCCGCAACCTCAAGGTCACTAAGATGCTAGTTGACGGTGGGGCCGGCTTGAACTTGATCTCCTCCGCGGTACTCCAGAAACTCCAGATCCCTGATAGCGAGCTCGAAGAGACCGACACATTCCAAGGAATCAATCCGGGAAGGAGCAAGCCGAAGGGAAAGATCATGTTGCCGGTAACGTTTGGCAGCGAGTTAAATTTCAGGACTGAGAGGGTCACTTTTGACGTTGCTGACTTTCCATTGCCTTACAATGGGATACTCGGCCGTCCAGCACTCGCCAAATTCATGGCAGCCTCTCACTATGCATACAACATGCTGAAGATGCCAGGTCCGATAAGTGTCATCTCTGTCCCTGGCGACAAGAAGGATGCTCTTATCTGCGCCGACAAGATCTACCGGGAAGCAGCAGCCGCAACAGATCGCAAGTCACTTGCCGTTGAAGCTCCCGGGGCAAAGAAGAAGACCAAGTCCGGCAAGAGTTCTGATGCCCACTCCGGCAAGCGCACCTCTTTGGAGTGCTGCGCTACCGTCGAGGACGCACCATCGAGCTCCACCGGCAAGTGTAAGAAGACAATGGTAGCTCCACCAGAGACCAAGAAGGTGTCCGCCAAGGAGGATGGCACTGGTGGTACCTTCACCATCAGTGCCACTCTCGACCCTAAATAGGAAAGCGCGCTCGTTGCTTTCCTGCGGGCGAACGTCGACGTATTTGCATGGCAACCGTCTGACATCCCCGGTGTTCCCAGGAAAGTAATCGAGCACCATCTTGCCGTCTGTCCTCATGCGCGGCCCGTCAAGCAGAAAGTCAGGAAACAGGCAGTGGAGCGCCAAGAATTCATCGCAGAAGAAATCAAGAAATTGGAAGCAGCATGCCTCGTCAGAGGAGTGCTCCATCCTACGTGGTTGGCCAACCCTGTAGTCGTGCACAAGGCAAATGGGAAATGGAGGCTTTGTATCGATTTTACCGATGGTAATAAAGCTTGCCCCAAAGACCCATTTCCCTTTCCGCGCATCGACCAGATTGTTCACTCCATGGCCGGATGTGACTTGCTTTCATTTCTTGATGCATACTCAGGATACCATCAGATCTTCATGGCAGAAGAGGATGAGGAGAAGACCGCATTCATCACCCCATGTGGCACATACTGTTTCGTACGGATGCCTTTCGGTTTAAAGAATGCTGGTTCAACATTTGCAAGGGTTGTCCACGACGCTTTTGAGCCGCAAATACACAGAAATGTGGAAGCCTACATGGATGACATAGTGGTCAAGAGCAAGGACAAGTCAACTCTGATTCAAGATTTAGACGAAACCTTTGCAAATCTGCGCAAGATCAACCTCAAGCTTAACCACGAGAAGTGCGTGTTTGGAGTCCCCTCCAGCAAGCTTCTCGGGTTCTTCGTGTCTCAGCGGGGAATTGAAGCCAATCCCGACAAGATCAAGGCCATTGAGCAGATTGAAGCTCCAAAGCGCGTCAAGGATGTATGAAGACTTGCCGGTTGCGTAGCTGCTCTCAGCAGGTTTATCTCTAGGTCTGCTGAGCGCGCCCTGCCATTTTTCAAAATATTGAAAAAGGCAGGTCCAATGAAATGGACTCCGGAAGCGGAGGCTGCGCTGCAGGACTTAAAAAGATACCTGTCCTCCACTCCAACACTTGTCACACCTAAGCCACAAGAGAAGTTGCTGCTGTATATAGCGGCAACCAATCAAGTGGTTAGTGCTGCGTTAGTAGCGGAGAGGGAGGCAGATGATGAGCCAGCAACCATGGCAGATGCATCTAGCGACAAGCAGGGGACTTCACCGACAAGCTCTGGTCCCGACAAAGATGGATCTGCGCAGGCGCGTGAGAAGATGCAGAAAAGAATGGTGCAGCGCCCAGTTTACTTTGTCAGTTCCCTTCTACAAGGGGCTAGGTCAAGGTACTCTGGTGTGCAGAAATTGCTTTTCGGCCTTCTCATGGCCTCGAGAAAGCTGCGCCATTACTTCCAAGCACATGAGATCACAGTCGTCACTCGTTTTCCGCTGAAGAGGATACTGCAAAATCCAGAAGCAACAGGCAGGATTGTCGAGTGGGCACTGGAACTGTCAAGCTTTGGCCTCAAGTTTGAGAGCACTTCAACTATCCAAAGCAGAGCATTGGCAGAGTTCATAGCAGAGTGGACGCCAACACAAGATGAAGAAGTTCCAGAAACGAGCATCCCCGTCAAGGAAGCAAAAAAAGAGTGGCTGATGTACTTTGATGGTGCTTTCTCGCTGCAAGGCGCCGGTCCGGGCGTGCTACTTGTCGCATCCACCGGAGAGCACCTCAAGTACGTAGTCCAGATGCACTTTCCCAAGGAGCAAGCAACAAACAATACTGCAGAGTATGAAGGTTTGCTTGCTGGTCTCAGGATCGCAGCAGACCTTGGAATCAAGAAGCTCATTGTCAGGGGTGATTCACAGCTTGTCGTCCGCCAAGTGAACAAGAATTATCAGAGTCCGTTGATGGAAGCCTACATTGATGAAGTGAGAAAGCTAGAAGAGCACTTTGACGGCCTACAGATGGAACATCTTCCAAGAGCTCAGAACGACATTGCCGATGGCCTGTCAAAGTGCGCCGCACTTAAGTTACCTGTGGAACCAGGGATCTTTGTGCTCAAACTAACTCAACCGTCTGTAACGCCATCAACTGGATAGAGCAAGAAGAGGAAGTTGATTTCTGGTGACTATTTTCCGGCAGAGCTCCCCGAAGCCGCCGCCAAGAAGGTCCTCAAGATCAACACCAAAGGTGCTGAGGAGTAGTCTGCTCCGGCAAGCCTTAGGGTTTGTTCCGTTGAAGCAGATGCTCCCGACAAGTTTTGCTCCGGCAAGCTTGCCGGGGAACGTCAAGCTCCGGCTGAGCCAGGGGTTCTCGCCGTAGAAGCGGATATTCCCGCACCAGCAGATGTGCCTTTAGTCCTTGTTGTCGAGCCGCAAGCTCCAGCATGGGCATAGCAGATTGTCCGTTTCCTTCAGACAGGAGAACTTCCCGAAGAGCAAGAAGAAGCGAAAAGAGTAGCCCGGCAGTCAAGTATGTACCAGTTTGTCGACAACACACTGTACAGAAGAAGACTCAATGGTGTGAAATTGAAGTGTATTCACCGGGAAGACGAACAAAAGCTGTTGGCAGAGATACATGGAGGCATATGTGGTCACCACATTGGCGCAAGAGCACTTGCCGGCAAAGCGTTCCGGCAAGGTTTCTTTTGGCCGACAGCCCTCCAGGATGCAACTGCACAAGTAACTAAGTGTGAAGCGTGCCAGTTCCATTCCAGGCAGATACACCAGCCAGCTCAAGCTCTCCAGACGATCCCTTTATCCTGGCCATTTTCGGTCTGGGGGCTCAATATCCTCGGCCCTTTTCCCCGAGCTGTCGGGGGCTTTGAGTACTTGTACGTTGCAATCGACAAGTTCACAAGGTGGCCGGAAGTGGAACCAGTGAGGAAGGTGACAGCACAGTCAGCAGTCAAGTTCTTCAGGTCGACTGCTTGCCGTTTCGGGATCCCTAACAGGATCATCACCGACAACGGCACACAATTCACGAGCCGCACCTTCATGCAGTACGTCCAAGATCTTGGCGCCAAGGTCTGCTTCGCTTCTGTTGCTCATCCGAGAAGCAACGGTCAAGCGGAGAGGGCAAATGCTGAAGTGCTGCGCGGGCTCAAGACCAGGACTTTCGACAGGCTGCACAGGTGCGGAAAGAACTGGATTGAGGAGCTGCCGGTGGTTCTGTGGTCGATCAGGATGACACCAAATCGAGCCACTGGCCAGACAACTTTCGCTCTAGTCTATGGAGCAGAGGCAGTTCTCCCCACGGAACTCGTATACGGGTCACCTCGAGTGCTCGCTTATGATGAGCTTGAGAAAGAGCAGTTGCGACAAGATGACGCGCTGCTCCTTGAGGAAGACCGTCTTCAGGCTGCTGTACGAGCTGCTCGATACCAGCAAGCTTTGCGCCGCTACCATAGCCGCAAAGTTAATGCCAGAAGTCTCGAGGAAGGCGACCTTGTTCTTCGGCGCGTTCAGTCCGCCAAGAATTCCAACAAGTTGACGCCAAAGTGGGAAGGCCCTTACCGGGTGAAACGAGTCACTAGGCCTGGCGCTGTCCGCCTTGAGACCGAAGATGGCATTCCGGTGAGCAACTCCTGGAACATTGACCATCTTCGTAAGTTTTACCCGTAAGGCGCGGTTGCCGGAACCTGTTCCGGCAACCACCTTTTGTACAAGTCTTGCCGATGTTGCATGTAATTGTCACACCCTAGCTAGTCATGCATTAGAGTGTTGCATCATGTTTACGCTTTCATCAGAAACTTGAAATGGGGATGACAGAACCCCCAGTCCCCTCTGAAACCAACTAGGGTTTACTAAAATAATTTTCAATGAACCTGAAATGCCCTTCTAAAATGCCCATTATTTTTGTCTTGGTTCAGAACCTCTGCCAAAAGTGGTGCACATTTTCCTAGGCCATCTTAGGGTTTTTGAATTAATTCATAAATATTTGAATTTGGGCATTTAAAATTATATAAAATATTTAAATGCTCAAATACCTCCAAACTAAAATGTTTCATGTTGGAAATAATCCAACTATGGACCAGGAGTGATTTGGTGATTTTTGAAGTTGCCTAGGTATTTTATTTAATTCAACAAAGTTGCAGATATATTAAATAAAAACAGAAACAGAAAAAAGGGGGAAAGCTTACCTGGCGCCTGCCCCCGGCCCACCTGCCGGCCCAGCCCAGCACCGCTCCAGCGAGCTGCTTGCCGGCCAGGCAGGCAGGCAGGTGCCCGACGGCGACCGCGGCGTGCGCCACGCACCTGCTCGCCGCCTCGCTGCTCCCCTCGCCAGGTGACGTCGTGGATCGGCCTCCCTCTCTCCCCCGAACCCCCCAGACACCCCCTCTCCTCTCCAGCTCCTCCCCCTCGCACGCCCCAGCCATGACCGACGCCATCGCCGCCACCCCCTCGCCGTAGCCACGCCCTCCGACCACCCCACGCCGTCTCACC
>NC_041381.1:255078426-255084375 GCF_002162155.2 Triticum dicoccoides | reverse complement strand
TGAACCCATTTCCTCTGCATGACCTGTCATTGCCACAGTAACTAGATGAAACCCACTAGCATGTGTAGGAGTTGATTGAGCCATATGTATGTGTTGTTCCTACCTTGCTATGCCTGCTATGCTTAGAGTCGTGTCAGGTCTGGTTCATCTGGGTGATGGGCTAGAGTGAAATGTTTATGTCGGTAATGAGAGTGGTGTGGTGAACACGATTTGGTAAAGGTATCGATGAGAGGCCATGTAGGAGTACATGGTGGGTTGTTTCATTGAAGCCGACCTTAAGCACTGAGATCTGTATGTGTGATTTAAGAATCAGCTACTACCATGCATTGGGCCCGAAACCAATGGACCCTCTCGGCTTCTTATTCACCCTAGTTCTCCGTCCAGGAGTTGCAAGTAGTTTCTGGTGTTTGTAGCCTACTGGAGGCCGTGGACAGCGCTGACCGTAGGGGCGGGCTGTGATGCGGTAGGTACGTGGCACGGTGTACCGAATACCCGTTAGGTATCTCGGGAACCCTGTTCACATCGTTCGGGGCCGTATGGGAAACCTCGGCCGGACTCCCTGCGGATGGAACCTGGATAGGCGATAAACCTGGACTGGAGGCTTAGGTGATTAGGTAGGTCGTGGCCGACACCCACGTTGGGCTTCCGCTTGAAGGTTGCCGAGTACATGTCGTGTAAACGACGGTAAGTGGTGAGAGCGTGTATGAAGAAGTACACCCCTGCAGGGTTAACATGATCTATTCGAATAGCCGCGTCCGCGGTAAAGGACTACTTGGTTGCTTATACAGTTCATAGACAAGTAAATGGAAATTGTTAAAAGCCTCAAGATAAGTGTGAGTGCCGAGGATGGCTCTTCCGTAGGAAGACGGAGGCGGATCCTCGGTAGTGTATTGAATTGGTGAGTAGTGGACTCGTGTGCGCAAAACCATTTCGAGTTGGAGTCTCGTAGGATAGTCTAGCCAAGAGTCAAAGCTGGCTTGCTGCAATAACTCCACCAACCCTTCTTGATACTAAGCATGTATGTAGGATCTGATGTAAGTCTTGCTGAGTACCTTTGTACTCATGTTGCTATAATTTACATTTTTACAGAAGACGCTGCAACCCCTTCTGATGGGTTCTATGTAGACGTTGACATCAACGAGTAGGCTGAAAGACCCAGGTGCTGACCCTGAGCTTGTGAAGGACCTTGTAGTATAGCTAGGCTTCCCAAGCCTCTTTTATTTTACTAGTTGTCTGTACTCAGACAAGTTACTTCCGCTGCTGGTTTGTATGACTGTATGACTTGTATGTTGGGTCGTGAGACCCGTACCTTTGTGTATGTCATGTATGGCTCTCTGAGCCTTAAATAAAGTACTTGTGTCATAGAGTCATGTTGTGATGCTTCGTTGTATTTGCACATATCGAGCATATTGTGTGTATGATTGAAATGCTTGGTATGTGTGGGATCTGACTATCTAGTTGTTTATCTTTAGTAGCCTCTCTTACCGGGAAATGTCTCCTAGTGTTACCGCTGAGCCATGGTAGCTTGCTACTGCTCTGGAACACTTAGGCTGGCCGGCATGTGTCCTTCTTCGTTCCTGTGTCTGTCCCTTCGGGGAAATGTCACGCTTTGAGTACCAGAGTCCTGTTAGCCCGCTACAGCCCGGTTTACCGGAGTCCTGCTAGCCCAGTGCTACAGCCCGAACCCACTTGCTGATGACCGACACGTTCGAAGCTGGGTCATGAATGCCTGTCCCTGTAAGTCTGTGCCACTTTGGGTTTACGACTAGTCATGTCAGCCCGGGCTCTTTATCATATGGATGCTAGCGACACTATCATATACGTGAGCCAAAAGGCGCAAACGGTCCCGGGCAAAGGTAAGGCGACACCCGTGAGGATACCGTGCGTGAGGCCGCAAAGTGATATGAGGTGTTACCGGCTAGATCGATGTGACATCGAGTCGGGGTCTTGACAGCGTTGGCATCAGAGCCGGACTGCCTGTAGGTTCTCCAAGCCAAACTGGTCGATGTTGAGTCTAGAAATTCTTTAGTTATATGTAGGGGAATTGTTTGTGGGATGGAACGTAAGGCTCTTTTTACTCCTCTATCTTATGACATTCTGATCTGAGTCAGTCCATTCTTCCACCAGGGGTTAAGGAATTAGGACCTATTCTCTCTATCAGGATCACGTGTTACTAATCAGTAGTACCTTATAAGTTTGATGGATACAAGCCTAGTTCAGTTCTACTACCACATTATGTTGTTAGAATGGATTCAGAACCTTGTTATGATGATGATGAGTGTGTGTGTAATCCTTTGTCAAATGTCTCAAAATCCTTCTTGAGCATTTACAGCTGTTATGCTGCCGAAATTTTGCTAGAAATTCTAATGCCCTTGCATTATGATTGTGCTTTCAGATGGCCACTCGCGACCTCAATCAAGTGGTTCGCCTGACTCGATGCCTAGATGTACCCGGCCATACTGCCAAGTTGGTCAGGGTAATGACTGAGGCTGGATACCGCTGGTATCCTGAGTACACGGTCGAAGAGCAATTCCGAGACTTTAATCAAAGCCAGTATCTCTGCACTGTCAGGATATTTCCATCTTATCCTGGATCCACCGAGCCTCTTCACTGCTCTTACGGACTCTGGGTTACCATTGAGATGGCTGTGCAGGACGCCGCCTACTCTATGATGACCATTATGCGAGTCAGATCTGGTATATTTCGGGACTCTGATTTCCGGTATATGCCAGGATCACTTCCGGGAGCACAAGGGTATCTCCAGGCTATCTATGCTGACCCCACCCAGGAGGATTCACGGACTCGCACCACTGCCGAGATGCTCGAGGATAAGGACCGTGAAAATCGGGCCTTGAGGTTAGAGCTCTTCAATACCCGTGCTGACCACTGGGCCACTTTGACTCGGTTCGCACCGGCGGTGCAAGCTGGATATTCAGATATGCGCGATCTCTATCCTGTGAGATCCGCTCTGCCAGACGTGATGGTTTGGCGTGATGTAGGAGGCATCACCCCACCTCGCGGTCCCCGCAGGCCACCGTTTGTTGGTCCAAGGCCTCATCCTAGCCCCTATGGTCCACAAGCTCCGCGAGATCGTCTGTTTCTGGATGATCATGTTGAGCTCCCAGGCTATGGAGGTGACTTTTACGAGGACAACTACGGATCGGTCTGAGTTAGTGGTAGTATCACTAGTTCGCACTAGCTGTGTCTTCTATCGTCCCGCGTGACTCGTGGGATATGACCTAGTTTGTACTCCTTTCGGAGGTGTAGAAAAATAATGTATAGGAGCTTGGAATGCCTCCGATGAGATGTAATCCTCTTTTCACCGTAATAGTACTTTGTTTGGTCTTGTACTAAACTCTGTATGGTGTGTATGACGATGGAATAAAAGAAGCAGTTCTGTTTTTACCATGTCATACGGATGATCATCTTGCATTTCGAGTTATTCCTTGCATTTTTATCCTATGTCGGAATTTTATCATCCTGACTAAATCATTGTCTTGTTTACCTAGGATGGTCAACACGCGCGCTAACCCTGCTTCTCAAGAGCAGGCCGAAGGCAGTGAAGCCAGGGATGTAAATCTGCCTCATCCTCCTTCACTAGCCGAGGTTATGATGGAAGCTGAGAGAAACAAGCGGGAGACCAACCGTTTGTTAGAGCGTATTGAACAGAACACGGCACACCATCAGAGGACTAACGTGGTGTCACTCAGTGATTTTATCAAATTACATCCACCCACGTTCCACCACTCCGTTGAGCCTCTCGACGCTGATGACTGGCTTCGCAGTATCTCTCACAAACTGCGTTCCGCGCTGGTGGCGGAGGCTGACAAGGTCACCTTTGCTTCATATCATCTTGAAGGCCCCGCCAGTCTATGGTGGGAGAATTATGGAGCTATGCGCCCAGCGGGCCATGTCACTACTTGGGCTGAGTTCAGTGAGGCTTTCCGTGAACATCACATTCCGGAGGGTCTCATGGACCGTAAACGTGAAGAATTTTGCAGTTTCACCCAAGGCCGACTGTCTGTGGATGCTTACAGCAGGGAGTTTGGTAACCTCGCACGATATGCAACCGAGGAAGTTTCTACTGACGCCAAGAAGCAAGCAAGGTTCCGTAAGGGCCTTAGTCCTGAGCTTCGCCGCGACCTCCGTCTGCATGAGTGCACATCTTTTCAGAAACTTGTCAACAAAGCCATCAGTGCTGAAACTGGTCAGACTGACTATGACGCAACACGCAAGCATGGCCGTGATATGGGTTCCTCATCCGGTGCTGGTCCTTAGAAGCGCCGCGTGTGGGTACCCAACACCGCCCTGCCACCCAGGTATACACCGAGGCCATCCTTCCAGGCGCCTCGCCCCGTTCAACAGTCTGCTCCAGCCAAGCCCTATGGGGGTCCAACTAACAATGCTCCTCCACGTACCAGTTCCGTGACTTGTTTCAAGTGTGGGGAATCTGGCCACTATATGCGTGAGTGTCCCCAGACCAACCCCAATCAATCTGCTAAAGCTGTTGGCTGTGGCAAGCCGACAGGAAAAATATTCCACGCCAAGCCGGTCACCGCTTCACGTGGCCATGTCAATTGTATTTCTGCCGAAGAAGCTCAAGAGGATCCCAACGTCGTTCTCGTACGCTTCTTGTTAATTGCCACCCGGCATCTGTTCTTTTCGATACAGGAGCCTCTCATTCTTTTATATCTGAAAATTATGCTCGTTTGCATAACGTCGCATTCGGTGATATGCCAACCTCTATGGTAATTCAAACTCCGGGATCCAAATGGCAAACTTCTCGAGTAAGCCATGGAAATTAAATCCAAGTCGACAGACTTGTTTTCCTCGCGTCTTTGATAGCCCTTAAATCTTCAGATATTAATATCATTTTGGGTATGGACTGGATGTCGGCTCATCATGCCCAAATTGATTGCTTCTCTAGGACTGTTCAACTCACCCATCCTTCGGGGAAGATAGTCAATGTCTTGACCCGAATAGCCAAGCGACAGTTATATTCTCTTAACGCTAGCCCTTTGCCAGACCTTGAGGACGTTCCGGTAGTCCGTGACTTCCCGGATGTCTTCCCAGAAGAATTGCCAGGTGTTCCACCTGACAGGGATGTTGAGTTCGTAATAGACCTCATTCCAGGAACCGTTCCGATTGCTAGAAGACCTTATAAGATGGCACCCCTAGAACTAGCCGAACTTAAGAGACAACTCGATGAGTCCTTGAAAAAGGGTTTCATCCGACCTAGCTCTTCTCCGTGGGCTTGCCCCGTCCTATTCGTCAAGAAGAAGGATGGTACGGACCGGATGGTTGTAGATTACCGACCTGTCAATTTGGTCACAATCAAGAACAAATATCCGCTTCCCAGGATCAACGACCTGTATGATCAGCTCGCTGGATCCTCAGTCTTCTCGAAGATGGATTTGAGGTTGGGCTACCATCAAATCAAAATCAGAAACGGGGACATTCCTAAAACGGCCTTTGTTACTCGTTATGGCCAATACAAGTACACCGTCATGTCCTTCGGATTAACCAACGCTCCAGCCACCTTTTCTCGGTTAATGAACTCAATCTTCATGGAGTATTTGGATAAATTCGTCGTGGTTTACCTCGATGATATACTCATCTACTCCAAGAACGAGGAAGAACATGCCGAACATCTAAGGCTAGTGTTGCAGAAACTTCGAGAGCATCGCCTTTATGCCAAATTTTCTAAATGTGAATTCTGGTTGTCAGAAGTGACCTATTTGGGTCATGTAATATCTGGTAAAGGTATTGCTGTTAACCCTGAGCGAGTTCAAGCCGTCCTTAATTGGACTCCACCTGAATCGGTCAAGCAAGTTCGGAGTTTTCTGGGCTTAGCGAGCTATTGTCGTCGCTTTGTCGAGAACTTCTCCAAAGTTGCCAAACCTCTAACCGAACTCCTCAAGAAAGATAAGAAGTTCGAGTGGACTCCAC
>NC_041381.1:255049110-255078304 GCF_002162155.2 Triticum dicoccoides | reverse complement strand
AGCTCCTCCCCCTCGCACGCCCCAGCCATGACCGACGCCATCGCCGCCACCCCCTCGCCGTAGCCACGCCCTCCGACCACCCCACGCCGTCTCACCGTGTCCAGGAGCTCCGCCGCTGTCCACTTCTTCGAGCAGCCGAGCCTCGAGCGCTCGCAACGCCCGAGACCACCGCACCGACCTCGCCCGAGCTCACCGTCGCCGGAGATCCCCTTCAACGCCGTCGTCGCTCCGGTCCATCTCCGGCCGCACCAAGGACTCCGTCGCACTCACTGTGAGCTTAGCCATCTTCCCCTCCCTTCCGTTCTTGCTCCCGAGCCATGTAGCAACCTCCCGGAGCTCAACCGCACCCACCGCCGTGGAGCTCGTCGCCGACGTGCTCCCGGTCATCCTCCGGCCACAAGATGGTGTCCATCTTACTCACCAAGTCCCGCAGCACCTAGCTAGCTACTCCACGAGCCTCACCGAACCCTCTAGCGTCAAGTTCGTCTTCGCCGAACCCCGGTGGCCGCCAAGGTCGTCGCCGGCGCCAACTCCGGCCACCCCGACCCCAACGGACTCCGCCAAGAGCTGCGGTTTGTCCTCAGCTCCACTCCGGTGATCTCCGCGGCCCATTTGGTGGCCAGAATAGCCAAAACCACTCCCGCCGCCGCGTCGGGCTCGCCGGCGGCTAAACGCCGGTGCAGCCGACCCGGGTTTGACCACGGGTGGGCCCTGGTTGACTCCCCTGAGTCAATGACAGGTGGGGCCCAGCCCAGTTAATTAAACAGGATTAGTTTTAATTAAATTTTAATTAAAATAATCACCCTGACATGCGGGACCCACTGTCAGGTTTGACCTGGACCAGTTCCGTTGACCTGCTGACGTCACACTGACGTCAGGCTGACACAGTAATTGATTTTCTGGATTTAATTTAAATCAGGAAATTCCAGAATATTATTTAAACTTCAAAAATTCATAACTTTTATTCTGTAACTCCAAATTGGACAAATTATATATGAAAAATGATCAGAAAAATCCAATCTATCCATCTGTACTATTTTCATGCATGATCAAACAAGTTAAATTGATGTTTTAAGCAGAACAAGGAAAAGCACTTTAAAAGGCCATATTTGAATTTGAAATTTGAATCCTTGATTCAAATTTGTTCAAACCCTTCTGGTTTTAGTTGCATTAGCCCAATACACTCATTTTGCCATGTCTCGTGCATGCATCATATTGTTGCATACTGTTTGGTAATGTTTGTGAATCGGTGCTCTCTGCGGCAGGTTCTGTCCCCGAAGAGTACCGTGATTACCCTAACGAAGAACTGTATCAGTGCATCGAACCATCAGGCAAGCAACCAACCATTTGATCATATCGATACAATCCCATGTTCTCGCTCCTGCTCTCTTTTACTGCATTAAGACAACGCGTTTCAAACTGCTGTGTGCTACGGTAGTTGAACCCATTTCCTCTGCATGACCTGTCATTGCCACAGTAACTAGATGAAACCCACTAGCATGTGTAGGAGTTGATTGAGCCATATGTATGTGTTGTTCCTACCTTGCTATGTCTGCTATGCTTAGAGTCGTGTCAGGTCTGGTTCATCTGGGTGATGGGCTAGAGTGAAATGTTTATGTCGGTAATGAGAGTGGTGTGGTGAACACGATTTGGTAAAGGTATCGATGAGAGGCCATGTAGGAGTACATGGTGGGTTGTTTCATTGAAGCCGACCTTAAGCACTGAGATCTGTATGTGTGATTTAAGAATCAGCTACTACCATGCATTGGGCCCGAAACCAATGGACCCTCTCGGCTTCTTATTCACCCTAGTTCTCCGTCCAGGAGTTGCAAGTAGTTTCTGGTGTTTGTAGCCTACTGGAGGCCGTGGACAGCGCTGATCGTAGGGGTGGGCTGTGATGCGGTAGGTACGTGGCACGGTGTACCGAATACCCGTTAGGTATCTCGGGAACCCTGTTCACATCGTTCGGGGCCGTATGGGAAACCTCGGCCGGACTCCCTGCGGATGGAACCTGAATAGGCGATAAACCTGGACTGGAGGCTTAGGTGATTAGGTAGGTCGTGGCCGACACCCACGTTGGGCTTCCGCTTGAAGGTTGCCGAGTACATGTCGTGTAAACGACGGTAAGTGGTGAGAGCGTGTATGAAGAAGTACCCCCTGCAGGGTTAACATGATCTATTCGAATAGCCGCGTCCGCGGTAAAGGACTACTTGGTTGCCTATACAGTTCATAGACAAGTAAATGGAAACTACTAAAAGCCTCAAGATAAGTGTGAGTGCCGAGGATGGCTCCTCCGTAGGAGGACGGAGGTGAATCCTCGGTAGTGTATTGAAGTGGTGAATAGTGGACTCGTTGTTGGGTTTCGTAGTAATTTCAAAAATTTTCCTACGCGCACACAGGATCATGTGATGCATAGCAACGAGAGGAGAGTGTTGTCTACGTACCCAACGCAGACCGACTGCGGAAGCAATGACACGACGTAGAGGAAGTAGTCGTACGTCTTCACGATCCAACCGATCAAGCACCGAAACTACGGCACCTCCGAGTTCGAGCACACGTTCAGCTCGATGACGATCCCCGGACTCCGATCCAGCAAAGTGTCGGGGAAGAGTTTCGTCAGCACGACGGCGTGGTGACGATCTTGATGAACTACAGCAGCAGGGCTTCGCTTAAACTCCGCTACAGTATTATCGAGGAATATGGTGGCAGGGGGCACCGCACACGGCTAAGGAATCGATCACGTGGATCAACTTGTGTCAACTTGTATGTTTAGAGGTGCCCCTGCCTCCGTATATAAAGGAGGAGAGGAGGGGAGGCTGGCCGGCCAAAGAGGGAGGCGCAGGAGAGTCCTACTCCCTCTGGGAGTAGGATTCCTCCCCCCAATCCTAGTCCAACTAGGATTCCTCGGAGGGGAAGGGAGAGAGGGGGGCCGGCCACCTTCTCCTAGTCCTAATAGGACTAGGGGAGGGGAAAGGGGCGCAGCCACCTTGGGCTGCCCCTTTCTCCTTTCCACTAAGGCCCATGATGGCCCATATGGCTCCCGGGGGGTTCCGGTAACCTCCCGGTAACCCGGTAAAATCCCGATTTCACCCGGAACACTTCCGATGTCCAAACATAGGCTTCCAATATATCAATCTTTACGTCTCGACCATTTCGAGACTCCTCGTCATGTCCGTGATCACATCCGGGACTCCGAACAACCTTCGGTACATCAAAATGCATAAACTCATAATATAACTGTCATCGTAACCTTAAGCGTGCGGACCCTACGGGTTCGAGAACAATGTAGACATGACCGAGACATGTCTCTGGTCAATAACCAATAGCGGGACCTGGATGCCCATATTGGCTCCTACATATTCTACGAAGATCTTTATCGGTCAGACCGCATAACAACATACGTTGTTCCCTTTGTCATCGGTATGTTACTTGCCCGAGATTCGATCGTCGGTATCCAATACCTAGTTCAATCTCGTTACCGGCAAGTCTCTTTACTCGTTCCGTAATACATCATCTCACAACTAACATATTAGTTGTAATGCTTGCAAAACTTATGTGATGTGTATTACCGAGAGGGCCCAGAGATACCTCTCCGACAATCGGAGTGACAAATCCTAATCTCGAAATACGCCAACCCAACATCGACCATTGGAGACACCTGTAGTACTCCTTTATAATCACCCATTTACGTTGTGACGTTTGGTAGTACCCAAAGTGTTCCTCCGGTAAACGGGAGTTGCATAATCTCATAGTCATAGGAACATGTATAAGTCATGAAGAAAGCAATAGCAACATACTAAACGATCAGGTGCTAAGCTAATGGAATGGGTCATGTCAATCAGATCATTCAACTAATGATGTGACCTCGTTAATCAAATAACAACTCATTGTTCATGGTCAGGAAACATAACCATCTTTGATTAACGAGCTAGTCAAGTAGAGGCATACTAGTGACACTCTGTTTGTCTATGTATTCACACATGTATTATGTTTCCGGTTAATACAATTCTAGCATGAATAATAAACATTTATCATGATATAAGGAAATAAATAATAACTTTATTATTGCCTCTAGGGCATATTTCCTTCACCAGACACCCCCTCTCCTCTCCAGCTCCTCCCCCTCGCACGCCCCAGCCATGGCCGACGCCATCGCCGCCACCCCCTCGCCGTAGCCACGCCCTCCGACCACCCCACGCCGTCTCACCGTGTCCAGGAGCTCCGCCGCTGTCCACTTCATCGAGCAGCCGAGCCCCGAGCGCTCGCAACGCCCGAGACCACCGCACCGACCTCGCCCGAGCTCACCGTCGCCGGAGATCCCCTTCAACGCCGTCGTCGCTCCGGTCCATCTCCGGCCGCACCAAGAACTCCGTCGCACTCACTGTGAGCTTAGCCATCTTCCCCTCCCTTCCGTTCTTGCTCCCGAGCCGTGTAGCAACCTCCCGGAGCTCAACCGCACCCACCGTCGTGGAGCTCGTCGCCGACGTGCTCCCGGTCATCCTCCGGCCACAAGATAGTGTCCATCTTACTCACCAAGTTCCGCAGCACCTAGCTAGCTACTCCACGAGCCTCACCGAACCCTCTAGCGCCAAGTTCACCTCCGACCGAACCCCGGTGGCCGCCAAAGTCGTCGCCGGCGCCAACTCCGGCCACCCCGACCCCAACGGACTCCGCCAAGAGCTGCGGTTTGTCCTCAGCTCCACTCCGGTGGTCTCCGCGGCCCATTTGGTGGCCGAAATGGCCAAAACCACTTCCGCCGCCGCGTCGGGCTCGCCGGCGGCTAAACGCCGGTGCAGCCGACCCGGGTTTGACCACGGGTGGGCCCTGGTTGACTCCCCTGAGTCAATGACAGGTGGGGCCCAGCCCTGTTAATTAAACAGGATTAGTTTTAATTAAATTTTAATTAAAATAATCACCCTGACATGCGGGACCCACTGTCAGGTTTGACCTGGACCAGTTCCGTTGACCTGCTGACGTCACACTGACGTCAGGCTGACGCAGTAATTGATTTTCTGGATTTAATTTAAATCAGGAAATTCCAGAATATTATTTAAACTTCAAAAATTCATAACTTTTATTCTGTAACTCCAAATTGGACAAATTATATATGAAAAATGATCAGAAAAATCCAATCTATCCATCTGTACTATTTTCATGCATGATCAAACAAGTTAAATTGATGTTTTAAGCAGAACAAGGACAAGCACTTTAAAAGGCCATATTTGAATTTGAAATTTGAATCCTTGATTCAAATTTGTTCAAACCCTTCTGGTTTTAGTTGCATTAGCCCAATACACTCATTTTGCCATGTCTCATGCATGCATCATATTGTTGCATACTGTTTGGTAATGTTTGTGAATCGGTGCTCTCTGCGGCAGGTTCTGTCCCCGAAGAGTACCGTGATTACCCTAACGAAGAACCGTATCAGTGCATCGAACCATCAGGCAAGCAACCAACCATTTGATCATATCGATACAATCCCATGTTCTCGCTCCTGCTCTCTTTTACTGCATTAAGACAACGCGTTTCAAACTGCTGTGTGCTACGGTAGTTGAACCCATTTCCTCTGCATGACCTGTCATTGCCACAGTAACTAGATGAAACCCACTAGCATGTGTAGGAGTTGTTTGAGCCATATGTATGTGTTGTTCCTACCTTGCCATGCCTGCTATGCTTAGAGTCGGGTCAGGTCTGGTTCATCTGGGTGATGGGCTAGAGTGAAATGTTTATGTCGGTAATGAGAGTGGTGTGGTGAACACGATTTGGTAAAGGTATCGATGAGAGGCCATGTAGGAGTACATGGTGGGTTGTTTCATTGAAGCCGACCTTAAGCACTGAGATCTGTATGTGTGATTTAAGAATCAGCTACTACCATGCATTGGGCCCGAAACCAATGGACCCTCTCGGCTTCTTATTCACCCTAGTTCTCCGTCCAGGAGTTGCAAGTAGTTTCTGGTGTTTGTAGCCTACTGGAGGCCGTGGACAGCGCTGACCGTAGGGGTGGGCTGTGATGCGGTAGGTACGTGGCACGGTGTACCGAATACCCGTTAGGTATCTCGGGAACCCTGTTCACATCGTTCGGGGCCGTATGGGAAACCTCGGCCGGACTCCCTGCGGATGGAACCTGGATAGGCGATAAACCTGGACTGGAGGCTTAGGTGATTAGGTAGGTCATGGCCGACACCCACGTTGGGCTTCCGCTTGAAGGTTGCCGAGTACATGTCGTGTAAACGACGGTAAGTGGTGAGAGCGTGTATGAAGAAGTACACCCCTGCAGGGTTAACATGATCGATTCGAATAGCCGCGTCCGCGGTAAAGGACTACTTGGTTGCTTATACAGTTCATAGACAAGTAAATGGAAACTGTTAAAAGACTCAAGATAAGTGTGAGTGCCGAGGATGGCTCTTCCGTAGGAAGACGGAGGCGGATCCTCGGTAGTGTATTGAATTGGTGAGTAGTGGACTCGTGTGCGCAAAACCATTTCGAGTTGGAGTCTCGTAGGATAGTCTAGCCAAGAGTCAAAGCTGGCTTGCTGCAATAACTCCACCAACCCTTCTTGATACTAAGCATGTATGTAGGATCTGATGTAAGTCTTGCTGAGTACCTTTGTACTCATGTTGCTATAATTTACATTTTTACAGAAGACGCTGCAACCCCTTCTGATGGGTTCTATGTAGACGTTGACATCAACGAGTAGGCTGAAAGACCCAGGTGGTGACCCTGAGCTTGTGAAGGACCTTGTAGTATAGCTAGGCTTTCCAAGCCTCTTTTATTTTACTAGTTGTCTGTACTCAGACAAGTTACTTCCGCTGCTGGTTTGTATGACTGTATGACTTGTATGTTGGGTCGTGAGACCCGTACCTTTGTGTATGTCATGTATGGCTCTCTGAGCCTTAAATAAAGTACTTGTGTCATAGAGTCATGTTGTGATGCTTCGTTGTATTTGCACATATCGAGCATATTGTGTGTATGATTGAAATGCTTGGTATGTGTGGGATCTGACTATCTAGTTGTTTATCTTTAGTAGCCTCTCTTACCGGGAAATGTCTCCTAGTGTTACCGCTGAGCCATGGTAGCTTGCTACTGCTCTGGAACACTTAGGCTGGCCGGCATGTGTCCTTCTTCGTTCCTGTGTCTGTCCCTTCGGGGAAATGTCACGCTTTGAGTACCGGAGTCCTGTTAGCCCGCTACAGCCCGATTTACCGGAGTCCTGCTAGCCCAGTGCTACAGCCCGGACCCACTTGCTGATGACCGACACGTTCGAAGCTGGGTCATGAATGCCTGTCCCTGTAAGCCTGTGCCACTTTGGGTTTACGACTAGTCATGTCAGCCCGGGCTCTTTATCATATGGATGCTAGCGACACTATCATATACGTGAGCCAAAAGGCGCAAACGGTCCCGGGCAAAGGTAAGGCGACACCCGTGAGGATACCGTGCGTGAGGCCGCAAAGTGATATGAGGTGTTACCGGCTAGATCGATGTGACATCGAGTCGGGGTCTTGACAGTAATCCTTTGTACAAAGCTGGGCGCAGAACCTGTGCATAAGTAAAGCTCATGTGCTCCGCACATCTTGTCAATTTCATGCTTTCTACTATCTTTGCATGCGTTATCTGACACTTTGTGCAGCGCCTACCCCCGGTAAGCAATAACGAGACGTAAGGCTCCATATCTTTATTTTCTCTTCTTTCTTTTTCTCAAAAAGGAAAGGAAGGTTCCCTCGCACACAAGTTTGCTGGGGGGAAAGGAGAAGATAATGGTGTGGACCAGGCATCGTTCAAGGAAGTTTCTCCTTACCGGAAAGCAAACGACAGAAAAGCTAAGTTGCCAAAGTTTGAGCAATCAGTTTTAAATTTTTAAGTTATCTTCCTCGAACGACCGTACTTTGTATGGAAAACCTGTGCGCAGAGGAACCAACTCGTAGCTAGTTGCGCCCTTACTTTGTTTCGAGTCCGCTCAACAACTTAAGTGAGCTGCGACTAGTTGCGACAAGGTTTCTTGTCGGAAGCGGCACCGCCAGCAGGCTGCTGATGTCCCGCACTCAGCGCTCGCGGCTAAGGTGCCTGCGCCAACAAGTTCCCTAAAAGGGTAGGGCAAAAACATACAAAGGAAGGAATCAAGTAAAGGAAATAACACAGCAATCTCTACCCAAAATAGAGTTATATTACAAGATAGCTTGTCGCAGCTCTAACAGATTGTTCTTATAACATGACCAACAGCGACAAGAAAAAGAGAAAACGGGCGGCCTAATCTACGCGATCGCCCTCAACCCTCTTGATCTCGCTCACCTTGTCCACAATGGGTGCGACAAGGGCCTTGAGCGCTTCCAGATCAGCATCCGGCGGCAGGGACCTGAGGACGTTGGTGAGGTTGAGGCCTGGGTTGCGGAAGGCCACCTTCACCAGCACCTTTTGAAGAACCCCCGCGCAGATCTTGCGCGACTCGTCGGCCAGCTGCTTTGGGATCTTCTCCCAGAGTCGCTGGAGGGCCGTCGCCACGCCTTTGAAGCACAAGCTGAGCTTGGCGCTGGGTTGGAGGTGCTCATCGGAGGAGTACCCGAGATCCTCCATCCCCAGCTGCTCCAGCTCCCCGTCGATGGCTGCGGCAACATTCACCAGACCCTCGGTCCAGTGCTCCATAGTCTCCCTAAAAGCATTCTGGGCGGCAGCAGCACTCGCCAGCAGCGCCTCGTCAGCCTTGATCTTCTCCTTCAAGGCCACCTCCTGCTCCCTGGCGCCGTCCAGCGTCTTGGTCAAAGTGGCCAGCTTCAACTCAAGATCTGCGTTGGAGTCCTTGGCAGCGCTAATCTCTTTGCTCCTCTCAGCGAGGCGACCCTTCAGCTCGCCATGAGCGGCGGCGTCCTTCTCACGCTCACGCTTGAGCGCGGCAAGGTCCTCGCCGCTCGCCTTGAGATCGGCCTCCAGCTGCGCCGTCTTCGTCTCCAGCTCCTTCTTAGCGGCCTCGGCAGCTGCGGCAGCATCCTTTGCTTCCTTGAGAGCCCCGCCAATTGCTTGCTCGTGTGCGGCAAGCTCCTCCTCGTGGCTGTCAAGGTTGACCTTGCGCTGCGCCAACTCGCCTTCTTGCGCAGATAGCTTCTCGGCAGCGAGCCGCTGTTGCTCTTCGACCTCAGCCTTCTCGAGGAGGAAGGCTTTCCGCTGCTCGGCGACTTGCTCCTGCTCCTCTGCCAGGGACCGGAGAGCTTCCTGCCTGAGACCCCAGAGCTCCCCCGCGCGCTTCTCGATGTCCACTCCCGCCTTCGCGACAAGCGCTTCTCCGGATTCGAGCTTGGCTTGTCGGGCGCGGTAAAGCCACAACAGCTTTTGCAGCAGCCGCTCCTCCTCAGGCTCGTCGCTGCTGCTGTTTGGCGCGTCGACCAGCGTCAGCCCAGCGGAGGCGAGCACCTCTCCATCCAAGGCTTCTCCTTCGACCGGCGCCCTGGAGCTTGACGCCCAGGGGAGCTTGATGAAGATGTCGTCGCCGGCCTTCAAATAGGCGCCGGGCTGGGGCTCTTCGGAGCCTGGTGCTGCAGCAGCGGCGGAGGGATCGGCGGTCGGCGCAGCGCCTGGCGCTCCTGCGGCCTCGGGGCCGTCAGTGCGATCGCCGGATCCCTCGCCAGCTTCTACGGCAGCAGCTTTGGCGGCCTCTTCGCCGGCGGGCTCATCAGCGCCGGCTTCTCCTTCGGTGGCAACGGCGTCGTTGGTATTGCTGCATGCGTTTTCCTCGCCAGCGACCTTGGTTCCCATCGGCTCCGTGGCAGATGGATCTGACGAACGGAGAAAAGAGAAAAGTCAAGCAAATATCCAAAAAGAAAATCAGAAGAAGAAGAACCCAAGGGAAGTTTTCAAGAAGGAGGATTACCTGTACTAGGATCTGCAGTCATGGTCTCAACCACCGGAGGATCACTGGTGCTGTACCTTGCCGGAGAACTGTCCCTTGCTGGAGAGTTCTCCCTTGCCGGAGAACGCTCCCTTGCCGCGGAATTCTCCCTTGGCGGTGTAGTCGAAGCAGATGGCACTTCGGGAACGGCTTCCGGGCTCCCCTGGTGAGGCTGCTCTGCTCCTGCACAAACCAACAGTCAGATATCAGCAAAGGAAGAGCACCCATGCGTGCCTGAAAGCAGGAAATAAACTATACACTTACGCTGGGGGGCTGCGCTGGGGGCTGCTTTCGGGAAAAGTTGCCGGGTCCGGCAAGATGGTCTCGGACACGCCCTCTGCTGTTGCGGTGGGTTCGTCCTCGATGACAATCACCGGGACCTTGGCTCTCTTCACCGCTCTCTGGGCCAAAGTCCTGAAAAGGAATGGGTTCGGAGTAAAGCAAATCAGATACAAGACAAAATAGCAAGAATTGAAGAACTACAAACACGGCAAAGAATCTTACTCTTCTTCTTCCTTGTCGGAGCTGAGCGCGGAGAGATCGAAGTCTGGCTCGCCTCCGGTGCAACGAGGCGGAGGAGTAGTTTCCCTTGTCCACTAGGCAGAAGCAGTAGCGGTGGACCGGGAAGACCCCGCTCCAGTTGCCGCAGCGGCGTGAGGCGCTCCCGCGGCAACAGTGCTTGCCGCGGTAGAGCCTGTCGCGCGGCACGGCGGCTGTTGATTCGCCTGCCGCCCCGCTACGTCCCCGGCCTTGCGGAGACGCCTTCTTGGTGGAGCTGGGGGCTCCGCTTGCGGCAAGCTGGCTGAAGGTGGGGAGGAGGAGGAGCCGATCTTCAACGAGTCGCTCGCGCCCTCGGCGGGCTCGCTCGACTCAGCTTCAGGCCCGACAAGCTCTTCCTCGCCGGCAAACTCCTCTCGCTCAACAAGGCTTGCTGCCTCTGCTGCCTCTGCCTCCTCCACGGTGAATCCAAACTCACCCGCGGCAGTGGCTGCCGCCGCCTCTTCCAGCCTAGTGGCGATGCGCTGCATCTCCGCGTCGGTGGTGTCGCGAGTAAGGCTTTTCTGTTCGTCGGAGCGGACCGGCACTTCTACCAAGCCGTCAAAGAAATGCTGCATGACATCGTCCGCAGGCTCTTGCCAGTTTGGGACGATTCCATGCGAATCGCACAGCGGCATCATTGCGCGGATGCGGTCGAGCGAGGAGTTGTTGCACAACGGAACGACACCCCTCGGCAACATGAATGGATGTTGAGGATCGCGCTTGAACAGTTCCAGGAGCATCGCGTCCAGCTCCAGGACAGTGAAGTTGAAGTTGAGGCCCGAACGCAGCCTCATGATATCCGCCGAGTTTTGGAACTCCCAGGCGGGTCTCCTCCTCTCCTGCAGGGGGGCGATGCGACGGCGAAGGAAATCTGCGCCAACGGCGCCTACGGTGAGCCCGGCGAGCCTGAGGCGTAAGATACGGATGACGGCAATCTTCAGCCTATCGTCTTCCGGGGCCACGTTGCTCCAATCGTTGCTGCGCGCTATTGGGGCTTGTCGCAAGGCGGTAAATGGCTGCGGGTTCTCCTCGACAATCCAGCACCACTCTGCTCTCCATTCCTCCCACTTGCTGCGGAGCTCTCCCTCCAGATAAGCTTCCTTCTTGCCGACTCTCGAGATCCAGGCGATTCCGCCGGATAAAGGCTCTCCTCTCTCGACTCGGGGCATAAAGAAGTGGCGAAAAAGAGCTACGTTTGGATGGACTCCGACAAAGTTTTCGCAGAGATGTGCGAAAACTGCCATGGTCAGAACGGTGTTGGGGGTGAAGTCAAGGAGGTGGAACCCGTAGGTGTTCATGATGTCACAGAAAAATTCAGAGAAGGGCGGGCAGAGCCCGCAGTAGAAGAACAACGCAAAGAAGGGGTATCTGTTCGGAGCCAGTTCCGAAGCGGCAGCCGGGAGTACCTTTGTGCGCGGATGCGCTCGCGTCTCCGTCGACCAGAAGAGGTAGTAGTACTCCCTCAGCTCCTTCGCGGCAAGCTGAGGGGGGAAGATGGCCCGCTCCTTTCGCAGCGCCGCGAGCCGCTGCGCCTCGACCGATTTCACGCCCTTCCCCTTGTCGGCTTTCGGAGCCATGGCAGAGGTGGTGGGGGAGATCGACGGCGTTGGTGGTGCTGGTGGCAATGGGGGCGGCACGCTGCTCTCTTTCGGCTTTGAGAAGAAGGGGGGAGCGGCGGAGATTTCCGAGATTGGAGTAGCAACCGGCGAGATGGGCGAACTGCCCCTGTTTCCCCTGCTTATAAAGAGGAAGGGGGCGGACATTCCGCCTTTCCGAATAAAGAAACCACCCATGATCTCTCCCACGACGCCGCATTCGACGCGTGCCGTTGGGGGAGGGCGCGATGGATACGGAGTAAGATACGGCGTAATCTAGGCCGTGCATGCCCGTGCCCTGTTTTGGGCCTAGCCCAACAGCGCTCGGCATCGTGTGTGGCCCAGGCCCGGGGGCTCCTGTCGGTGTACTAGAGTAGGGGTACCCTAGTATCCCGAACTTGTGCACGGGCAGTTGCAGCACACCGCGGCAAGGCTTGCCGGGCGACCGCCAAGGTCCTCCGTGGTTCCTTTGGAGCCATTCAAGAACAAAGTATTCAAGCCAAGGAGACAAGGCCCTGGCAAGAGGAGCTTGCCGGGAAGGCCAACCAAGGCATCTAAAGGAACTTGCCGTGACGCGCCACGCGTCCCGGCGAGGCCCGGTGAGCGACAAGCTTCCGGACACGACAAGACAACAACCGCAGCAAGGCGCTTGCCGCGGAAAGCTACCACTCTGTACCCGCGCTCCAACACATCCACCAACGTGTTACCCTGGGGTCTTTCCAGGCGCGTGTGGCAAGATTCTGTGCAGCCAGCGGTGCGAGGTGGCGAGCGACGCTGACAAGACTGCCATCGTGGCGAACGGTGGTGCCCCTGACGGTCCTTTTTGCACTATTTGGGCGACACAGACGGGCATTTAATGCCTTTGTCCCCTGCCGTCGGGGTTAGGTAGGATACACTGTACAGGTAGTTGTACCAACCGCAACACCTTTTCCATTTTTACCCTTGACTACGTTGCCACCTGTCAGTGACCCCTTCAGCATATAAAAGAAGGCCCATGCGCAATGTAGAAGGGGGTTCCGAAACCAGAAAACACTCACGCTCGGTGTCGTTAGCAGCTCGTGCATACTGTAGCAATCAGCGCCCCCGAGCAAGAACTCAATACAATCAGACAAGCAGCAGTAGGAGTATTATCTCTCCGGAGTGCTCCGAAGCTGGGTAAAACTGCTCGTGTGCTTCGCATCGATCCGCTCTTCGTGCGACCTCCGCCCCCCGCCGAACCGAAAGGGGCTCGGTCCGCCGGTCCCCATAGGTGTTCGTGGATCAGCTTCCCCGACAAAGATCACATAAAGTAGTTCTAACATAATTTCTTTTAATGGAGCATGGTATAGTTTGTACACCCGGATCTCCAAGTTTCTTTGGTATTCCACCCTTAAAAGTGTAATTAGCAAGCATGATGGAAATTTCAGCTTCCGGTATCTTTCTTTTATTTGTAATGATATCCTTCATATACTTAGCATAAGGCTTTACTTTGAGCATATCAGTTAAGCGCATACGTAAGAAAATAGGTCTAATCATTTCAGCAAAGCGCTCAAAATCCTCATCATCCTTTGACTTGGATGGTTTAGGAGGAAAGGGCATGGGTTTCTGAACCCATGGTTCTCTTTCTTTACCGTGCTTCCTAGCAACAAAATCTCTCTTATCATAACGTTGATTCTTTGATTGTGGGTTATCAAGATCAACAGCAGGTTCAATCTCTACATCATTGTTTTTGCTAGGTTGAGCATCAACATGAACATTGTCATTAACATTATCACTAGGTTCATGTTCATCACCTAATTGTGTTTCAGCATCAGAAATAGAAATATCATTGGGATTCTCAGGTGTGTCTACAGTAGGTTCACTAGAAGCATGCAAAGTTCTATCGTTTTACTTTTTTCTTCTTTTTAGAAGAACTAGATGCCTCTAAATTATTTCTCTGATGATAGAGGCGGAGGTGTCCCAATCTTTCGATGAGATGATAACTATCGATTTGGTGGATATGACTTTGACGATCCGACTATAAACGTGCACGACGTTGCACCTTAGCAATCGCTAAACCAACTCCGATAGGTTATTGACCACGCTGAAGCATGATCAACCTGACCACGAAGGTCTATTCCTGCAAGCAATCGAAGAACAAGCAAGAATATGATAAAGCAATCTGAATATTGTGAATATATATGAAGTACTAATAAAGGTGGGGATCCGTAAGCGGTCTTGGTCTGATCGTTGGACACAAACAAAGTACACGAAGTTGCAATGGCTAACTTTTAACTAAACAAATACCAAGGAAAAAGCTACTAGATGGATCTACTTATATAGGAGCAAGGGGTGGCGGCCAAGGAGGTGGGAGAACGTTCCAAGGCAGCCTAAAACCAACCCTAGGTCGTACAAGGCTCATGGGCCCAAGTGGAGGTGACGTAACACCTTTGGACTTGTAGTTTGACTCAGATTCTGCTGCATCGTCAGATTGTTTCGTCCATAACTCAACGCTCTGGACGGATTTTAAGGTCAATCCAATTGGTTTGGAAATAGCATGAAATCTACTTTCCAACAAAAAAAGAATCACCCAATTCGGAGTCCGTATGAAAAAGTTGTTGACATTTTGAGTCAGGTATGTGTGTGCAGTCCGAATGTGAGTCCAGAACGTGAGAGACTTGGACTCTATCTTCTCTTGGGCCAAAAATGATGTGAGAGAACTTTTTGAACAGCAAATAAACATCTCTTTCTTCCTTATCTTCATATGTGGATTGTACAAATGTCCCATACACCTGCAATTAGACAAAACACAAAAGTGTGTGAAGTATTTTTGTTTTGGATAACATAAATAGATTATTGAATAGTTTGCACTAGAAATCACCTGACAAATATGCATGTATGCAATATTTTTCGTCATATGCAAGGTAGTCATGTCCTCATCATCTGAGAATCTTGCTCGATTCTCTTAGGGTGGACTTCAGGATACAAAGGTTCCTGAGTCATTCTACCAGTTCTAGTAGCCACTCTAACAACAAAGTCATTTTTATTATTTAATTCCTCAAGCAAATCATTTTGAGCTTTAAGTACTTTCTAAGCTTGAGTAGCAACCATAGAATCATATTTGCTAACGAGTTTGAGTTCATCTTTAACTCTAGCTATATTATCGCCCACACGTCCTATCTCGAAAGCATTATTCGTTAACTCTCTACCAACATAAGCAATAAAACTTTCTTGTCTAGCCATAAAGTCATCAAATTCATCTAAGCATGGGCTATGGAATTTAGTAGAGGGAATCTCAACTTTATCATATCTATAGAGAGAATTTACCTTTACTACCCGTGTCGGGTTATCAAGACAATGTGTTTCTTCAACAGGCGGTATATTAAGACCATGTATTTCTTCAATAGGAGGTAAATTCTTAACATCTTCAGTTTTAATACCTTTTTCTTTCATTGATTTCTTTGCCTCTTGCATATCTTCAGGAATGAGAAATAAAACACCTCTCTTCCTCGAAGTGGGTTTAGGAATAGGCTCAGGACTTGGCTCAATTGGTTCAGGAATTACTTCAGGAATTGGCTCAGGAAGAGTCCAATTATTTTCATTAGTCAACATATTATTAAATAGTATTTCAGCTTTGTCGACTGTTCTTTCCCTGAAAACACAACCAGCACAAGTATCCAAGTAGTCCTTGGAAGCATCGGTTAGTCCATTATAAAAGATATCAAACATTTCATTTTTCTTAAGAGGATGATCAGGCAAAGCATTAAGTAACCGGAGAAGCCTCCCCCAAGCTTGTGGGAGACTCTCTTCTTTGATTTGCACAAAATTATATATTCCCCGCAAGGGAGCTTGTTTCTTATGAGCAGGGAAATATTTAGCAGAGAAGTAATAAATCATATCCTGGGGACTACGCACACAACTAGGAGCAAGAGAATTATACCAAGTCTTAGCATCACCCTTTAATGTGAACGGAAATACTTAAGGATATAATAATAGCGAGACTTCTCATCATTAGTAAATAGGGTGGCTATATCATTCAATTTGGTAAGATGTGCCACAACAGTTTCAGATTCAAGGCCATAAAAAGGATTAGATTCAACTACAGTAATAATTTCAGGATCAACAGAGAATTCATAATCCTTATCAGTAACACAGATAGGCGAAGTAGCAAAAGCAGGGTCAGGTTTCATTCTAGCATTAAGAGACTGTTGCTCCCATTTAGCTAATAATTTCTTAAGATCATATCTATCATTGCAAGCAAAGATTTCCCTAGCAGCTTCTTCATTCATAACATAACCCTTAGGAACAACAGGCAATACATAATCATTGGGAGAACCTTCATCATCACTATTATCAGTAATAGGATCTTCAGTAATTTCATTCCCCCTAACTCTAGCAAGTTGTTCATCAAGAAATTCACCTAATGGCAAAGTAGTATCACGCATAGAAGTAGTTTCATCATGCATAGCAGAAGTGGCACCATCAATAACATGCGACATATCAGAATTCATAGCAGTAGCAGGTTTAGGTGTCGCAAGCCTACTAATAACGGAAGGAGAATCTAGTGCAAGGCTAGATGGCAGTTCGTTACCTCCCCTCGTAGTTGAGGGCAAAATATTAATTCGGTCGTCTTTCAAGTTCTTCATAGTGATCAACATATATAAATCCCAAGTGACTCAGAGAATAGAGCTATGCTCCCCGGCAACAGCGCCAGAAATTAGTCTTGATAACCCACAAGTGTAGGGGATCACAACAGCTTTCGAGGGTAAAGTATTCAATCCAAATTTATTGATTCGACACAAGGGGAGCCAAAGAATATTCTTGAGTATTAGCAGTTGAGTTGTCAATTCAACCACACCTAGATAACTTAGTATCTGCAGCAAAGTATTTAGTAGCAAAAGTGGTATGATAATAAAGGTAGCGGTAGCAAAAGTAAAGATAAATGTTTTTGGGTTTTTGTAGTAGTTGTAATAGTAGCAACGGAAAAGTAAATAAGCGAAGAACAATATATGAAAAGCTCGTAGGCAATGGATCATTGATGGATAATTATGCTGGATGCGATTCCTCATGTAATAATTATAACATAGGGTGACACAGAACTAGCTCCAATTCATCAATGTAATGTAGGCATGTATTCCGTAAATAGTCATGCGTGCTTATGGGAAAGAACTTGCATGACATCTTTTGTCCTACCCTCCCGTGGAAGCGGGGTCCTAGCGGAAACTAAGGGATATTAAGGCCTCCTTTTAATAGAGAACCGGAACAAAGCATTAGCACATAGTGAATACATGAACTCCTCAAACTATGGTCATCACCGAGAAGTATCCTGATTGTTGTCACTTCGGGGTTGTCGGATCATAACACATAATAGGTGACTATAGACTTGCAAGATAGGATCAAGAACACACATATATTCATGAAAACATAATAGGTTCAGATCTGAAATCATGGCACTCGGGCCCTAGTGACAAGCATTAAGCATAGCAAAGTCATAGCAACATTAATCTCAGAACATAGTGGATACTAGGGATCAAACCCTAACAAAACTAACTCGATTACATGGTAAATCTCATCCAACCCATCACCGTCCAGCAAGCCTACGATGGAATTACTCACGCACGGCGGTGAGCATCATGAAATTGGTGATGGAGGATGGTTGATGCTGACGACAACGATGAATCCCCCTCTCCGGAGCCCCGAACGGACTCCAGATCAGCCCTCCCGAGAGAGATTAGGGCTTGGCGGCAGCTCCGTGTCGTAAAACGTGATAAAACTTTCTCTTTGATTTTTTTCTCCCCGAACATGAATATATGGAGTTGGAGTTGAGGTCGGTGGAGGTCCAGGGGCCCACGAGATAGGAGGGCGCGCCCTGGGGGGGCGCCCCCCTGTCTCGTGGACAGCCTGTGGGCCCCCTGGTGTATATCTATCTTTCACCCAGAAATTCTTATTAATTCCAAAAAGTGCCTCCATGGATTTTCAGGACATTCCGAGAACTTTTCTTTTCTACACATAAAACAACATCATGGCAGTTCTGCTGAAAACAGCGTTAGTCCGGGTTAGTTTCATTCCAATCATGCAAGTTAGAGTCCAAAACAAGGGCAAAAGTGTTTGGAAAAGTAGATACGTTGGAGACGTATCATTCCTCGCGAGGCCGGTCACGCCACCCTTGGCGAGGGCCACGGTCGTCCCATCTTCCTCCACCTCTCGCTCCGCGTCGGCCGTAGCCCCGATCGTTGCGCTCGGGACGTCGACCGACGCGGCCTTCTCGCATGGCCCTGAGCTCTTGGCATTCGTTGGTGTTGTGGGTGTGGAGATCGTTGTACACACAGTACCGGCTGCCCTTGGACGATTCCGGCTGCTCTGTGCCGCGCTTCATGTCTGGCTCTGATGCGAGCACAGTTGCTCCCTTGCGCTTCACATCCTTGGCCTTGGCTTTCTTCTCTTCTAGATCTACAGACGGGTGCTCGAGAAGGGAAAGGCGTCCCTCCTCAGCCCTTGCGCACTTGGTCGCCAGGTTGAACAACTCCAGAGACATACACAGATCTTCATTGATCGCCAGCTCCTCCTTCATCTTGACGTTGCGGACGCCATCAGAGAATGCCGAGATGATGGCCTCCTCGGTCACCTTGGAAATCTTGAGGCGAGCGCTATTGAAGCGCTGGATGTACTTCTGCAAGGTCTCTCCGGGTTGCTGCTTGATGCGGCGCAGGTCACCCACAGCCGGCGGATGGTCGCGAGTGCCCTGGAAGTTGGCGATGAAGCGAGTGCACATCTCGTCCCAGGAGGAGATCGTGCCAGGGGGCAGGTTTAGGAGCCAGGTGCGAGCACCGTCCTTGAGTGCCATGGGAAACCAGTTCGCCATGACCTTTTCATCCCCATTGGCAGCTTTGATGCCCAACTCGTAGAGTTGTAGGAACTCCGCGGGGTCGGCAGTGCTGTCGTCGCGAGCAGACAGGTCAGGTTTGAACTTGCCCGGCCAAGCGACACTGCGTAGCTCGGTGGTGAAGGCACGACAGCCTGCGGTGGCCACCAGAGCTCTCTACTGATGCGGGGCTTGCTCCTGGGGATTCCCGCGCGTCGCTGCCTAGAGCAGCACAGGGTCTTGACGTGCTGGCGCAGGGATGCGGTCGTGGCGCACCAGTGCCAGGAGCATGCATGCACCTTCTTGGGGACGAGGGATTTCTTGGCAGCTCCTTTCTTGTCGCGCGGGCGCCGGATGCGGTGGATCTTGTCCTGGGGCCGTGCGCCTTGGAGCTAGGGCACCTTCTTGGGGAGGAGGTAGTGGAGGCACCTCCTGGGCTGCACCACCCACGCAGGACGGAGGGTGAGGCAGCGAGAGGGACGGCGCAGGGGAGCCCCCTTCGGCGCTGACGAGCTCGGTGATGCGAGCGAGCCACTCCTCGTAGAGGTCGTCGACTGGACGGTAGTGCAGGAGCTCACACGCCAGGAGCAATGCGGCGTGCGCGTCCGTGGGGGCGCGACGGGCGTGGGACGACGAACCAGCTGGAGTCAGCGATGGGGTGGCGGTGCGGCCTTCCCGCTGCACCGAAGGATGCAGCAACGAGGCCTGCTGCTCGTTCCCCACCGGGCTGGTGGTGGTGTTGGTGGCGGGCGACGGGGAACGACGGGGACATCCGTCGACAGGAGCCGTCTGGGCGACGCGGGCGGCGAGAGCAGCCCAACGCTCGGCGTGAGCCCGGCGAGCGTCAGCCATGGACACGACAGGCGATCGAACGTGGAACAGCGGAAGAAAGATTCCTGCGCACCCCTACCTGGCTCGCCAAATGTCGGATGTTGGGTTCCGGCAGACCCTTAAGGTTCGAACTCTGGGGTGCACACGAAGATCTTCCCCCTACCTATCCATGTCTGATCACCTCGCGAGAATCTAAGCTAAACGAGGAACAACACGAGGGACACAAGATTTATACTGGTTCGGGGCACCATTGTGGTGTAATACCCTACTCCAGTGTGTGGTGTGGTGGATTGCCTCAGGGGCTAATGATGAACAGTACAAGGATGAACGGCCTCGCGAGAGGTGTTCTTGAGCTGGTGCGACGAACTACTTGGATGAGCTCGATCGCCTCTCTATCTGATGATGACTCGATGAGATGCCCCCTCACCTATGGTGGCTAGTCCTATTTATAGAGGCCCTGGTCCTCTTCTCAAATATTGAGCGGGACGGGCGCCAACAATGGCCATTTTGAAGGGGAACATCTAGTACAAGTTATCCTGACTAAAGTTGGTCTTCGGCTGCCAAAGGTACTAGCGATGACGCCGTCTTGGGCTCCACGGTGACATCCATCCTGCCGCTCTGCTGGTCTTGGTCTTGTTGCACTGAAATGGCAACCTTTGCATGATGCCTCAGGACTCCACGCCTGTGCTTGCCCCCCTTTGCACCAAAGAGGAAAGAAGGACACTGCACGGGCCGGCGCCTACCTGGCACCCGCCTCGTCTCGATCGTCACGGCTTACGTCACGAGCACCTCGCGAGGTACCCCTGTCTTGATCTCTCCGCCTCCTCACAAGCCTGCCTGGCGAGGCCGCTCCTGAGGAAGCCTTCTGTCATCCGCCCCACGAGGCTTGGCCCCTCGCGAGGGTCTTGAGTCTTGTGTTGATGAAGATGGGCCGTACTGGGCCACCACTCGAGCCACGCCGCAGGCCGCAGGCAGGCAAGTCTGGGGACCCCCATTCCCAGGACGCCGATAGTGATAGCACGTGGCTCCTAGAAGCCCCCAGCCCCCTCGTCCTAGTGATGGTCGTCATTCCTTCTTGGCGGCGGAGGCAGCGGAGGAAGGCCTGCATTACCCTATGGGCGGTCCTCGCGAGGCTGATCCCTCCAGGCGCCCTTGAGAGGCTGGTCCTGCCAGCGATCCTCACGAGGCCAGTCACGCCACTCCTGGCGAGGGCCACGGTCGTCCCATTGTCCTCCGCGGCGTCCTCCTCCTCGTCCGTAGCCCCGGTCGTTGTGCTCGGGGCGTTGACCAAAGCGTCCTTCTCGAACGGCCCTGAGCTCCTGGCAATCGTTGGTGTTGTGGTGTGGAGGTTGTGGTAGGCGCAGAACGGTCGGCTACCCTTGGACAACTCCGGTTGGTCCCTGCCACGTTTCGTGTCTGGTTCTGCCACGAGCACAACCACTCCCTTGCGCTTCACGTCCTTGGCCTTGGTCTTCTTTTCTTCAGGGTCGGCAGCTGGGAGCTCGAGGAGGGAGAGGCGTCCCTCCTTAGCCCTTGCACACTTGGTCGCTAGGTTGAACAGCTCCAGGGATGTGCACAAGTCCTCGTGGATGGCGAGCTCCTCCTTCATCTTGACGTCACGGACGCCATCAGGGAACGCTGAGGTGATGGCCTTGTCCGTCACCTTGGGGATCTTTAGGAGGACGTTGTTGAAGCGCTGGATGTATTTCTGCAGGGTCTTCCCGGTTTGCTGCCTGATGCGGCGCAGGTCACCCGCAGCCGGGGGGGGGGGCGGTCACGAGTGCCCTGGAAGTTGGCGATGAAGTGGTTGTGCATCTCGTCTCAGGAGGAGATCGAGCCGGGCGGCAGGTTCAGGAGCCACGAGCGGGCACCGTCCTTGAGTGCATGGGAAACCAATTCGCCCTGAATTTCTCGTCGCCGTTGGCCGCCTCAATGCTCAGCTTGTAGAGCTGCAGGAACTCCGCGGTGTCGGGGGTACCGTCGTAGCGAGGAGGTAGGTCTGGCTTTAACTTGCCCGGCCAGGCGACGCTACGCAGCTCGGGGGTGAAGGCACGGCAACCTACTGTGGTCACCGGGGCCCTTTGCTGACGCGAAGCTTGCTCTTGAAGGTACCCACGCACCGCCACCAGAGGCAGCATGCAGTCTTGTCGCGCTGGTACAGGGAGCACGGGGGCCCCTTATTGAGGCCGAGGGATTTCTTCGCAGCTTCCTCCTTCTTGTCGCGCGGGTGCTGGACGCGGTGGGTCACACCCAGGGGCCGTGTGCCTTGGCACCAAGGCGCCATCTTGGGGCAGAGCTGGTGGAGGCGCTCCTTGAGCCACGTATCTCGTACCCGGCGGAGGGCGAGGCAACAAGAGAGACGGTGCGAGAGAGACCCCTATGGCGCTGGCGAGCTCGGTGATGCAAGCAAGCCATTCTTCGTAGAGGTCGTCGACGGGGCGGTAATGCAGGAGCTCGCGTGCCATGAGCAGCGCGGCCTGCGCGGCCATGGGGGCGCGATGAGCGTGGGACGACGAGCCAGCTGGAGTCAATGATGGAGTGGTGGTGCGGCCCTCCCGCTGCACCGAGGGGTGCAGCGAGGGTGCTTGCTGCTCGTTCCCGGTGGCGGCGTTGGTAGCAGGCAACGAAGAACGACGGGGAGGCTGGCCGTCAGGAGCCGTCTGGGCGACACGAGCGGCGAGAGCGGACCAGCTCTCAGCGCGGGCTCGGCGGGTGTCAGACATGGATGCGACGGAGCGATGGGATGCGGATCAATGGAAGGAAGACTTCGGCACCCCTACCTAGTGTGCCAAATGTCGGATTTCGGGTTCCGGCAAAACCCTTGAGGTTCAAACTCTGGGGTGCGCACGAAGATTTCCCCTTACCGAATCTCACTCTCAGCCTTGCCGCGATCCCTAAGGTTAGCTCGACGAACTCACAACACAAGAAACACAAGATTTATACAGGTTCGGGCCACCATTGTGGTGTAATACCATACTCCTGTGTGTGGTGGTGGTGGATTGCCTCTTGGGCTGATGATGAACAGTACAAGGGAAGAACAGCCTCCTGAGGAGAGGTGTTCTTGAGCTGGTGTGGTGTGAAGATGAACTGAATCCCCCCTTCTACTATGGTGGCTAGCCCTATTTATAGAGGCCCTGGTCCTCTCCCCAAATGTTGAGCGGGAAGGGATCCAACAACGGCCATTTTGAAAGGGGACAGCTAGTACAAGCTATCCTAACTAAAGGTGGTCTTCGCCTGCCAAAGGCGCTGGTGGTGACGCCATCTTCGGCTCCATGATGACCTCCGTCCTGCTGGTCTTGGTCTTGTTGCACCGATATGGAAACCTTTTCTTGATGCCTTGGTACTCCGCACCCGCGTGCCCCCTTAGCACGAAAGGGGAAACAAGGACACTGCGTGGCTGGCGCCCGCCTGGCGACGCCTGGCCTTGGTCGTCATGGCTTGCATCACGGGGACCTCGCGAGGCACCCCTTGCCTTGATATCTCCGCCTCCCTCGTTAGCCTGCCTGGTGAGGCCGCTCCTGAGGAGGCCTTGTGTCGTCCTCTCCGCGAGGTTTGGCCCCTCGCGAGGGTCTTGAGTGTTGGTTGACGAAGACGGGCCATACTGGACCACCGGTGGAGCCACGCCGCGGGCCGCAGGCAGGCAAGTCTGGGGACCCGCGTTCCCAGAACACCAACACAGCCATCTCTCTTTACGTCTTTCTTCTTACTCTTCTTAAAGTTAGTATTCTGCTGGACAGAGTTCTTTCTCTTGAACTTGTGGGAATTCTTATGCCTTGAAGACATTGGTAGCTCCATTCAGACGGGCATGGTTTGTCATCAGTTTGCACATTGAAATGGCACATGGAGCCGGATTAACCAGCGTATATTTTTGTGTAGTTTCACTGAAATCAACCAATGTCTTGCATAGCATGGTGGATTTCGTATTTATATGTTGCAACGCATTGAACACATTGGTAGCTCCATTCAAGTAGATAGTCCGGTGGCTCAAGGTGACAACGAATGATTAGAGAACCATTGGATTTATTGTGCATGATGAAGTATTATGGAGGACACGAACCATCTAACATTTTGTGTGGTTGCACTGAAATCAAGCTGAGCATACATGTTTGCATAAATACAGAAAAAGCATGATGAATATAATAGTGGTACTAGTTGATTAAACATGCGCTGACAACTATAATCATCTTCATTATCTTCACAGGAAAAGATAGCAATACAATAGCTTCAATTAAAAATTTATTCAAAACAATACAACAATATAAGTAGCACAACATAACAAAGCACAATCATGTGGATGAAGGCCGATACTGACCTCATTTCTTACAGCTGCGTCGACAACTGACTTGGTCATACCTTTCCTTCTAGAGTGATTTTTTCATTCCACGCGTTGTTGAGTTTGCCATGCTCTCTGTAAACTAGTCATGTCACCAACGTCTACTAATACTCTGTAAAGCTTCTCGATCATTCCTAGTGTAATGTAGCACAAACAGTGACTGCTTCTTTTTGCAAACTGGAAAGACCAACTGGGTCCAATAATGCAACAGTTTGCCTTAAACACATTGGCTCCTTTTGTGCAGTTCAACTAAAATCAAAGTCAAAATAGAACCAAGCAGAAGTTTTGATATCCATGTATACAACAATAGGTATAAAAGAAACAACTACTAAGAAATAACGGTTGATGACTTATAATCCCAGAAGAAAAAACATCTACCTTATCTTAATGGGAAACAAAGCAGGAGAGTAGAAATTCTCAAACCTTGTTTCAATATGTATAAAGAACGACAAAGCAGAAACGTACCATTCCTAAAACAATGCAACTGATTCATATTAACAGGGACATTATGTTAACAATACCTTGGTTAAACATGTAGAAAGAACTACAAAGCAGGATAGTACCATTTGTAAAACACTATAACTGATATATAATAACAGAGACATTATCTCAACAATACATTTCTTAAACATGTACTCTGGCTGATCCCTAACAGAAATGGTACTCCCGCCAATCCCTAACAAGTGTTGCAGTTTTGAACTAAGATTCAGTAGTTAAATCTGAGAGTGGCATTGCTTAATTTTACAACTGACATTAGATTAACAAAAAGCATAAATAGTTCCAGGGGAGAGTGGGTGCAACAACACCATGTGCTTCCATCTACTTATAAAGGGGGTGATGCAGAGTTTATTGTAACAAAGAAACAAACATCATGTCTGGGTTGGTCCCATTTTTGTTCACTTAATGGGAAAAGACAGCAATTCAATAGCTTCAGTTCAACATTTATTTAAAACAGTACCAATACAAGTAGCACAACATCTCAAAGCACAATGCATGATCATGTGGATGAAGGCCGGTACTAACCTTTCATGATGCAGTCAAGATCACCTACGAATCTGCCAACACGAATAGGAAATCCAATCTCGTTTTGTGCAGTTCAACTAAATCAAGCAAAGTCGCTGGTGTGACATTTAAGTTCGCTATAACAACAAGTTGAATAGATATCCCTGTTTAACAGAGGCAAAAAATGAAACAATTAGTTGCCAATAAAGGAGGATGAAACATACGGCGACAAAAAGAAGCATCTAACTTATCTTGATGGAAAACAAAGTAGGAAAGTACCATTTCTAACACAGTTGCATTGATTCATATTAACAAAGGCATCCTCTTAAAATAACATTCGTTAAAAATGTAATTTACTTTTAACAGTGGCATTGCTTCAATTTTCCAGCGGCATTCTTAGATTAACAACATCAAAATAGTTGTATGGGACATGGGACATGCCAGCACCATGTGCGTCCACACGTATAAATGGGTGATGTAGAGTATGTTGCCAAGCAGCATATCTGCGTTGGTCCCATATTTGTTCTCTTTGAACCTTTTTCCTATGTGAGGGCAGCAAATCTAGTCCTGCACAAACTACCCGACCCCCCGGTTTCTTTCCTTTTTGAACAAAGAGATCACTTCCTTACAGATGTGTGTACTAGGTTACCCCCTTTTTCCCTTTTCGACCAACAAAGCGGCTGGATAGCCAGTCTATACTACTTCCCCTCCCTCCTTTCCTCACTAAACCACATCCTAGATTCATGCTCCACCCCACCCACCCTTCTTTCTTCTTTTAACCAAGACCTAGATTGGACTACCACTACAGGAATCAGGTACTTTGCCATCAGCATGGCTGACGGCAAAGGCATGCATGGCGGACGGCAAAGGCCTTTGCCGTTAGGCAGCAGACGACACCATGTCCGGCTGAACGAACTATGACAAAGGTCACATCGTCGTCTGCTAGCACACGGCAAAGAGGCAAAGCTCTTTGCCGTCCGCTAGCCGACGGCAAAGAGCCTGGATGGCAGACGGTAGGGTTAGGTCAGTTAAGGGGTTAACGGCGTGTTTTGCCGTCTGCTGGCAGACGACAAAGACCAGCCCCCAGGTGCCTTAGGCAGCTGCCACATGGCCTGCTATGTCATCTGCTGGCAGACGACAAAGACCTTGCATCTTTTTCATCTTCCAGCGGATGGCAAAGCAACCAAATAGGCCAGCCCAGTGTGCCCAAGGTTGAACATGTAGCTGCCACATGGCAGCTTTGCTGTCTGCTGGCGGACACCAAACCTCTTTGTCATCCGCCAGCAGACAACAAAGTGCCTGTATTGTTGTTTTTTTCTATGTTCTGTTATATCCCTGCATTTTGAAAATATACATATGATATATATAGTTTCAAGATCAAACATAGCCCATGTATGAAACATCTAGCAGTCCATCAATGCAACATAAGACATAGGGTATCAAAAGATCCAATGCATACATAGTTTACGGCGTTCATCCATATTTACATACATAGTTTCACATTGTTCATCAATACAAATGAAAACAAGAACTAAACACTAGCAGTCCATCAATGTTGCTTCCATGAAGTGAATCAAACCTGCAAAAATGGGAGTAAGAAAGTTAGAAGAAGAAGACGAAGAAGAAGAAGAAGAAGAAGATGATGATGATGATGAACAACAATACTAGAAGAAAAATACCAGAAGAATAAGAAGACTAGAAGAAGTAGAAGAAGAACAAGAACAAGAAGAAAAATAAGAAGAAAAAGAAGAAGAAGAAGAAGAAGAAGAAGACTAGAAGAAGAAAGAAGAAGACAGAAGAAGAAGAATTTTATTATTATTCTTCTTTTCTCATCTTTCTTCTTCTCTTCTATCTTTTTATCCATTTCCTCCTCATTCTCATTCTTCTTTTATTCTTTCTTTTTCTTCTCTTTCTTCTTCTAATCTTTCGCATTCTCCTCTTTCTTGTTTTTCTTCTTTCTGTTCCTTATTTGTGTCATTTTAGAGCTAACATACGTAATTATGCCATTTTTAGCCAACTTAGCTTACTATGTTAATTTGGAGGAAAATAAGGTAAGTACAAGTTATTTTTGTGCTAACCTAGGTGATGATGCCATTTTTGAGCCAACTTACATAAGTATAGCTCATTTTTTATCTAACTTAGGTAGTTATGCCATTTAGGAGAAAAATAAGCTAAGCATGCATTTGTTAAGCAAAACACTAGAGAAAACTTACCCTCATCTCAACAAATGCAATGAAGATCGCAACTAAGGTAACAATTGATCCAATGGCATAATGATACCAAGCCTCATTATCAGTGTCATATTTTCTTATCTTCTTAATCTTCAAGCGCATTGCATTCATCTTCATCTTGTGATCATCAATGACATCGGCAACATACAACTCCAATTCCATGTTCTCTTCTTCAATTCTTTTAATTTTTCCTTTCAAATACTCACTTTCTTTTTCAACTAAATTTAACTTTCGACAAGAGTGTCGGTTGCAATTTCCGGTTCACATACCTCCTAGATTAAAATATTTATATGTCAGTTTTATGGCAATAATTGTCATAAATACGAAATGGAACAAATAGTTATAAAAGATAATATACCACATCTGAATCATAAACCGGGCAAGGGCTGATGGGGACGGATATCAAGACCATGGCACTATGTATAACAAACAATCATACAAAGTAAGAAAATTATACGAGTAACTATATAAATCATACCATCATATAAGTAACTATATAAATCAAGTAGAACAAAAAAAATTGAATACCTAATAATAATCTTGATTGTCGGGTTCAATAAATGTTCCGAGATCAATAAATGCATCATCATCACTATCATCAATGAAGTGCTCATCGGGCTCAGTGACATCAACATGTGGAAGGCCACCTTTGCGTAATCGGTCAAGCATTGACAAGTCATCTGCAGCAATAACCTCTTCTTGTTCCGACTCTTCTTGTTCAGGCTTCTCTTGTTCTGGCTCAGTGGTGCCGGGTTCACTATCGTTGTCTACTTCAATGTTCTGGTGTGAAGTAGAGCGTTTCTTGAAGCGTTTTTTGGAAAGACGTGTTTCTTGGAAGAATTCACCTTCATACGTGTCTGGTTAATGTGAGGTTCATAATACTCTTCATTGGGGGGAGCTTGTCTAACACGTGGTAGCACTCCATAAACGACATCCCAACCATTAAGATTTGGATCACTTTGACAGGCCCACGGTAGATAGAAAACTTGGTTTGCTAGTTGATCCATAATATAGACATCGAGAACATACAAATGGGTGCTTTGTTTGATTTCCACTAGCCCTATCTGTTCATGAGTCCATCTAGTCTCCTTCGGCTCGAACCAATAACATTTGAAGACTACGACGTTTGGTGGGGTTGCACCATAGAGTTGAAGTTCATAAATTGCTTCAACTCTTCGATAATTCAGTATCTCCTTCACCGATAGCAGAGACACAACAATTTGTAGATTCCCTATGGGCATTAGATAGCTCTTTGCCATAGGTAAGAACGTGATACCTGTTGATGTCGTATTTGTCAAATTAACGGACCTTAAAGTCAAAACCATTAGCAACTTGTCTGAAATCGGCGTCCATAAACTCCGAATTAGTCTACAAGTTTAATATGAAAGGATTGTTGCATTAGCCACAAATTAGACAAATGAATGAAATGGTCTAATGGAATTTACCGTTTGTTTGAACCAAGAGATGAAACCGGGATAGCTTCCTCCATGCTTTGCCAGAAGCTCAAACTCTTCGATGGAATCCTTTTGGATCACCGCTCCATACGAGAATTTGGTGACGTATCGACTGTATCAAATATATCCGGGAATAAGAGCATTTCAAAGGAATTAGAAGTTGCGAAACAAAGTATCGAGAACTTACTCGATGTACAGCCGCACTTCTGTTAGGTTGTTGAAGATATACAATGAAATGGTCTACCATTCTTCGACATCCAACATTAAGGAATTAGAAGCACCTACTATTGTGAGATTCCCTTTAAATAGGCTGAGGTTGGATCCACCCTTTTTAGGGTCGCTACCATTGTACCGAGAATTTGGATTATGCGAATGATGATTTTTGGCTTCGTAGTGTGCTGTCAAGAAGTTTGCCGCCTCCTCGGTAATGAATGCCTCGGCCATCGATGCTTCAATTCTATGTTTATTTTTACATTTTGCTCGAAGCATCTTCTGCATCCTCTCAGTTGTGTAG
>NC_041381.1:255045167-255048969 GCF_002162155.2 Triticum dicoccoides | reverse complement strand
AGCCCGACGGAAAGATCTTCTCTAACTTGCAGATTAACTCCGGCGCCAACTCTTCCATTTCTTTTAGCAGGCCAAGCGATAGTTCTTTCACACAAAGAACACAAAAGAAATAGCTCAGCTCTACCTGTACTAGCCATTCATCCTAAGGGAGCCACACAACATCACCGGCATTACCCACTCCATCCATATGTGCCAATCATGACTCTTGAGGCCAAATATTTCCAATTTATCAGGACTCGCTCCCCCCCTTTAGATTTGCTGCACACCCATCGGGGAACATTAACTGCATTCTCACCCACAAGATAATTTCCCTCATAGTTGGACTTCCAAGGTGGAACCATGACTTTGGCTTTTTCCAGTTCTGCTTTCCTTTTGGTGGTTGCATGTTTTGTAACGGTCTATCACATATCGCCTCCAGATTGACTCTAGCCTTTGAATTATCCTTTAACTTCCCCTCTATGCCAAACAATGTACCAAAAAGTTCCTCGGCAATATTCTTTTCAGTGTGCATCATGTCGATGTTGTGTGGTAAAAGGAGGTCTTTGAAGTAAGGCAGATCCCACAAGCATGTCTTGTGAGTCCAGGCGTGTTTTGAATTAATTATACCCCTTGAAATACCTTAGATGCTTTGGATCTGGCTCAAGAGCGTTTAACTGATCCAGGGTCTCTTGGCCTGTCGACGCAGCTGGTGCAGAGTTTTTGACAACTCTACCTTTGATGAAGTTCTTCTTGTCTCCGAACTTATGGCGAGGATGCAGGAACGGTCTATGCAAGTCGAAGCAAGAAAACTTTTGACCGGCCTGAAGCCAACGAAACTCAAGACCTCCCTTGCATGTGGCGCACGGGAACCTTCCATGCACACACCAGCCAATGAATACCGTATATGCCGGCAAGTCATGTGTCAAGTACATGTACCAGACACTCATTATGAAGTTCTATTTGCTAAAGGCGTCGTATGTCTTGAACCCATTATCCCAAGCTTCTTGCAATTCGTCCTTAAGCGGCTACATGTACACATTCATATTCTTCCTCGGATAGTTGGGCCCTGGAATATCAACGTTAGGAAAATGTTCTTTCTTTGCATAATCTGTCCGGGGGGAGGAGATTGACTGGAATGACAAATGCAGGCCAACAACTTTATTGGGCTGCCGTCAGACCAAATACACTGAACCCATCCGTGCTGATGGGGACTCGCGGATGCCTTGGATCAGCCGCTTTTGCCACGTGTAATGCATCCAACTGCTTCCACGGTTCACCATCCGATGTGTGCACCATCATCAGCTTCCCATCTGCATATAGTTGGGTTCTTTTGCCCGTTTTATGCCATGTCATCTGCCTGGCCGTCTCTTCGACCATGAAAAGACATTTAAGTCTTGGTACGATTGGCATGTACCGAAGAACATTAATAGGGATTTTGGTCTACGTCTTCTCACCCATACCGTTATCTACCACAACATACGTGGATGACATGCAAATGGAACAATAGTTCAAGTCCACATACTGAAGCCTAAATAAGGTACATCCTTTCTCACAAGCATGTATCTTCCCATAGGGCATTTTAAGAGCATGGAGGATTTTGTCTGACGCGTATAGGTTTGCAGGTATTACATTGCCTTTGGGTCGAAACATCCAAATAATGTCATCATCGCATCGTAGCATTCTCTACCCGAGTTGGATCGAGCCTTCAGAGCCATTATTTGTGTGATGGCATCCAGCTGACAAAGCTTAATGTGCTTGGGGAGAGGATGTTTTGAAGACTCCAACATTTCATTGAAGGCCTTTGCAGATTCCACCATCTCATCGTTCGAGTCCCGAGCATCATCAAAGTTTTGCACCATGTCTTTCATCCCGGTACCATGCGTGTCGGTGCAACGACGAAGCACCTCAGCTCTGGGACGTTTGGAAGACTCGCCAAGAAATGTCCACACCGTATAACCTGGCGTAAAACCCCTCTTCTGCAGGTGTTTGCCCATTTCATCCTCTGTCCTCTTGTGCCAATTGTCATACCCGACACAGGGGCACCAGGTTGTCCTCTGGCCATTTGCAAATGCAGCTCTCACAAACCCCCTGGTTTTTGTTAACCATTCATTGGTCATGTCTTTCTGACTAGTCTAACCGGTGTACATCCATGCACGATCACTCATCTTGCCTAGCTACTAGACACATAAGAAATATATATATAAATCAGCATGTATAGATTCATCAATTAATGGAGTTTGTCACTTTTGTTACATCCATGCAAACTAGATGCAAATAGGTAAAGATAGGTCCTAATCCCACCCGAGTATCTATAGATTGGGTTCGTTTTCCCATGCTTTGCTCTAGATCCGACACAAAATTTTAGCAGCACCTCCCCGCTGTTCTCCTGATACACGTCTCGGCAATAAGCAGAGAGGTTGTGTACCCGGAGAATAATAGGAAGGCACTGACGAAATTCTGCATCTGATTCGGAGCAGAGCATGTGGGAAAACGAACACAATCTACACATACTCGGGTTGTCGATGGATAACATTGGACAGTTCAAAAGAATCATGGTTATAAATATGCAAATGCATGCATATTTATAGATGTAACCCTTTCGAATGGGAAACGCATAGTGGTCACACATACTGATGATTGAAGACACCTATAGCTAGCAAGTTTCATCGGCATGAAGACCGGAATAGAGCAAATGAAGGGGGGAGGAGGAGATGCCATTTGTGCTCACCCACGAATGCAGGGGGGAGCTTGTCGAACACTAGACCCTCGCAGCAACGAAACAACTGCACATTTAGATCGAAAGATGAGTAACATAGCATTATTGTTTTTTCCGTCAACCTACCTAAATATTTACGACAGGACGAGCAGGTTAGGGGATTCCTTGGTGTCGATGGAACCCTAAATAGCAAGTATCATCGATGCGAGATACATGTGGCGGTCGGTGTCGAACACTAGATCCACATCCCACCAGTGATGCCGGTGCCCGGCGTCCCGCAACAATAGTTCTGTGGGCAGATGACGATCGAACACCTTGGCAAATTTGTCTGGCAGCCTCTATGATGAGGATTAAAGCCAAGTTTTGAAACTTCAAATAACCAAACTGACTTGAGTCGGTTTGGGTGTTTCAAGTCTCAACACTTGGCTTTTAATCGTCATTGCAGAGGCTGCAAGACAAATTCACATAGGTGTTCGACCGCCATCGACTCCATTAACTATTACTCCAAGACGCTGGACGCTGGCGTCACTTGTGGGACGTGGATGTAGTGTTCGACATTGATGGCAACATGTATCTAGCACCAACGATACTTGCTATTTAGTGTTCCATCAATGCCTAGGAACCCCTAACCCACTCGTCCACTACCCCGACCCTTGACCCCTCGGCGACCGGCGATCCCCGACCCCTCAGCGACTAGTGATCCTCGACCCGATTTCGTTGGTGACGCACCCCGATCCTCGACCCGGTTTCGTCAGTGACACACCCCTAATCTTCTTGTTCCTTCTCCTCCTCCTCCTCTCCCTCTTCTTCTTCTCCCTCTTCTTCTTCTTATTTTTTTTCATCTTTCTTCTTTCTTCTTAACCTAAACTAAACCTAAACTAAACTAAATCAAAACCTAAACCTAAAAAACAGAAAAAAAACCTAAACTAAACCTAAACTAAAACAAGCCTAAATTAAACTAAGCCTAAACTAAACCTAAAAATACAGAAAAAGAAGAACATGGTCTCACCTTCTGGTGCGGCAGGGGGAGCCTACTATGGAGGAGGGGGCGCCGGGGCAGTCGGGCGGCTGCGGTAGGGTTGGCCGGGGTGGAGGAGGGGGTCGGCG
>NC_041381.1:255031347-255044747 GCF_002162155.2 Triticum dicoccoides | reverse complement strand
GAGGCGACTAGGTGGAGCGGCACCGGGCAGAGCAGTGACGGGAGGTGGGCGTCCTAGGCGGTGGGGCGATGGGGCGACGTGGTGGTTGGGGCGCACGACGGCTGGCGGGGGCGATGGGGGTGGGGGTCGGGGCGGCGGCCGATGGGTTTCGGGGTCGGGCCGATCTAGGGATAGAGAGAAGAGAGAGAGGAGCAGGGGTGGACCGTTAGAGCCGTTAACTACTACTCCCTTTGCCGTCCGCTGGTGGATGGCAAAGATTCTTTGTCGTCCGCCAGCAGATGGCAAAAACGGGGTTGGACCGTTGCAATATACTGGCATCCAGTGGGCCCCAATAGCAGCTCTTTGCCGTCCGCTAGCGAACGACAAAGATTTTGCCATCCGCCAGCGGACGATAAAGAGTTGGCTGATGGCAAAAAGTATCTTTGTCGTCTGCCTGTACTTTGTCATCTGCTTGTTGTGAGCCGACGGCAAAGACCTTCTTTGCCGTCCGCAAGCAGACGGCAAAGTGCTGACGGACGGCAAAATCCCTGATTCCTATAGTGTACATAATCAAAAAAGATCCGCGTGTAGCTAGAGGAATGACGGTTTCAAAGAAAGTTATACCTTAGGGTCATGAGTGTGGAGAGTGTGGAGAGTGCAAACCCTAGCGAGAGTGTGGAGAGTGCAAACCCTACCGAACAAGCGCTGAGGCACTAGCTTATATAGTACCCATGTATACTACTAATATACTGGTGTGGTTTTCTTTTGATCTCCATAACAATCATGTTAAATTGTGTAAGTACAAAATGAAACTCTTTATTTAACGTACCAGTGAAGAAAACTACTTACGATCAACTTACAATCCACTTGTCCTGGTCGCACTTCCTATCCTTCACGTGCGGTACACTACCCTCTGTTAAGTGAACAACCACACACGCGCCAAATTATCGGAGAGGTGTGAGAGGGTGTACAAATAAAGAATTTTACTTTTAGTTGTCGGAAAGGTTTGAGAGTATGTATAGTTTGCCCACTCTCAATAATTATGGTTTGTTGTGTTCGGCCTAAACTTGGTCAAACTTTACAATGTTTGACTTCAGTCAAATCTAATATGCAGGGTAAATAAAAACAGAGGGGTACTACATCCATCCGGGTTTTAGTCCACACCATATTTTTAATCAAACTCTGACCACATATTTAGTTAATAGCTGGACAAATAAAATTACAGGGGAGTTGAAGACAAAGTTGTGAGAAGGCTTAGAAATCAATACAAAACTTATGCTCTTATTAGTAACGCCGATGCTTCCTAGAGGAAACATTTGGTTCATAGCCAATTGTGTGATAAAATTGCACCAACGTGATAGACGACTGCGTATCCAACGCAATCAAGGTGAACTGATGAAAGATATCATCTAATTTGTGGGTAACAAGCAAAGAGCACTGATGGAAGATAGCTTGTTTGATACGGGGCTAACCCAGTGTAGGACGATCTTTCATGATTGGAGTGGGATCCCTCGAAGAACATGAAGAACACGGGGAAGAACGGGGAGAAATCACAAGGGAAAACACTCAAGAACAAGTCCAATCACACATCCACTATAGCGACCAGACCTCAAACAGTCTGATCTCTGTGCATCAGTGTCATCCCTGGATCGGTAATGCTGACACGCACAGTACTTGAAGGATTTATAACAGAGTAGCAATCACACACTTATTACATCGAATGTCTCAAAAGAGAACTTATTACAATAAATATGGCTTAAGGCCATCTAAATATGATAACAGCGGAAGGCTTGGAAGATAAAGCGAGTCCATCAACTCCAATGACATCACTAAGTGAAAGATCACGACCTAAGGCACCTTACTCGTCGTCTGAAAAGTCTGCAACATGAACGTTGCAACCCGAAAACGGATCAACACATGGAATATGCTGGCAATGTAACACATAGAGAGTAATTGTCAGGACCCCGACTCAATGCCACATCGATTTAGCATGAAACACCTCATATCACTTTGCGGCCTCACGCACGGTATTCCCACGGGTGTCGCCTTACCTTTGCCCGTGACCGTTTGCGCCTTTTGGCACACGTATATGATAGTGTCGCTAGCATCCATATGATAAGGAGCCCGGGCTGACATGGCTAGTCGTAAACCCATAGGGGCACAGACTTACAGGGACAGGCATCCGTGACCCAGCATCGAACGCGTCGGTCATCAGCGAGTGAATCCAGGCTGTAGCACTGGGCTAACAGGACTCCGGTGAACCGGGCTGTAGCGGGCTAACAGGACTCCGGTATTCATCACGTGACATTTCCCTGAGGGGACAGACACAGGAACGAAGAAGGACACATGCCGGCCAGCCTAAGTGTTCTGGAGCAGTAGCAAGCTACCATGGCTCGGTGGAAACACTAGGAGACATTTCCCGGTAAGAGGGGCTACTAAGGATAAACAACTAGATAGTCAGATCCCACACATAACAAGCATTTCAATAACATACACACAATATGCTCGATATGTGCAAATACAACATGGCATCACAACATGACTCTACGACTCAAGTATTTATTCATTAGGCTCCGAGGAGCGAGATATTACAAACATGAGTCTCATGACCCAACATTCAGAGCATACAAATCAAAGCACAAGCGGAAGCTATCATGTCTGGGTACGGACATCTATAAGTGGAAAAGGCTGAGAAGCCTGACTATCTATCAGATCCTGCCGAGGGCACAAGATCGTAGCTGAGGTAACAAGCTAAATGTCGAAGTCCACGTGGAACTACTAGTGAGACTGAAGTCTCTCTGCAAAAACATAAAATAGGCAAACGTGAGTACAAATGTACCCAGCAAGACTTACATCAGAACTAACTACATATGCATCATTATCAACAAGGGGATGGTGGGGTTTAACTGCAGCAAGCCAGCTTTGACTCGGTGGCTATCCTGAACTACGACTGCAATGTAACTCTTTTGAGGTGGCGCACACGAGTCCACATATTCACCAACCAATACACCACTATGGATCCGCTCCCGTCTCCCTACGAGAACGCCATCCATAGCACTCACGCTTATCTTGCGTATTTTAGAGTATCTACCTTCACTTGTCTATGAACTGATATAAGCAACCCAGAAGTCCTTTACCGCGGACACGGCTATTCGAATAGATGATGTTAACCCTGCAGGGGTGTACTTCTTCACACACGCTCTCACCACTTACCGCCGTTTACACGACATGTACTCGGCAACCTTCAAGCGGAAGCCCAACGTGGGTGTCGGCCACGGCCTGCCTAAACACTCAAGTCTCTAGTCCAGGTTTATCGCCTATTCGGGTTCCATCCATGAGGAGATCCGGCCGGAGTTTCGCTCACAGCCCCAAACGATGTGAACAGGGTTCCGAGACACCAAACGGGCGCCCGGTACACCATGCCACGTGCCTACCGCATCACAGCCCACCCCTCCGGTCAGCGCTGCCCACGGCCTCCAGCATACTACAAACACCAGAAACTACTTGCAACTCCTGGACAGAGGACAAGGGTGATCAAGAAGCCGAGAGGGTCCATTGGTTTCGGGCCCAATGCGTGGTAGTAGCTGAATCATGGATCACAAACACAGAACTCAGTTCCTGAGGACGGCTGCAATGAGACAACCCACCATGTACTCCTACATGGCCTCTCACCGCTACCTTTACCAAATCGTATTCACACACTTAGCTCACACACAATAGGACATGTTCACACACCTCTGATTCATCCCCGATGAATCAGACCTGACTCAACTCTAAGCAGTAGCAGGCATGACAAACAAGCATGAATGAGTAGGCACAACAGGGCTCAAACAACTCCTACTCATGCTAGTGGGTTTCATCTATTTACTGTGGCAATGACAGGTCATGCAAAGGATAAAGGGTTCAGCTACCGCAGCAAGTAACAGATGAATCGTTGTTGTCCTAATGCAGTAAAAGAGAGCAGGAGCGAGAGAGTAGGATTGTATTGGAATGAACAACGGGGTTTTGCTTGCCTGGCACTTCTGAAGATAGCATTGAGTCTTCATCAGTGTCAACGATCACATCATCGGTACAACGTCTATCGAGGGGGAACAACACCGGCAACAAAGAAGAAATACAATCAATGCAATGCACAATATGATGCATGCTCATGACATGGCAATATGAATGTGTTTTGAGCTAATGCAACTAGCAACAGATTAAATGAAGTTGGTTTGAATACAAGATTCAAATTCAAACTCCGTATGTGATTATTTAAATGCCCTTTATTTGTTTTGTCCAAATCAGAGGACAAACATTGTTCAAACATGCATGAAAATGGTACAGATGGATTCCTTGAATTTTTCTGATAATTTTTCATATATAAATTATTTCATTTGGAGTTACGGTTAATTTTCTATGATTTATTGAAGTTTTAGCTATTTTCTGAAATTATTAAATCATTTAAGATTTATTTAAATTCCAGAAAGGAATTATTGCGTCAGCATGACCTCATAGTGACGTCAGCAGGTCAACAGGTCACTGTCCGGTCAAACCTGATAGTGGGTCCCGCGTGTCAGTGTAATTAGTTTAGTTAGAATTTAATTAAACTAAACTGGGTTAATTAACAGGGCTGGGCCCCACCTGTCAGTGACTCATCGGAGTCAACCAGGGCCCACCCGTGGTCAAAGTCAACGTCAGCTGCGCCGGCGTTTAGCCGCCGGCGAGCCCGACGCGGCGGCGAGAGTGGTTTTGGCCACTCCGACGACCAAAAGGGCCGCGGAGGGCATCTAGGTGGAGCTGGGGACGAGCCGAAGCTCTTGGTGGAGTTAGCTGGGGTCGGGGTGGCCGGAATCGGCACCGGCGATGACTTAGGTGGCCGCCGGAGTTCCGTTGCGCGCGGGATCGCGTTTTAGTGCGTAGAAGAGCGGGGCAAGGGGCTAGAAGGGTGCTACGCATCGCGAGGAGTAGGTTGGACACTCCAGGGTGACCATTTGGTCACCGGAGCATCGTCCACGGCGAGCTCAGGCGGCGGTGCATCTCGGTCATCAAGGGGGCGACGGCTACGGCAATCAAACGAAGAGGGGAAGAGGGGGAAACGGTGGCGGAGCTCACAGCGGGTGTAGCAGTGGCCTGGGCGAGGTCGGGGACGGTCCGGAGCCGACGAATTTGACGGTGATGGCCGGCGGGTCCGAGGTAGAAGACGAGCCTGGTGAGGCCGTTCGGGGGCTTCTGGTGGGGCAAGGCTTGGTGAGGTGGGTCGAGGACGGAGTGGCGGAGCTTGTGGGCTAGTCGGGGAAGCGAGGGAGGCCCGGTGGCCGTGGTGGCAGTGGACGGCGGCGACGAGCTCCGCTCGGTGGCTGCGTGCGAGAAACAGAGGAGGGGGGGAAGGAGCGAGGAGAGTGAGAAGGGTCGGGGGTTGCGTGGCGTCGCGGACGGGGTCCAGGGCGACGAGAGGAAGGCGGAAAGAAGGAGGTGGCCGGGGCATCGCCAGCGCTTGCCACCGAGCTGCTTCGGGGCGAGGGGAGGAAGACGACAGGGGGGGGGGGACGCCTGGTGGGCTGGGCCGCATAGGAGCTGGGCCGGCTGGGCTACCGGGTGAGTGCCCGGTAAGGTTTCTCTCCTCTCTGCTTTTCCTATTTCTGTTTTTATTTATTTATTTTGTTCTGTGTTGTTTTAGTTTAGTAAAATACTAAACCATTTTATAAAATCCTGAAAATAGTTATGTGGCTAGAACTAAAATATACCAAACCACATAAAATGTTCCAGTATTATTGGACATATATTATTTATATATCAAATATATATCCAATGCAAATAGTTATTGAATTAATTCAAAGGCCCAAAATAAATGTTTCAGTCACTCCAAAAATATTGGTTTGCATTTTATTCTTGCCAATATTTTTCAAAGCTGAAAAGGAACATTTCCTTGGAAACATTTGAAGCAATTTTTAATGTTGATCATCATTTTTTTTAAATGACTTCTGAGGCTCTCCAATTCCCCAGTTCAAATTTAAAGAAATTTAGACATGATGCATGGATGCAATGCCACTAGTTGCAAGCAAGCTCTAGGGCTATGACAACTCACCCCCACTAAACAAAAATCTCGTCCCGAGATTCAAGCGTAGGTTAAGGTGAAGGGGGAACGCAAACTAGCACAATCTTCACGATCCAGTTGCACTTCAAATGAACGTTGATTCGTTCACCATCATTGTCTCGAAGTCTTGCTCTGAGAACTCCAGCTAACATGACAACGAGAGGAAAGGAAAGACCCTAAAAGAATCGTTCTTCTCGAAGGTCGAACAACTCAGGATTAACTCTCGGAATGAGACATAGCAACATCTCTTGAGCTGAGAGACGAAGCACACCTCTAGCGGAAAGGAGTGGAACAAATGACGGAGGTTTACCAGGTAGACTACAACTCCACACTTAACAGAGTAGTAAACGATTGTCAGCGCAGCGAGGAGTTGAGTTGCCATGATACCACAACGATGCACCTTAGGGAAGGTGACTCGTGGAGATATCCCCTTAAGTGGCAAAAAGAATTACCTTTGATTCAAGGATCATTGGAACTCTTTAAACCAGCCTAAGGCAATTCTCGAGCGATCGTTTGGAGGGGGTCGGTAGAATGGCATACTCGGACTTGGATGATGTGGATTACCTTGTTGAAGACAACGTAATGGATGAATTTGCTTACCACCGGAAATGGAAGGGACCCATGGTAGAATGGCACATTGGTGGTGCAAGCTGGGAACAAAATGCAAATGCTGGGAATGATTCTGGTAACTGGGGAAGAACCCAACAATAGAGAGTGAATTCACTGTTTGAAAAGGTCATAGCATTGCCGAGGAAACTAAGAGGAATCCCAGTTAGTGCCGATGATAACATGTAGCGCTTGTGCGTGCTCTCAAGAACTTGAGCATTTCCACAATCATCAAGGTTTTATCAACATCCGTGTCAAGGGTGCTGACAACACAACATACTACCATGATGGCTAATGATGGATGATGCAGATGCAAAGGAAGATAACACCTTCTCAGATTTCACCTTAGCGAGGCCAAGGAAACAAAATCTGGATGATCGACCGAGAGACACTTAGCACTCCGCTTCTAATGTTCTCCTTGATGTGCTAGCATATCCCATTCATTGAAATGGTTTGGTATCTAGAACATCAAGTAAAGATCGGACTTCAGGAACACAAAAAATCCATAAGGAACAACTAGGGGGTAAATCCTACGAAGTCCTTATGGGAAGGTGGCCAACTTCCTCAATCAAGATGCTATAATAATGGGTCTTCCGGCTGGGTGTGTTGGCCACGACATCCACCTTACCGGTTATCGAGGGACCAATATTATAGTTCTTGGGAAATGTTCCAACCATCATATCTGCCGGAGATTCAGATCTGGTTGGTGTCAGGATATTCCAGACTCATCGAGTCTAGGAAGAAAAACGAAAGTTTGCAACACAAATCGACGAGATGACGTTGCGAGATTCTCGGGAAATGAACTACGATAGTAAGCTTCAAAACATGAGCTGGTTCTGCTACAAACATGTGAACACGATGTCCTAGACAAGCATGACCACGTGGTAGTCTTACAATAAAACACTACCGAGTTCTGGTTGGGAACCATCACCGTGGATAACGAAGTCCTTGCATAAGTCATATGATTAGCTCTTATGAAGGAACTTCTTCTCCTTGAACAAATCAATCAGTGGCTTGGTGTGCTCGGGACACATATGGAATGAAGGTTGCAAGTCTCCAGACCACAGAATACTTCGCACGTATGCATGACTGATTTGGGATGATTCCAAAGGAAACAAAACAATCTTTCTCAAATTCATGGCGGCAACTTTCACCAAATGCACGTGTATAAGAGGAAGTCACTCCTTTCATCAAACAAATACTTCATGAGCTAGCATGAAGAAAATGCTTCAAAAGTTTCCAACACTAACTTATTGTCCAACAAGATCTTGGAGAAGATAAAATGATGTTGATGGACTCAACAACAAATCATCGAGATTTCCATGAAGATGGAATTCCCTAATTATGTGAACAGGTGATAGCATTGGTCAGACCCATAAGATATAATGGTGTATGCTCGAGGAGTCAACCACGAGTAAGACAACATTACGAACATCGTTGGTTCTGATTTGATTTGAGAATAGCCCACACTCAAATCAAAGTTTTAACAAGATAGTAGGTCCAACAACTGATCACAGGGACCAATCGATGAAGACATCATCTTTCTTCAACATACATACAAGATATCCCTTAATATGAACTAAGTCGGAGAAGCCTTTATCTTCTAGCTCTCCAAGTTGTTGTTTAGCTTAACCAACTAGCTCAGGGGTATCCAACACGGATTCTTGGAGAAATGGTGGTTTACAGGAATAAACCAACTTGATCACGAGCTCAACATAACAGTCAGGTGACAACCTGGTGATACTTTCGAGAAGATATTCGGAAAATCACGAACCACCGATATGTTACTAAGCTCGAGAACAATCTTGCTTTTCAGGGCAAGACGATATGATCAAATGAGCGAGGACTTGACAAAATCCTAACTCATCAATCGAAATGTGCACCAGGAAGATGGACAAGGTAGCACGATCAATCTTAGAATGATGATTCAAGAACAACACGTTAAGAATGAGGTTATTGTCCATTTAACTACCAAGCAACAAGGTTGCTAGGAGTATTGATTTCACACATCACGATTCACTTGTCGACATTCCGGTTATAACCACACGGAACCGAGGAATGAGTAATGATGGCGAGAACTATCACTGTACCAAGAGTTCATAGGATGGTGTGCAATTCCTACAATAATCCCGATATAAAAGATGGTAATACTCCAAGGTAGAACAGAGCAAAAGCTGGATTGGCATTTGATCTGCGGAGTACAATTGTTTTGACCCAATCCTAGATATGGATGAGGTACTGGAGTTTGTTTCTCCTAGTCATTCCGAAATAGAATGGCTTGACGGACCACAAGAGTAATAGGTATCGATGAACGATTGCACGCATACTCTTGACTATCAATTGATAAACGAGGGTCAGAAGACAAATAAAGAGGGACAACTCAAAGGAGCATACGATTTTCTGAGTTGTGGATGCATGGTTTAGCATGTCGAACGAATTCGACATATTTCTTCCGGACAATCCATGCGGAAAGGTAGAACTGACAGAGTCACAACATAGAATCGAGAACTCATCAAGAGCTCTGGTTGTGATCCTTTGGTTCAAAGAACTTCTGCCATAGAATGGTTCATGGTAATTGGAAGAAGGATATACCACGAACCTCGAGGACTATCGCAAAGGATACTAGTATCCTAAAGGGGACTAGCAAACACTATCAACATGAAGTAAGTAGGGTGAATCTCGGGTTCAAAACCCAGGAATAGAATACCTACTAACTATGTGGCATCACGGGATGCTTTCGGGAATAAAGGCCAGAAGCATCACACTGGGACACAGAACATGGCTAGACTACTAGATGATCCCCTAAGACACCTAGGGTCATAATAATAACTCCCACATAACTGTCAAGGCAATAGAGTACCTCAACTCACCGATTAGTGTGGATAATCTGGCCCAAAGGAACATCGAAACGGAAGGAAGGAATTTGCAAATGCATCAGACTGTTTAGAAACCTGGGATGACTCGGACAGCATAATGGCTGTAAATGCTCAAAAAGATTTGAGACATTCACAAAAATGGTGGCATAACCACTCAGAAGCACAATATCAAGGTCTCGAGATCAACAATTAACATACGGAAGTAGTAGAAACTGAACTCAAGCTTAAATCCAACAATCTTATAAGTCTACGGATTAGTAACACGTGATCCTGATAGAAAGAAGAGATAGCCTAGCTCTTAATCCCCGTAGGAAAGATAAGATGACTCAGATCAGAAGGGCATGAGGTATAAGGAGTAAAAAGAGCCTTACGTTCCCATCCCACAATCAATTCCCTTACATAACTAAAGCATTTCTAGACACAACTTCGACCAGTTTGGCTTGGTAATCCTACAGGCAGCCAAGCTCTGATACCAACGCTGTCAGGACCCCGACTCAATGCCACATCGATCTAGCATGAAACACCTCATATCACTTTGCGGCCTCACGCACGGTATTCCCACGGGTGTCGCCTTACCTTTGCCCGTGACCGTTTGCGCCTTTTGGCACACGTATATGATAGTGTCGCTAGCATCCATATGATAAGGAGCCCGGGCTGACATGGCTAGTCGTAAATCCATAGGGGCACAGACTTACAGGGACAGGCATCCATGACCCAGCATCGAACGTGTCGGTCATCAGCGAGCGAATCCAGGCTGTAGCACTGGGCTAACAGGACTCCGTTGAACTGGGCTGTAGCGGGCTAACAGGACTCCGGTATTCATCGCGTGACATTTCCCCGAGGGGACAGACACAGGAACAAAGAAGGACACATGCCGGCCAGCCTAAGTGTTCTGGAGCAGTAGCAAGCTACCATGGCTCGGCGGAAACACTAGGAGACATTTCCCGGTAAGAGGGGCTACTAAGGATAAACAACTAGATAGTCAGATCCCACACATACCAAGCATTTCAATAACATACACACAATATGCTCGATATGTGCAAATACAACATGGCATCACAACATGACTCTACGACTTAAGTATTTATTCATTAGGCTCCGAGGAGCGAGATATTACAAACATGAGTCTCATGACCCAACATTCAGAGCATACAAATCAAAGCACAAGCGGAAGCTATCATGTCTGGGTACAGACATCTATAAATGGAAAAGGCTGAGAAGCCTGACTATCTATCAGATCCTGCCGAGGGCACAAGATCGTAGCTGAGGTAACAAGCTAAACGTCGAAGTCCACGTGGAACTACTAGTGAGACTGAAGTCTCTCTGCAAAAACATAAAATAGGCAAACGTGAGTACAAATGTACCCAGCAAGACTTACATCAGAACTAACTACATATGCATCATTATCAACAAGGGGATGGTGGGGTTTAACTGCAGCAAGCCAGCTTTGACTCGGTGGCTATCCTGAACTACGACTGCAATGTAACTCTTTTGAGGTGGCGCACACGAGTCCACATATTCACCAACCAATACACCACTATGGATCCGCTCCCGTCTCCCTACGAGAACGCCATCCATAGCACTCACGCTTATCTTGCGTATTTTAGAGTATCTACCTTCACTTGTCTATGAACTGATATAAGCAACCCAGAAGTCCTTTACCGCGGACACGGCTATTCGAATAGATGATGTTAACCCTGCAGGGGTGTACTTCTTCACACACGCTCTCACCACTTACCGCCGTTTACACGACATGTACTCGGCAACCTTCAAGCGAAAGCCCAACGTGGGTGTCGGCCACGGCCTGCCTAAACACTCAAGTCTCTAGTCCAGGTTTATCGCCTATTCGGGTTCCATCCATGAGGAGATCCGGCCGGAGTTTTGCTCACAGCCCCAAACGATGTGAACAGGGTTCCGAGACACCAAACGGGCGCCCATTACACCGTGCCATGTGCCTACCGCATCACAGCCCACCCCTCCGGTCAGAGCTGCCCACGGCCTCCAGCATACTACAAACACCAGAAACTACTTGCAACTCCTGGACAGAGGACATGGGTGATCAAGAAGCCGAGAGGGTCCATTGGTTTCGGGCCCAATGCGTGGTAGTAGCTGAATCATGGATCACAAACACAGAACTCAGTTCCTGAGGACGGCTGCAATGAGACAACCCACCATGTACTCCTACATGGCCTCTCACCGCTACCTTTACCAAATCGTATTCACACACTTAGCTCACACACAGTAGGACATGTTCACACACCTCTGATTCATCCCCGATGAATCATACCTGACTCAACTCTAAGCAGTAGCAGGCATGACAAACAAGCATGAATGAGTAGGCACAACAGGGCTCAAACAACTCCTACTCATGCTAGTGGGTTTCATCTATTTACTGTGGCAATGACAGGTCATGCAAAGGATAAAGGGATTCAGCTACCGCAACAAGTAACAGATGAATCGTTGTTGTCCTAATGCAGTAAAAGAGAGCAGGAGCGAGAGAGTAGGATTGTATCGGAATGAACAAGGGGGTTTTGCTTGCCTGGCACTTCTGAAGATAGCATTGAGTCTTCATCAGTGTCAACGATCACATCATCGGTACAACGTCTATCGAGGGGGAACAACACCGGCAACAAAGAAGAAATACAATCAATGCAATGCACAATATGATGCATGCTCATGACATGGCAATATGAATGTGTTTTGAGCTAATGCAACTAGCAACAGATTAAATGAAGTTGGTTTGAATACAAGATTCAAATTCAAACTCCGTATGTGATTATTTAAATGCCCTTTATTTGTTTTGTCCAAATCAGAGGACAAACATTGTTCAAACATGCATGAAAATGGTACAGATGGATTCCTTGAATTTTTCTGATAATTTTTCATATATAAATTATTTCATTTGGAGTTACGGTTAATTTTCTATGATTTATTGAAGTTTTAGCTATTTTCTGAAATTATTAAATCATTTAAGATTTATTTAAATTCCAGAAAGGAATTATTGCATCAGCATGACCTCATAGTGACGTCAGCAGGTCAACAGGTCACTGTCCGGTCAAACCTGACAGTGGGTCCCGCGTGTCAGTGTAATTAGTTTAGTTAGAATTTAATTAAACTAAACTGGGTTAATTAACAGGGCTGGGCCCCACCTGTCAGTGACTCATCGGAGTCAACCAGGGCCCACCCGTGGTCAAAGTCAATGTCAGCTGCGCCGGCGTTTAGCCGCCGGCGAGCCTGACGCGGCGGCGAGAGTGGTTTTGGCCACTCCGACGACCAAAAGGGCCGCGGAGGGCATCTAGGTGGAGCTGGGGACGAGCCGAAGCTCTTGGTGGAGTTAGCTGGGGTCGGGGTGGCCGGAATCGGCGCCGGCGATGACTTAGGTGGCCGCCGGAGTTCGGTTGCGCGCGGGATCACGTTTTAGTGCGTAGAAGAGCGGGGCAAGGGGCTAGAAGGGTGCTACGCATCGCGAGGAGTAGGTTGGACACTCCAGGGTGACCATTTGGTCACCGGAGCATCGTCGACGGCGAGCTCAGGCGGCGGTGCATCTCGGTCATCAAGGGGGCGACGGCTACGGCAATCAATCGAAGAGGGGAAGAGGGGGAAACGGTGGCGGAGCTCACAGCGGGTGCAGCAGTGGCCTCGGCGAGGTCGGGGACGGTCCGGAGCCGACGAATTTGACGGTGATGGCCGGCGGGTCCGAGGTAGAAGACGAGCCCGGTGAGGCCGTTCGGGGGCTTCTGGAGGGGCAAGGCTTGGTGAGGTGGGTCGAGGATGGAGTGGCGGAGCTTGTGGGCTAGTCGGGGAAGCGAGGGAGGCCCGGTGGCCGTGGTGGCAGTGGACGGCGGCGACGAGCTCCGCTCGGT
>NC_041381.1:255008589-255031095 GCF_002162155.2 Triticum dicoccoides | reverse complement strand
TATTTCTGTTTTTATTTATTTATTTTGTTCTGTGTTGTTTTAGTTTAGTAAAATACTAAACCATTTTATAAAATCCTGAAAATAGTTATGTGGCTAGAACTAAAATATACCAAACCACATAAAATGTTCCAGTATTATTGGACATATATTATTTATATATCAAATATATATCCAATGCAAATAGTTATTGAATTAATTCAAAGGCCCAAAATAAATGTTTCAGTCACTCCAAAAATATTGGTTTGCATTTTATTCTTGCCAATATTTTTCAAAGCTGAAAAGGAACATTTCCTTGGAAACATTTGAAGCAATTTTTAATGTTGATCATCATTTTTTTTAAATGACTTCTGAGGCTCTCCAATTCCCCAGTTCAAATTTAAAGAAATTTAGACATGATTAATGGATGCAATGCCACTAGTTGCAAGCAAGCTCTAGGGCTATGACAGTAATGAACAGAATAATGCTATCACTACATGCATATATGGCTGGTGGAAAGCTCTATGGTTACAGTTTTGCATAAAGCGAAATTTTCCCTACAACAAAGGAATAAGTTTTATTTAACTATCATGGTGGTTGTTAAACATTGAGAAGGTTCAGCCAACTCAATCCCAATTAAGCATCATCATTAAACCCAAACAGAATTAAATTAAGTAACATGATGAGATTCACATGATAATCCAAGTACTAGATACTCAAAACGTCCGTAACCGGGGACACGGCTAACCATGATTAGTTTATACACTGCAGAGGTTTGCGCACTTTTCCCCGCAAAACTCGATCTCCTCTGTTTAATTTCTCGCACTACATGGTGTTTGAGAAACGGATGACCAAGACATAGTCTTTCAGAAGCGTTAACACTTTACGATGGCTAGGCAGTTACACCTACTTTCCCCTACATCTGCTAGTCTACCACTGTAAGACTTCACACGACTTAATCAACTATGCTAGAGCCCATAGTAGCTTGCGGCTGCACACGGAAGTTTCTAGCATTAAAAATCTCATGATCCCTTTGAGCCTGGGTGGCGGTCCATAGGAAAATCACACGGTACCCTGAGATTTCCAAAAATACAGGCAACACTGGGTTCCCCAGGTGCCTCAATCCACCCAGATGTGTATTTAAGTTGCCACCTTAAGTTAACCATTAATTGACAATACTCACATCTGTCATGGATACACTCACCCAATCCACGTCTACTAGCATAGCATAGCAATATAAGCAAACGTAGAAGTAACTCCCAAAGGTTTGATAATAAACAGGACAATAGGTACTACCTCATCTACTTCCCAAAACCCACATATTAATTAGATCCTAATCATGCAATTGTGTGAGGATTGATCTAATGCAATAAAACTTGGTAGTAAAGAGGTATGATCAAAGTGTTACTTGCCTTGATGATGACCCGTGAAACCTAGAGACTTGTAGTAGCAAGCGGCGCACTCCGGGAACTCTATCGCAAACAAACAATCATACAATAAGAACTCATCTAATGCACGGGTAAAACTCAAATAAGAGATCTAACCAGAAAGTCCAACTTAAGAACTTCGGTTTGCAAAAAGAAACAAATCAAATGAAGCAACGAAACTCAAACGGCGAAAGAAACAAGCTTCGTTTACTAATCTGGACCTAAGTCAAATTTTACAGTAGCAAAAACTTGTTTAAGTTTGTTAAACGGAAAGAGGGTTTTGAGGCGAAACTCTAGGTGCTTGAATCGCCTGATTCCGATAAACGAGTGAAAAATTATACTAAAACGAAAATCAGATCAAAAATCGCGATCGAAAATAATCGCGAAAAACCCGAGAAAAAGAAAAGCTGACGAACAAGCTAACAACGAACGTTCGTTGTCTGCGGCTAAACGGTGAAAACCGTTCGTTAAAATGAATGTATGGACGAACGTCCGCTAAATAACTAAATAGAGAAAAACCGACGAACCAATCTAAAAAAAGGGATCTAGGGTTTAAAAAAACAAATGGTTTTATAAAAAAAACGGCGGCGCCTACCTCGGGTCCGGCGGGGGTTCTGGTGAGGCGGCAAGGCGGCAATGGCTCCGGCGGCGGTGCAGGGCGGCGGCGTCGGCGGTGGGCGGCGGGGTCAGCGGCGGCACGGGGCGACAGCAGCGCGGGGCGGCGGCGGCTAGGGTTAGGGTTTGGGGCGCGGGTGGGCTCCAGTGGTGGTATGGGCTGGGGCAGGGGGTGGCCCGGCTTATAAAGCCCCCTGGGCAGAGTCCGGCTCCGGTATGGCCCGGAGTCGGTTTGACTTTTTTTTAAATAATTCCGACGTGCAGAAAAAGAAAGAAAAGAAATACTAAACGGACTCCCAAAATCCCGAAATAAAATTTCCCCGTCGTCTAAGAAATAAGCTGGACAAGATGAACATTTATTTGGGCCTGAATGCAATTTTGAAAAATGCACATTTTTTCCTAATTCAAATAAAATAGCGAGAAAATCCCAAAATAAAATCTTATTTGATTTTATTATTAAATCTCCAATATTTCTTTATTTTGGGAAAGTCATTTTATTCCCTCTCTCATATTTTTATAAAAGAAATATTCGAAGATAAAATAATTAAAATCAAATGATCCTTTTTTCAAAATTTGAGAAAACTCAAATATGAAAATAACGAAATCCCCAACTCACTCCGTGGGTCCTTGAGTTGCGTAGAATTTCTAGGATCAAGCCAAAATGCAATAAAATATGATATGCAATGATGATCTAATGTATAACATTCCCAATTGAAAATTTGGGATGTTACAAACTTACCCCCTTAAGATGAATCTCGCCCTCGAGATTCGGGTTGGCTATAAAATAGGTGAGGGTGGTCCTTCCGTAAGTCTTCCTCTCGCTCCCAGGTGGCTTCATCCTCGGAATGGTGGCTCCACTGAACTTTGAAAAACTTGATAACCTTTCTGTGTGTGACTCGGCTGGCAAACTCGAGAATCTTGACTGGTTTCTCCTCATAGGTCAATTCACTATCCAACTGAATCGCTTCTAGTGGCACTGTATCTCTCAGAGGTATATTGGCCATCTCTGCATGGCACTTCTTCAACTGGGAAACGTGGAACACATCATGAACTCCTGATAATCCTTCGGGCAATTCCAACTTGTAAGCAACTTCTCCCATACGCTCCAAAACTCTGTATGGTCCCACAAAACGTGGTGCTAACTTTCCCTTAACTCCAAAACGCTTAACTCCTCAAAGTGGGGATACACGAAGATAAACTCTATATCCAACTTCGTAAACAGTCTCCTTGCGTTTAGAATCCGCATAGCTCTTCTGCCTGGACTGGGCTACCTTGAGTCTATCGCAAATCAGCTTAACCTTCTTTTCAGACTCTTTAATCAAATCCGGTCCAAACAACTGATGGTCTCCAACTTCATCCCATAATAACGGTGTCCTGCACATCCTTTCGTACAAAGCTTCGAAAGGGGCCATGTTCAAACTAGATTGATAACTGTTGTTGTAAGAGAACTCTTCATATGGCAAATTGTCGTCCCAACTAGATCCATAATCTAGCGCACATGCTCTCAACATGTCTTCCAGAATCTGATAGACTCTCTTGGTCTGTCCATCTGTCTGTGGATGGAAGGCTGTACTGAACTCTAGCCTGGTACCCAAAGTTTCGTGCAACTAATTCCAGAACTTTGAGGTAAACTAGGTTCCTCTATCTAATACAATGGTCCTCGGAACTCCATGCAGACATACGATCCTGGTCATGTATATCTTTGCCAAGTTAGCACTGGTGTAAGTGGTCTTCACTAGAATGAAATGAGCTACCTTCATCAAACGATCAACTACAACCCATATCGAGTCATAGCCTGAACGAGTCCTGGGCAATCCCGTGATAAAATCCATGCCTAGCTTATCCCACTTCCATTCGGGTATCGGCAATGGTTGTAACAATCCTGCTGGCTTCTGATGCTCTGCCTTCACTTTCTGACATACATCACAAAATGCTACATACTCCGCAATATCCTTCTTCATTCCAGTCCACCAGAAACTGTCCTTCAAATACATATACATCTTGGTAGTTCCTGGGTGAATCGGGTACGGTGAATCATGGGCCTCTTGCAGAATCAACTTCCTGATCTCCGGGTCATTGGGCACATAAATGCGGTCCTCAAACCATAAGGTATCGTGCTCATCCTCACAAAACCCCTTAGCTTTTCCTTTGCTCATCTTCTCCTTTATCTCGGCAATCTCCTTGTCTGACTTCTAAGCTTCTCTGATCTTATCCATCAAAGTAGACTGAATCTCCAATGCTTCTATATAACCTCTCGGAACTATCTCCAAACATAGCTCACGAAGATCCTCGGCTAACTCCTTTGGTAACTCCCCGGTCATTAGGGTGTTGACATGGCTCTTGCGGCTCAACGCATCGGCTACTACGTTAGCCTTTCCTGGGTGGCAATGCAACCTCATATCATAATCCTTAATGAGCTCCAACCATCTCCTTTGCCTTAGATTCAACTCCTTCTGTGTGAAAATGTACTTCAAACTCTTGTGATCCATGTACACCTCACAATGGTTTCCAATGAGAAAATGTCTCCATGCCTTCCACGCGTGCACTACGGCTGCTAACTCCGAAGCATGGGTGGCATAATTCAACCCATGAGGCTTAAGTTGTTGTGAGGTGTACGAAACAACTCTTCCCTCCTGCATGAGCACTGCTCCAAGTCCTCGACGAGAAGCGTCGCAATATACTTCATAATCCTTGCACTGATCTGGCAGAATCAACACTGGTGATGTAACCAAACATTTCTTCAACTCCTGGAAACTGGCCTCACATTCCTCGGTCCAATTGAATCTGGTGTCCTTCTTCAACAACTCCGTCATGGGTTTTGCAATCTTCGAGAAATTCTCAATGAACCTCTGGTAGTATCCTGCGAGTCCAAGAAAACTCCGGATCTCTCCAACAGACGTGGGTGCTTCCCAATTTGTCAAAGTGACAACCTTGGTGGGTTCTACTGCTATTCCTTCCCCGGATAAACATGTCCGAGAAATCCAACTTTCTTCAACCAAAACTCACACTTGCTGAACTTGGCATATAGCTGATATTCTCTGAGCTTCCCAAGTACCAAACGCAAATGCTCCTTATGCTCCTCTTCGTTCTTCGAGTAGACCAAAATGTCATCAATGAACACCACGATGAACTTATCCAAAAACTCCATAAACACCTTATTCATCATGTTCATGAAATAGGCAAGTGTGTTAGTCAGACCAAATGACATAAGGGTATACTCATATAGCCCGTACCTTGTGGTAAAAGTTGTCTTTGGTATATCCTGCTCTCCAATCTTTAGCTGGTGGTATCCTGATTGCAGATCGATCTTGGAAAATACCTTAGCTCCTTGCAATTGGTCAAACAAATCATTGATCATCGGCAGTGGGTACTTGTTCTTGATTGTTACTTCATTCAATCCCCGATAATCAACAACCATCCTCAATGATCCATCCTTTTTCTCCACTAGAAGCACTGGTGATCCCCAAGGTGACGAACTTGGGCGAATATAGCCTTTATCCAGTAACTCCTTAATTTGCTTCTTGATTTCCTCCAAATCCTTTGCGGGCATCATGTACGGTCTATTAGATACTTGCCCTGTGCCTGGCAAAAGCTCAATCAAAAACTCAATGTCTCTATCCGGTGGCATGCCTGGCAACTCTTCTGGAAATACGTTAGGGAAATCCTTCACCACTGGTACTTCCTCCTGTACAACTCCTGATAAGGAATTCACTTGAGTCCTCTTCGGCTCATGCCGAGATACTTACTTAGTCCTTCTTCCTTCTGGGGTGGTAAGAAAAATCGACTTACTGGCGCAATCGATGTTTCCTCCATACATTGATAGCCAATCCATACCCAGAATCACATCCAAACCTTGCGACTCCAAAATTATTAGGTCCGAGGGGAAAACATGCCTACCTATGGTCAATGGCACCTGAAAACATCCTTGACTTGCCATATACTCTGCTCCTGGTGAGCTTACTAACATACGTGTTCTAAGAACTTTGGTGGGCAGTTTATACTTATCCACAAATCCCCTTGATATGTATGAATGCGATGCACCAGTATCAAAAAGAACGATTGTAGTAAACGACTTAACCATAAACATACCTATTACTGCATCTGGCTGGGCTTCAACCTCCTCCACGTTAACGTGGTTCACCTGTCCCCTATTGAAAGGGTTAGGCTTCTTCCTAGAGCTTCCATTGCCATTTCCATTCTTAGCTTCAGGACATTCATTGGCATAATGTCTAGTCTTCTGGCACTTGTAGCAAGTGACGTGGCTCAGGTCCTTCTTGGCTGGGGTTGATGGGTTGGTACGGCTCTGGCCGTTGCTTCCTCCATTACCACTCCCATTCCTGGGGCCATTATGGTTGTGCGAACTCCCTCCATTATGGTTGTGGCCTCCATGGGTATGATGAAAAGGTCCTCCTGAGTTTCGGGTAAAATGAGGCTTCTGCTGAGCTCCAGAATTGTACTTCCCTTGTCCATACTTCCTCTTGCGGCTGTCAATCTGCTACTGCTTCCCTTCAATCATGAGAGCTCTATCTACCAACTCCTGGTAGTTGTTGAAAGTTGCCACCATCAATTGCATGCTCAGCTCATCATTCAGTCCTTCCAGAAACTTCTCCTGCTTAGCTGCATCCGTAGCAACGTCATCTGGGGCATAATGTGCTAGCTTACTAAAGTCATCCACATACTGGCCAACTGTACGTCCTCCTTGGCGCAAGTTGTGAAACTCACGCTTCTTCATGGCCATTGCTCCTGCTGAAACATGGGCAGTACGGAAAGCCTGCTGAAACTGGTCCCATGTGACAGTGTCGATGGGGTAAGTGGCTGTAAAATTCTCCCACCATGATGTTGCGGGTCCATCAAGCTGATGTGCGGCAAAACTCACTCTCTCCGCATCTGTGCATCCTCTAGTGGTCAACTCCCTTCCAATCTTGTGGAGCTAATCATCTGCAACTATGGCTTGGTGCTACTGGAGAACACCGGCTGATTGAGCCTCAAGAAACATGTTAAGTGATCAACAGGCGGTGGTGGTGGTGGGTTGTTGTTTTTGTTATTGTTGTTGTTGTTGTTGTTGTTGTTGTTGTTGTTGTTGTTCCCCTGGTTTTGATTCTGGACTAGTATCTGCATCAATGCATTCTGCTGCTGGATCAACTGAGTGAGCTCCGGTGGGAAAGCAAATCCATTGTCATGTCTCAGAGGCATCTGAGGGTTTAGAAAAGATTACAAAATAGAATAGAATGAGGTCTAGAGGGAAAAACACTACCCATATGCACATGAGAGAAACACAAACATATCACTTCAATCAATTCAAATAAGGGCATACAACGGTCTAATTATCGTCACAAAAGTGCTCGGACTATACTATATACATGGGGGGGATACTACTACTGTTATGGTGGTCGACTAAAAAAATTGATCGGTCAAAGACTCCATCATATCTGCTCCAGCTTCATCAACATAGTCATCATCGCTATCGTCAGGGTCCGAGTTGGTGTCGTCGATGATGATGTAGTTCTCCGGACAAGTGCAATCGTCGTCTTCTCCTCCTGGCGCGGGGAATCCCATGAATACTTTTAGCTTCTTCTTCAGGTCATCATTCTTCTCCACGAGTGTCGTCATTTCCTCCTCATATCCATCGCGTGTAGACTTGAGTTCTTCTTCCAGCTCCGTGATCCTGGTCATTGCCTTCTTCAGATCTATCATGCCTGCACACATCTGATTCTCCGGGCGTCGACTGTGCTGGTTTAACTCCTGGATGAATGCGGCAATGGATCTATCCTTCCTGGTGCTGATCATCTTCCTTTGCTCATCTCGGCGCCCACAAATTTGGTAAATAATATCGTTGCATCCCATGGTGATATGGGCTGCCATGCTCTTTCCTAGACTCCAGGTTGGTGCATCAAAGGAAAACTCTATGGGCTCAATGACTGGCATGAACGTCCTTCCTGGAACTTGAACTTGAATCATCCAACACTCCTCTTCTGGTAAAGGGGCAATGTAGGTCCCGGTGAAGCTTGGTACTCCGATGTTCAGGTATCTAGTGACTTCCTTCAAGTGGCGTCCAAAAGGTGTATCTTCATCCGGTTGCACGAACTTGCTCCTTGCATCCGCCATCCTAAAGAGTAGAAAAGGGAGAGGAGTCAGAAATGAGAAGAGAGTAGTGATCTAGGGCTTTAGCTTAGTGGTCGTGTCCTAAAGTCAGCGTGTGCTCTGATACCATCTTGTAGCGAACAGACCTCAAACAGTCTGATCTTTGTGCATCAGTGTCATCCCTGGATCGGTAATGCTGACACGCATAGTACTTGAAGGATTTATAACAGAGTAGCAATCACACACTTATTACACTGAATGTCTCAAAAGAGAACTTATTACAATAAATATGGCTTAAGGCCATCTAAATATGATAACAGTGGAAGGCTTGGAAGATAAAAGCGAGTCCATCAACTCCAATGGCATCACTGAGCGAAAGATCATGACCTAAGGCACCTTACTCGTCGTCTGAAAAGTCTGCAACATGAACGTTGCAGCCCGAAAACGGGTCAGCACATGGAATATGCTAGTAATGTAACTCATAGAGAGTAATGAACAGAATAATGCTATCACTACATGCACACATGGCTGGTCGAAAGCTCTATGGTTACAGTTTTGCATAAATCCATTTTTTTCCTACAACAAAGGAAATTTTTTTATTTAACTATCATGGTGGTTGTTAAACATTGAGAAGGTTCAGCCAACTCAATCCCAATTAAGCATCATCATTAAACCCAAACAGAATTACATTAAGTAACATGATGAGATTCACATGATAATCCAAGTACTAGATACTCAAAACGTCCATAACCGGGGACACGGCTAACCATTATTAGTTTATACACTCTGCAGAGGTTTGCACACTTTTCCCCGCAAGACTCGATATCCTCCTTTTAATTTCTCGCACTACATGGTGTTTGAGAAACGGATGACTGAGACATAGTCTTTTAGAAGCGTTAGCACCTTACGATGGGTAGACAGTTACACCTACTTTACCATACATCTGTTTGTCTACCACTGTAAGGGTTCACACGATTTAATCAACTATGCTAGAGCCCATAGTAGCTTGCGGCCGCACACAGAAGTTTCTAGCATGAAAAATCTCGTGACCCCTTTGAGCATGGGTGGCGGTCCATAGGAAAATCACACGGTACCCCGGGATTTCAAAAATACAGGCAACACTGGGTTCCCCAGGTGCCTCAATCCACCCACATGTGTATTTAAGTTGCCACCTTAAGTTAACTATTAATTAACAATACTCACATCTGTCATGGACACACTCACCCAATCCACATCTACTAGCATAGCATAGCAATATAAGCAATTGTGTGAGGATTGATCTAATGCAATGAAACTGGGTAGTAAAGAGGTATGATCAAAGTGTTACTTGCCTTGGTGATGATCTGTGAAACCTAGAGACTCGTGGTAACAAGCGGCACACTCCGGGTACTCTATCGCAGACAAACAAGCATGAAATAAGCACTCATCTAATTCACGGGTAAAACTCAAATAAGAGATCTAACCAGAAAGTCCAACTTAAGAACTCCGGTTTGCAAAAAAGAAACAAATCAAACGAAGCAACGAAACTCAAACGACGAAAGAAACAAGCTTCGTTTACTAATATGGACCTAAGTCAAATTTTAGAGTAGCAAAAACTTGTTTAAGTTTGTTAAACAGAAAGAGGGTTTCAAGACGAAACTCTAGGCGCTTGAATCGCCTGATTCCGATAAACAAGCGAAAAGTTATACTAAAACAAAAATCGGATCAGAAATCTCGATCGAAAATAATCGCGAAACACTTGAGAAAAAGAAAAACTGACGAACAGGCTAACGAACGAACGTTCGCTGTTTGCGGCTAAACGGTGAAAACCGTTTGTTAAAACGAATGTACGGATGAACGTCCGCTAAATAACTAAACAGAGAAAAACCGACGAACCGATCTAAAAAAACGGATCTAGTTTTTTTAAAAAAACCGAACGGTTTTATAAAAAACCGGTGGGGCTACCTCGGGTCCGGCGGGGGTTCCAGCGTGGCGGCAAGGCGGCGGCGGCTTTGGCGGCTCCGACAGCGGGGTCGGCGGCGGCGTCGGCGGCGGCGGGCGGCGGGGTCGGCGGCGGCGCGGGGTGGCGGGGCGACGGCAGGGCGGGGCGGCGGCGGCAGCGACAGGCGGCCGCCGCGGTGGCGGCTAGGGTTAGTGTTTGGGGCGCGGGTGGGCTCCGGCGGCTGTGTGGGCTGGGGGAGGGGGTGGCCCAGGTTATAAAGCCCCCCGGGCGGAGTCCCGCTCGGGTACGGCCCGGAGTCGGTTTGACTTTTTTTTAAAATAATTACGACGTGTAGAAAAAGAAAGAAAAGAAATACTAAACAGATTCCAAAAATCCCGAAATAAATTTTCCCCGCTTTCTAAAACTATGTCGGACAGGATGAACATTTATTTTGGCCTAAAATGCAATTTTAAAAAACGTGCATTTTCCTAATTTAAATAAAATAGCGATAAAATCCCAAAATAAAATCTTATCTGATTTTATTATTAAATCTCCAATATTTCTTTATTTTGGGAAAGTCATTTTATTCCCTCTCTCATATTTTTATAAAAGAAATATTCGAAGATAAAATAATTAAAATCAAATGATCCTTTTTTTTCAAAATTTGAGAAAACTCAAATATGAAAATAACGAAATCCCAAACTCTCTTCGTGGGTCCTTGAGTTGCGTAGAATTTCTAGGATCAAGCCAAAATGCAATAAAATATGATATGCAAAGATGATCTAATGTATAACATTCCAAATTGAAAATTTGGGATGTTACATCCACTAAACAATCAAACACACAAGATCCACAATTACATGAACAACAAAGGGAAAGATACAAGGTAAGGTTCGTCCCCAACATGAGGTCTTGATGGTATCCTGGACGGATCTTCGTGCGATGGGTGGTCTTGAATCCAAGACGGATCTTCTCCGAAGAGGCCGCGGTCTCTCACGAGGAGTAGATCCGTGATGAGCAAAGATCTATCTCAAATGAGCTAAACATATGCTAACCCTGGAAAGGAGGTGGAGGTGGTCTATTTATAGTCTAAGCCACGAAGGGGTAAGTGGGAGAGGGATACAAGGCCAAAGGCCCGTAGCTGCGCACAGGCAGGGCAGTAGTACCGGACTCACGGGTGATAGTACCGCTTGAGCAGTAGTACCGCTTGGAGGGGCGGTAGTGCCGGACTTATACTGCTCGATCACTGGAGTTTGTCGGGTTGAGCGGTAGTAGGGCGAATGCTGGGCGGTAGTGCCGCTCAAGTGGCCTCAGTGGTAGTACCGCTTGGTGTGGGCGGTAGTACCACCCGTTCTGGACTGTCTTCTTCCGTCTTCGCTTCCACGCTTCCCTCGCGGATGGTGGAGGCGTTCCTTGGCGCTTGCACTCCTCCTCCTCGTCCGTGAAGCTCTGGCAATACCTATGCATGCGCACGAGTGGAGTGTCAAGTAGTATACAATCCTCGAAGGGGTCAAGTGAACACATGTAAAGGAGAAGATTCACCTTTATGTATGAGAAGTAGAGGTTGCACGTGTCACTTGCTGAACAAACTCTTGACATGGTGATGTCCGTAGGATGCTCCGCATCATCCCCTCCCCCTTGGGAAAGATCCAACCTCGGATCCAAATCCAAATCACTATGGGAAAGCGATGATGGCGTCTCCATGTAGGAGTGGTCAATCACCAAGTTCTCGTCATCTTGAAGCTCGAAATGGGCACTCTCCAATGTCGCTCCGCCTCGTGATTCCTTAAAAAGGAGCAAATAGAACAAACACTTGCAAAAACAAATGTGGTTAGCGTGAGTGCAAAACCAAGCATTCAAGAGGTGATTCACTGAACAAGTGTTGTCCTCAAGCATAGCATATGGTTTGACAAAGGATCGTGTCATGCCATAAAAGCACATAACATGGGCAAAATCAAGGTCATCATGGAAATAAGCATGTGAGGTAGTGATGCAAATATGTGTGACAATAGAATAAGCATCTACCTCATGGTCATGGCAAGCATTCACAATCTACTCAATGAAAGTTCTATGGTAGGCGTAAGAATCATTCACAACACCAAAGAAGATGAGATGTCTAAACACATGGGTCAAGTGTAAGACAATCCAAGCATAATGTGCATAGGGTGTAGTGAATATAGTGTGGCACTCAACACAATAGAAAGAGCAATTGTTCATCATGTGTGAGGCAATCAAGTCAAGCATGTGACAAGCAATGGGACATGGCACATGTGAAGCAATGATATTGGTGCAACCAACCATATGATAGTAGCAAGTATTTCAAGAATTGGGTGCAACACATGTCGGGTGGTAGGTACGACATATGCCAATGGATGGCTTATCATTGTGGGAGCCAATAAGACATCGCCGGTGCCTGGAAACGGGATAAGGCGGAGACATGCACGCTGGCGAATTTTACCCAAGTTCGGGGCTCTCCGTGGAGATAACACCCCTAGTCCTGCTCTGTGGGGTCTCCACATGATCACTAGGTCAACAAGTAGCTACAAGAGGTTCCTTGAGCTGTTTGGCGAGAGGAGGAAGAAGGGGCAAGGCTAGCTCTCTTCTCCTCTCAAAGTAGTGTCTAAAACTATCAAAGTCCAACCCTTTGCATGGATGCCCTGGGGGGTTTATATAGGCCTACCCCTCAGGGGTACAATGGTAATCCGGCTAGGCGTGGGCCCAGCCGTCAGTGTTTACGCTGGCCGGCTTCTCCACCGACCGCTGGGGCCCGCCGACTGGTGGGTCCCGCCGGCTGCCGGCCTCCTGGTAGATAGGTAGGTCCCACCGCTTGGGGGTCTTGTCGGGGGCTGGTTACTATTGCTTCACCCTTGATGACGAGGGATTTGTCGAGGTAAGCATGGCTACAGTGCCGCCGCCTTGCGGGCGCTCACTGTAGCCTTACTGTCAAGACAAGTTTTTCGGGATATAATTTCTAGAAAAATGGTCCTTGTGCTCACGAGCCCCAGGATTACTGTTAGCTGATGAGGTACCAACTTGATACAGACGCTCCAAGCAAAATACAAAAAAAATATGTAGTACAAGACCATTCTGGCCTATGAGTACAACACAAGGTTTCTAGTGGTTGATGGCGGAAGCAGTGTGTGGTCTTTCAGTGTCTATGGGACTCCATTTCCCATAGGAAAAACTGACCAGGATAACTCCTATCTTCGCGAGACGGCTATCACCATTGATTGGGTTCCGGGGCTGTCATCGCAACGCTCCTCTCCAAGCAAGAAATCTAGCCAAGACAATAGCCAGGGACAAGCCAGTGAGTACTTTGAATGTACTCGCAAACATTATGAACACGGGTATAATATAACAAAAGATAATCATGCTCTGAAATATATATTGTTGCAATGTCAGTCATAAAATAAAATCCTTGATGCATGCCAGTAGGTTATTCATATACAACATGAATATGCAATAACAGAGTAGACATAAAATGCACCGATCGGGTGTCTGAAGTGACGCCTCAAAAGGATAGTAAATAACAAGCATGCCTCAGTCGGGCGTCTGAGCGACACCATATAAAGGGCTTATAAGTAATTTAAATGGCAAGCAGGCCACAGTCGGGCGTCTGAGCGACACCACGTAAAGGGCTTATAAAGTAAATGAATAACAAACATGCCACAGTCGGGCGTCTATGCGACACCACATAAAGGGCTTATAAGTAAACAATCATAGTGAATATCCAGGAGGTAGAACCATCCCAGGGATACTCAATACTTCAAATAATATAAAGGGTTAGTCCATAATAATAATAATCATAATCATCATAAGTCACACGTCATGATCCATGTTCTGGTTTAGTAGTTTCTCCTCCAAAGACCGACACTAAGACCGACACTTGACCCAACCCAGACTGTAGTCCTTAACCATGGACACGGCTATTCGGATAGATATAATCTCTGCAGAGGGTGTACTCTTTACCCACGAGTAACGGATTCCTTTAGTCCATCGGGACTAATTCCGTCTATGGTTTTTTAATTGAAAACACACCTGACTCGCACACACCGGCTTAGCTTACCGGTGTCTGGAATCACCCATGACACTTGTCAAGCAAAACTCTAAGTGGGGAGGCTACAACCTCGATTAGCATGCGATCAAATTTATACCGCGCGCTACTAAGGGTAGTCCCCTCTCGGTCCCAACCGGAAACATCCATGCCCCCGGACCAGGTGGCCTGCCTACCGGATGCATCCAGTATCTTCCACCATGGCCTCTTTGTATGGTGTGAGCCAAGAAAGGGGTTGACAACTTACTGAACCGTACCCTACCTGCTGCAGGGACAAGTGGTAGTACGAAACAAGTATGGGGGTTGCTGGAACAAGACTCGATCTATGGTCGACTCAGGAGGTTTAAGTATTCCCTGCATGTTTAGCATAACTAATATATTTCATCCAACAGACAGAATCACCACTCATCATCCCTCATCATGCCATACCGGACACACTCGTCTCGACGAGGAACTAGGGACAAGCTCAGGTCTACCCAAGACAGAGACTTTCCCGGCTTCCTTCCGGCAGGCATGAAAAGCAAACGAGGATGATCACTATCACAAGCATGTCCATTTCTAACAACAAAAATCTTCATTTTTCACTCATGCCTATGGTTGTATCATCACATAAAATATCGAATGCTCCATGTCAAAGTGGTGTGGTAACCGTATCAAACAACACACGAAAAATTTATGCCAGGGTTCAGAATGCTTGCCTTCAAGAGTATGCAAGTGGGGGTGCATTTTTGAAAGTTGCCTTCTTCTTCAAAATCCTATTTTTGAAAATATTCAAATTAACACATAGTTTCCAAACAGTACAAAAAAGTTGTCTAGAAAATTTTCAAAAAAATCTGAAAATAAACTAGACAAAATTTGAGAGAGGTAGGAAAAAGAATCAACTTATTTGGAGTTATATTTAAATAGTGATAGCCAGTCAAACTTTTAGTCGAAATATGTTTTAAAAAAACAGAAAAAGAAAAACGTTTCGAAATGAATACACGTCGAGGACGTACTTTGCGGTTACGCCTTCACTTAGCCAGCATGGACCGGCTGTGGGTCGCTAACAGTGGGTCCCGGGGGCTCACTGGTCAGGTTTGACAGGTCGCCCCCGCCTCCTTCCTCCTCTGGCCGAACAAAGGCGGGGCTCCGGCGATCAACGCCGGCGAACGGCGGCTACCGGCGGGCTTCCGAGGGCAGGGATGGATCCGCCAGTCCAGGGCGATCCTCCCGGTGATCGTTAGGTAGGTGGGGATGAAGGAGTCGCCGGCGGTGAGCTCCACGGCGGACGACAACTACGGGTGGATTGGGGGTTTGGGCTACGGTGGCTCCCCGTCGAAGCTGAGGGCCTGGGCGGCTCCGCAAGGTCGAGGGGAATAGGACGGTGGCTCTGGATGGGCGGGGGAGGCCTTGCTTCCGACGTAATGGACCGGAGAGCAGCGGCGGCCAAACTGGCCGGAGACGAGGAAGAAGACCTTCCCTGGTCGATGGCCGGCTATGGGAGTGCTAGGTGGGTGGCTTGAGGTTGCCTGAGGGACTGGACGGATTCGGGGGCTCCTTATGTAGGCGGTTGAGGTCGGTTCCGACGGCGGCCGTGGATAAGAACGGCGAACCGCCATTCTGTAGCCAGGGGGCGCGTGGCGAAGGTGTCCGCTAGCAGTCGAGCTTGTGGATGAGCTCGAGCTGTTCTAGGGGCAGCTGGCGCGCGCGTATGGCTCGGGCGGCGCCGTCCACAGCGGGAGTTGTCAGAGTGGCGGTGGCGGCTTGCGTCAATGGCGCTGTAGGGCGCCAGAAGGGGGCCAGGGAGGCTCTGCGGCAAGGGAGGAGTCGGGGCGCATTGGCTGTGAGTGGGGAGAGGCCAGAACGAGCGCGAGGCGATGACAGTGGGATGCGGCGACTTGGTGCGCGCGTGTGCAAAATGCGCGCTTTGGGCGCGCCCAGCGCACGCACGCGAGGTGTTCGGCAAAATGCCAACGCTTGCCAGGGGCTCCAAACCACATGAGGGTTAGCAGGGTGGGCTATAGGCTAGGGCAGAGTCATTAGACATGCTGGTTAGGCAAAGCAAGCAGGTCCAATGTACAAACCAGAAACTATGTCAAAACTGACCATGCCCATAAGGTGTTTGAAAAATGCCAAGGGCACCTAGGCATTTCTTGGGTGGCCAAACTCTCCAGACTAGTGTCTCTTTAGATGTAAAAGAGGGTGGTAAGGTTAGTTTGGCAAAAACAGAAACTTGCTAGTGGAAGATTTTGAGAAAACCATTTCTGGACAGAAAGTAAAAGGCATAGTTTCATGGACCAAAAATACTCCAATAGGTCCATTCTCCTGGACTTAAGGGTTTTGCAGGGTGGTTGATAAGCAGGAGAAAGATTATGGGCATTAGAGCAACAAAAATTAGAGTTGCTGTAGAAAAAGCCAAACTGGACCAGAGAGCAAAAGAGGACGTTTTGCTCAAATTTTTCAAAGAACATTAGTGGGTTTTTGCACAAAGATGAATAATATACTCCTACTAACATCCCCTAATTTTGGTGGAAGTTTTAAAGAAATATTTAAATAGGTTGTAGTGCAAAAGTGAAATTGGACCAGATTTGAAAACTAGGGGTAAAGCTCAAAATCTCCAAATGACCAAAGGATATTTTTTCATAAAAGTGATTTAGGGACATCATATGTCATCCCCAAATTTTGGTGGGATTTTTAAATGAATTTATCAAAGGGTTGCAGTGCAAATGGGACCCTAAAACTTATGAAAAACCATTTTAGAGAAATAAAGCTCAGGAAAAAAATAATTATATGAATAATCCCACTAATAAAAGAATTGTTTTATTTGAGAGGGTAAACAAGTCCAATAATAATTGGAAAGTTTTCACTTGGGGTAAACACTCCACAACTTAGAAGAAAAGAGAGGTTCTGAGATCAAAAATAAATTCAGAAAAATGAAAATTTAATTTCCTGGCAAAATTTTAATAAACAAAACATGGTTAAAGTTTTGGGGTGTTACACTTACCTCGTCTTGTCTCCTTAATGATGCACACTCTTCGAGGGAGGAAGCGGGCCGGCTGGGGAGAGCCGGCTGCGTCCCTGGCCGACTAGGGGAAACGGGGCCGCCTCTGGGTGTCTCTCTGATTGAAGGGGCCCGCAGCATATGGGCCGTACTGACAGCCTGCCGTGGGTGATGTCATGGTCAGCATGGAAACAGTGCCACACCAGACGGGTCATGGCTGCCCCGTACGGCGTACTGTAGCCATGCGCATTGCAGGATTCGAGGGCAACATGTTTCACTGTTGCCACGCCCCGTCCCATCGCCATTACGTTGGTGCAAACTTTGAGGGCACAGTCTAGGCCGCCTGCTGGGGGCTGGCTTCTTGGAGTCGGTCGCGATGTGGCCGGCTTCTTGGAGTCACTCGTGACATGGCCGGCTTTCTCAGAGTCGGCCATGTTGTGGCCGTCCTTCTGGAGTCGGCCCTCCTATGGCTTTCCTTATGAGGATTCTAGGGCCAGGCCGCCTTCCGGTAGTCGGCTGATGTGAGAGCCGGCCGGGGGAAGGCGGCCCCGTGTCTTGGGCGCTCGAAAACTTGATCGGCCCATTATTTTTTTGAAGAGCCAGGGGGAGCCGGCTAGCCTACCCGTGGTCATTTACTCCGACAGTAGTCCCCGAATTTGGTTGTGCTTCGTGGCTGAGAATGGAACTAGAAGCTCAATCAGCTTCCTATCTCGAAGAGCCGGCAGCTTGGAGCCGGCTTCACTTATGCTTGCCTTCTCGGCGAAGTCTTCTTCGAAATCCGAAGGCGGGAACCAGCTGGCGCGCTAGCCAGGCCGCGGGCTGACCGCCCGCCGCCCGCGCGCCACGTGGCACCCACCGGCTGGAAGGGCCTGCCAGCCCACGCACGTGACGGGACGCCCTGCGGACCGGGGCCCGCCACTACCACGCCTCGGCACAAGCACGGATCCTTTGTGGCCCGAACTGGCTTCTCGCCTTCCAGTGGCGGTTTCCACACGCCATTAAGGCACGGTAATCGCGGGATGTGGGGGAGTGGGTGCACTTAATCCTATGTCCCCCCCACGCCTCGCCTCCTCGGCTTCGCCGCACGAGGCTATAAGTTGGGGGAGGAGGGAGAGCGGCAGACGAACGCACGCTCGCCCTCGCCCCACCTCTCTCTTCTTCTTCTTCTTCTAGCCTGTCGCCGCAGCAGCTGTTCCTCACCGCGCCACCGCTCCGCCATACTTCTTGGTGCGCTGCAGCCTTGCCGCCGCTGGATCGGGCGCTCTTTGCCAACTCGTGTTTCCTGTCGCCCTCCCGTCCTCATGGCTCCAACATCGAGCAACTGGGACGGCTTCAACGTCCACGAAGATCATATTGATTTCCTCCGCAAGACGCGGCAGCTGCAGGGCAAGGACTACGTGAAGGTCTGGCTCGCGCCGGAGGGGGAGATCTCGCCAGCACCGGAGGAAGGCGAGCGGGTGATCTTCTGCTCGCACTGCCTGCACGGCATCGGCCTTCCCGTGAGCGGGTTCTTCTGCTCATTTCTCGAGTTCTATCATCTTCAGCCGCACCACCTCACTCCGAACATGGTGGTGCTGCTGTCGGCCTTCGTCACCCTGTGCGAAGGCTTCCTCGGCGTTCTCCCCACCCTCGAGCTGTGGGCGGAGTTCTTCCAGTCCAAGCTCGGCACCGTCGTCGCGGGCGTGCCAGCTCCATGTGGTGCCTTCATCGCCATGCGGCGAACGACGGCCGACAACCCGTTCCCGGCCATCGCGCTGATCCAGTCGGTGAAGATTTGGTAGAAATCGTACTTCTATGTGAAGAACGTCGCCCCTCAGGGCGACTACGTCAACCTGCCGGCTTACATAGCCGGCCCGCCAGCTGGGAGGCAGCTATCATGGTCCTACTAGGCCAGGTCGTTGATGCCAGCTGGGGCTGGCGCGGTGGCCCTGCTTCGGGTGCTGATCTAGTCAGAGGGCCTGACCGGGCCCGATCTGATCGCTGCCTTCGTGGAGCGTCGGGTGCTCCCGCTCGAAGGCCGCCCTCATCTGATTTGCCAGATGAGCGGCCGCTTCGACCCAAGCCAGCTAAGCACCAGGGAGATGCCTCACGACGAGGTATCTTACATGGTGAACTACATCGCCAATTGCAAGCTCACTGAGGAGTGGCAGTATGGCAAGGCGCCGTACTCTCGCGCCGATCCACCGCCCATGGTAAACCTTCTTTCTTTCCTTCTTTTCTTGTTGCCGAGTTTTCCTTGGCCGGCTTCCGACCAGTCGTTTTTTTTCTTTTAATCAGAATCCCCTCCTTCATCAGCCGGCCGGGACCGCGGGGGCGGAACGCGAGTTCGCTCCCGACCGTGCGGCGGACGACTTTGATGACCCCGACTTGGGGGCGGCCGCCTTGGACAACGGCATCGTGGGGGGAGGCGGCGAGACAGGCGGCTCCGGGCTCTCCGCCACCTTCGAGGACTGGCCAGACGATGACGAGGCCGAGCCGATTCCGTGCCGCCAGCCGGCGTCCGACCATCAGGGCGCGGGCTCATCCGCCGGGCCAGCTGCCCGAGGCGGCATACGGAAACGCCGGGCAGCGCCGACTCTCTTCGGCAGTCGGCCTAAGAAGCCCAAGGGTACCGCGGCGGCAACCAAGCGGGACGAGGCGGCCGCCAAGGCAGCCCGCTTTCGCAAGGCGGTGAAACAGCCGCAGGCGGTTTCGGCATAAGTATTAATTCTCACATGTCTTTCTTCTTTCTTCTCTTCAGTCGGCATCCTTCTGAGCCTTTCTTAATTTACTGAACAGGGCCCCGCTCACTCTCGAGTAGACTTCAGCCGCCTCCATAGTCGGAGGGGCGGGAGGATCTTCAAGCTCCCGCCACGTGGACCCCCATGCCGAGCTCCAGGCGGCGACGGAGCGGAACGAGCGGGAGGCGCGGAAGGAGAGGGAGGCGGAGGAGCAGAGGGCGGCCGCCACCAGGGCGGCCCAAGAGACGACGATGGAGTCGGCGGAGACACAGGCCGACACGGTAGCCAAGGCCCAGGCGGAGGCCGCGGCCGTAGAGAGGGCGGCGGAGGCCCTGCGTAACTAGCCTCCGCAACTCATCATCCCCCTCCGCACCGTGGTCCCTGATATCCCGGTGCCCTCGCCAGAGGAAGCCGGCCGCGACCAGCCGGCGATGGAGAGGGAGGGGGCGACATAGTCCTCACGGAGGGCGAAGCGGTGCCGCCGCCATTGGCCGGGACGGGCCAAGGCGGCCAGCCAGAAGCGCCGCCTGTACAGCCGGCTGGAGGCGAGCTGGTCGTGGGGGCGGACCTCGTAGTCCTCTCACCGACTCATCGGCGTGCAGGGAAGGCGACTTCCGAGACGGAGCCACAGAGGGCCGCGGGCTCCAGCTCGTGGTCTCATGACCTGGAGACGGCCAGCGTCAGCTCGCCGGGGTGGACACCAGGCAGTGGGACGGCGATGCTGAATGTGGCGGCGCAGGACGTCTGGACCTGGCTTTAGTCCCAGGCCACCGCGCTGAAGCAGTATACCCAAGAATTCCTCGCAACGCGGTCGGCCATTCGGGTGAGTCTTCTTGCTCTTGATTTCTTCCGTGGGGGTGCGTCAGCGCACCCACTGGGTGTAGTCCCCGAGTTCCGAGTCGGCTGCTGAGCAGGCGGCTGGGAACTTCTCAGCAGACTTTGATTTATTGACTTGTTCTTGTTTGCACCTTTGTCCTACTCACAGGACTATCACAACCTCCATGCTGGTACCTTCAACTCCCAGGCTCGGGAGATGGGCTAGAAGGCCGCCGATCTGACAGAGAGCCAGAGTAAGTGTTTCATTTTTTAACTCATGTGGGGGCGCATCAGCGCACCCACTCGGTGTAGTCCCCGAGATTCGGGCCGACTGCTGAGCAGTCGGGTCGGATCTTTCCTGACGACTTCTTCCTCATTTTCTTCTTCTTTATGTCTGCAGGAGCCAACGCCGACTTGAGGGAGCAGCTCGGCATAGCCCAGACCACCCTTCGCGCCAAGGAGAACGAGTGCAGCGCCTTGGCCCAGGAGCGTGATCGCCTGGCCAAGAAGCTGCCCGACCAGGAGGAGAGCCATAAGGCGGCCTTGAAGGCGGTGCAGGACAGAAAGGCCGCCCTCAAAGATGAGTACGAGACAGAGGCGGCGAGCTGGGCCGAGGCGAGGCAGGCGCTGAGTGAGGGCTATAGCCGGGTTGAGGATTTGATCGACGGTAGGCCGCCTTCCTCTTTGTCCCTTTGCTCGCCTCCGTCATTTGATCAGTCTTCTAACTTGTTCTATTTCTTTTTTCTTTGAGCAAAATACTTTCCCGGCTACTCCTTTGCCGCCAACCAGGCCATTGAAGCTCACCGCGAGGCCCGGCGTCAAGATGGGGCCGAGATCGCACCGGGTGCCAACCGGACGCTTGAAGAACAGCTTCTAGCGATTCAAGCCCGGCTCCAGCCGGCCTACCGCATGCTCCGCCATCTTCAGCATGCCGGAGCGCAAGTGCTGACCGCCCTCTGGCTCGGCGAGGTGATTCCCCGCACCCCCAGTCGGACTGCCGACTGGCTAGAGGTAGCATTCGACCGCTTTGTGGCCTAGAAGGCTTCTGCAGCTCGGTGCGGGGCTCGGCGGGCGCTGGAGTTCGTCCGGGCCTGGTATCCTGGGCTGAGCTTGGACCAGCTGCGCACCTGGCGGCAGGAGGCTGACGAGGTGCTGGAGACAGTGCGGCCGGCTATCATCCAGCGCGCCTCGGTGATCGCCGACTTCACCGACACCAGCGCCTTTGCTCCTGAGGTGAACGAAGATGGCATTGCTTAGCCGGAGGAGTGGTTCGGGCTGAACCCGGCCGAAGGAGAGGACTCGGCGAAGGAGATCGACTCCAGCGACGAGGGCGAAGAGGAGGAGGAGGAGGAGGAGGAGGATGGTGAAGAAACCGTGCCAGGCGGTGGGGCGACCGGCCAGCCTCAGCTTGCTCGTGCCTCTAGCAACAAGGCGCGTGCGAGCACGCTGCCTGCGGAAGGTGGCGATCAAGCCGAGACTCGCCAGCCGTCCACTCCTCCAGCCGACACTGCTGTCTCCACCAACCTGCCTGACACGCCTGTTGCTCCCCTGGCTTGACTTGTCGTCCTAGCTTTCCTGCCCGTTACTTCTTGAACAATTTTTGTTAATTTTGCGCAGTTCCACCCACTGGGGGTGTCTTCAAACTTTGTTGAATGATGGCCTTCCAAAGGCCTTTTGTGTAAATATAATTATGCATGTGCTTGGCTTCCACTCCTAATTGCTTTTCATCTTTTGGCTGTTTTCCTTTCCCGCCCTCCCTTGGTCGCCACCTTCCTAGCCGGACAGCTGCTCCGCAGTCTGTGGCCGGGTAAGGACTTGGCCGTCTGGGAGGGCAAGTACTCGAGCTTTCTTAGATTGTAGCAAAGTAAGAAGGGAAGCCGGCCAGCCGGCTGCTCTGACAGCCGGTTGGCGGGGGG
>NC_041381.1:254901477-255008556 GCF_002162155.2 Triticum dicoccoides | reverse complement strand
TTCCTTTCCCGCCCTCCCTTGGTCGCCACCTTCCTAGCCGGACAGCTGCTCCGCAGTCTGTGGCCGGGTAAGGACTTGGCCGTCTGGGAGGGCAAGTACTCGAGCTTTCTTAGATTGTAGCAAAGTAAGAAGGGAAGCCGGCCAGCCGGCTGCTCTGACAGCCGGTTGGGGGGGGGGGGGGGGAAGCCGGCTTGTGTTATATAAGTTCGTTTAGTCCTTAGCCATTTTTCATGTGGGCGTCCTTTCCTGCCTTTGACTCTTGTTAGTCGGACAGTCGATTCTTCGAGCTGCGACTTTCAACAAGAGAGGGCTTGTGTGCCGGCACACTACTTGTCTGACTGCAGGTAGAACTTAAATATAACCTAAGGCGCAAGTCCCCGGGCTGACTGATCGAACCCGGTGCCGGACGAGGTAATGAATGTCATAACATAAACATGGGCATGATACTCATTATTCATAGATAAAAGAGGGTAGTCCCCGAGTACTCCTCGAGGAGCCCGTTGTCTCATACCTAGTACAAAAGGTAGCGTGGTACATACTGCATTTTAACTGTAAAATCTTTGGAGGAGATTGGCATTCCATGGTCATTCCGACTCCTTGCCGAAGTCATCCCTCTTGCATGCCTTCGGCTTCTATGCGTTGATCAGGTAGTAGGAGTCGTTGCCTAGAGCTCGGCTGATGACGAATGGGCTTTCCCAAGGGGCTGAGAGCTTGTGCTGGCCGGCTGTTTGCTGGATCAGCCGGAGCACAAGGTCGCCCTCTTGGAAGGATCTCGGCTTGACCTTCCGGTTGTGGTAACGGCATAGACCCTGCTGGTAGATGGCGGACCGGCTAAGGGCTAACAGCCAGCCCTGTTCTAGCAGGTCGACACCGTCATCTCGCGCTTCCTTCGCCTCCGCCTCCGTGTACATGGTGACCGAGGTGAGTCGAACTCAATGTCAGTTGGGATGACAGCCTCGGCACCATATACAAGGAAGAAAGGGGTGAAGCCGGTTTACTTGTTTGGAGTAGTGCGTAAGCTCCAGAGGACGGCTGGCAGCTCGTCGAGCCAACAGCTGGCTGAACGCTCCAGTGGTACGACCAATCGGGGCTTGATGCCGGATAGGATGAGCCCGTTTGCTCGCTCGACTTGGACGTTTGACTGTGAGTGGGCAACGGACGCTAAGTCCAGTCGGATGCCCTGTATCGTGCAGAAACGTGCCAGTGCTCCCTTGGCGAAATTCGTGCCATTGTCGGTGATGATGCTATGTGGTATACCATACCAGGTTGTGATATCTGCGATGAATGTCACGGCAGTCGGCCCATTCAGCTTCTTGATCGGTTTCGCTTCAATCCACTTGGTAAATTTGTCCACGGCGACAAGCAGATGTGTCATGCCGCCGCGCGCCGTCTTGAATAAGCCCACCATGTCCAACCCCCAAACGACAAAGAGCCAAGTGAGGGGGGTGGTCTTGAGTGCAGAAGCCGGCAGGTGTTGCTTGGAGCTGAAGACTTGGCACCCTTTGTAGTGTTTGACTAGTTCCTTGGTGTCGTCCAAAGCAGTCGGGCAGAAGAATCCATGGGAGAAAGCCTTGGCGACGAGTGATCTTGAGGCTGCATGGTGGCCGCATTCGCCTTAGTGTATGTCCTTGAGGATTGCTATGCCCTTCTCTGGCTCGACGCAGCGCTAGAAGACTCTAGTGACACTACGCCTAACAAGCTCTCGATTCACTATTGTGTATGCTCCGGCTCGGCGTTGGACTTGTCTTGCCGAGATCTTGTCAGTCGGCAGCTCTCTGTTAACCAAGAAATTGAGGATGGGCTGGGCCCATGATGGAGTTGTGACTTCTTCTGTTGTCAAAACGGCTACTGCAACCAGGGCGGGTGGGCTGGGTGGTGAAGAGTTGGAGTCGGCCACCGCCTGCCGTGTCGATGCAGTCCCCGGGCCGGCTGTAGTAGTCCCCGGGCCGGGTTCTGAAGTCCCCGGGCCGGGTACGACTATAACAGTCCCCGAGCCGCCTGTCGAAGTCCCCGAGCCGCTTGCTTGGCTTCCCAAGCCGACTCCGGCTGCGTCGGGGTCAGGCGGCACGAAGATGGAATCATACTCTGAAGACGGCTTGACAGACGGCTTGAGGAGGCGTTGGAGGGATACGCCGGTTGGTATGGCTTGTCGAGTGGAGCCTATTCGTGCCAGGGCATCTGCTTGCTCGTTGTCGGCTCGTGGCATGTGGAGGAACTCGCACCCTTTAAAATATCCACTGAGTTGCTGAACGAGGAAGCGGCAGCTCGCCATGTTTGCGTCCTTGGCATCCCAGTCGTCGGATGATTGCTGGACTACCAAGTCCGAGTCGCCATAGCACAGGATCCGGCGGATGCCGAGTTCTTTGGCTAGCCGGAGTCCGTGTATGACCGCCTCATACTCGGCCACATTGTTGGAGGCGACAAAATGAATTTGCAATGTGTATCTGAGCTTATCTCCATTAGGAGAGGTGAGGACGATGCCGGCTCCCAAGCCGGTGCACATCTTGGACCCATCAAAGTGCATCCACCAATGAGTGGAGTCGGGCGCAGGCGGCAGATACTAGGTCTCGGTCCAGTCGACGAGGAAGTCGGCCAATGCCTGGACTTAATGGAGGTGTGGGGTTAGTAGAAAATTGTGTAAGGAGCCAGCGCAATGGCCCATTTTGCCACCCGACCAGATGCATCCCGGCTGCCTATGATCTCGGCCAGCGGGGCAGTGCATACGACTGTGATGGGGTGCTCTTGAAAATAGGGCTTGAGCTTCTTGGCGGCAAAGTACACGCCATAACACATCTTCTGATAGTTTGGGTAGTTCTGCTTCGAGGTGGACAACACTTCACTCAAATAATACACCGGCTTCTGGACTAGCTGGACTCGGACTTCTTCTGGGTGTTGGACCATGATGACGGTGCTGACCACCCGGCTAGTGGCGGCAATGTAAAGGAGCATGGGCTCTTTTTCAGTCGGTGCCGCCAAGATAGGCGGCATGGACAGCATCTTCTTTAACTCATGGAAATCTTGGTCTGCTTGGTCATTCCACTCAAAGTGAGTGGATTTCTCCATTAGTCGGTAGAGGGGGAGAGCCTTCTCTCCGAGCCGGCTGATGAAGCGGTTGAGGGAGGCCAAGCATCCGGTAAATTTCTGGACGTCTCTCAGCTTGGTAGGAATCTCCATTCTCTCTATGGCCTTGATCTTCACTGGGTTGCATTCGATGCCGCGTTCGGAGACCAGGAAGCCTAGGAGCTGGCCGGCTGGTACTCCGAACACGCACTTCTTAGGATTGAGCTTGATTTGAAATCGGCGTAGGTTTTCAAATGTCTCCTTGAGGTCTTCTAGCAGGGTGCCGCGCTTCTCCGTCTTCACCACAATATCGTCTACATAGACGTGGGCATTTCTGTCGAGTTGCTTGAGGAGGCATTTCTGCATGCAACGCTGAAAAGTGGCACCGGCATTTCTCAAGCCGAATGTCATAGTCAGGTAGTAGAAAGCTCCGAATGGTGTGATGAAGGCGGTCTTCAGGCGGTCAGCTGGGTCCAATTTTATCTGGTGGTAGCCCGAGTAAGCATCCAAAAAACTCAACAGCTCGCATCCGGCTGTGGAGTCTATCACTTGATCAATCCTTGGCAGGGCAAAAGGATCCTTGTGGCAGGCTTTGTTGAGGCTGGTGTAGTCAATGCACCTGCTCCACTGTTTGTTCTTCTTCAACACTAGAACCGGGTTGGCAAGCCACTCAGGGAAGAAAACTTCGATAATGAAGCCGGCTGCTAGAAGCCGGGCTATTTCTTCTCCGACTACTCTTCTCTTCTCTTCTGATAAGCGGCGCAAGGGCTGCTTGACCAGCTTGGCATCTGATCGGACGTGTAGCTTGTGCTCGGCGAAATCCGTCGGAACACCCATCATGTCTTTGGGGGACCATGCGAAGATGTCCCAATTCTCACGGAGGAAATCGATGAGCTTGCTTTCCTATTTGCTGTCAAGGCCGGTTCCCATGACAGCGTACCTCTCCGGGTGCTCTGGGTCCAGATGTATCTTCTTCATTTCTTTGGTCGGCTGGAAAGAACACTGAGCATCGTATTCCTTGGGGTCGGGGAACAAGGCCGGCTGCTTGCCGGCCATGGCCACGACTCGGTCCAGCATCTTCTTCTCTTCAGCAATCATGAGGGACTTGGCCAGCCGGCTGCTGGCAGCCGCACACTCAGCGGATTTCTTGTAGTCTCCGGATATGGTGATGATGCCCTTGGGACTCGGCATCTTCATCTTGAGGTAGGCATAGTGGGGCACAGCCATGAACTTGGCCAAAGCAGGTCGGCCAAGCAGCGCGTGGTAAGGGCTCTCCAGATCCACTACCTCAAACCATATTGCTTCTCAGCGGAAATAATCTTTGTCTCCAAAGAGAACATCTATCCTGATCTTGCCGATTGGTGCACAAGACAGGCTGGGTACGATGCCATGGAATACAGTCCGACTCGGCATGAGCTGCTTCGTCTTGATATTCAGCTTCTCCATGGTGTCACGGTACAGTATGTTGATGCTGCTTCCGCCATCTATCAGCACACGGGAGAATCGGGTAGCTCGCCTGTCTGCCGCAAGGGTGGCATCCAAAACCAGTGCATAAGAGCTGGGCGAAGGCATCACCTCTGGGTGATCGGCCTGGCTCCAACTGATGGGCTTCTCCGACCAGTGCATGAACTCGAGGTTGTTGGAGGCGACCGCATTGACTTCTTGGTGTTGTCGGCGCCGGCTTCGCTGGTCTTCAGGCTGGCTTGTGAAGACGACGTGGCGGCATGCTCATCAGGGAACTCGTCTTGAATAGCTCCGACTGCTGGCCGAGCGGCTGGCTGCTGAGGATCCGGAGGCGGCTGACCAGCAGGCGGAGGCGGCACCAGCCCTTCACCCTTGGAGGTTCGTGTAAGCCAATGGCATTTCTGGGTAGTGTGGTTGGAGGCCTTCGCGTCGCTGTGGAACTTGCAGGGGGCATCAAGGGCTTGCTCGTAAGAGAAAGCCGACTGCCAAGCCGGCCTGCCGCCCTTCTGCTTCTTGGGCGTGGGCCGCCCTTCAGGTTGTCCGTCTTCGACTGTGGCCACTTGCCGACTGGTGGAAGTCGGCATAGGAGCCTTGCGCTTGTGGTCGTTCTGGTACGGGCGTCGGTTGGAGTCTCCAGCCGATGTCTTGGGAGCCGGCGCGAGCACCTTTCTGGAGGCGTCTACTCGGAGCTCGGTCTTCATGGAGGAGTCGGCCGTGGCGTACTTGTCCGCGATGACTAGCAGCTCGTCGAGGGTAGTCGGCTCGTCGCAGAGGAGGCGGTCCTTGAGGAGGGTGTCTTCTCGGCACCCGGCCGTGAAGTACTCTATAGCTTGAACCTCGTGCACCCCTTCGCAGGAGTTTCGGAGCTCGGCCCAACACGTTAGATAATCGTGGGCGACTTGTTGGGCCCTTGGACGCACAAGGAGAGTTGTCGGAGCTTGAGAGCCCGTTTGTAGGTGCTGGTGAAGTTGCGGATGAAGGCTTCTGTGAAGTCTAGCCAGCTATTGATGCTGTAAGGCTTGAGGATGTTGAGCTAGGTGCGCGCCGTGCCTTGGAGCATCAGGGGAACATATTTCACAGCAACACGCCTGTTGCCGTTTGCTATGCGGACTGCGGTGGAGTAGTCCATCAGCCAATCTTTCGGCTTCACCGAGCCGTTGTACTTGCGCGTGTCTCTTGGGAGCGAGAACCCTTTGGGGAAAGGCTCGTGGCGGATGCGGGGACAGAAGCAAGGCGGGCCAACATCATCTTCTTCTAGCGCCAGGGATCGCGCAAGGCGGTCGATCCGATGGAGGGCATCATTTTCGCCGACTCCTTCACAGCGACCTAGTCGGCCGCTGAGAGTCGGGTGCTTGACAGGCAGTGGTGTGGGATATCTCTCTCCACGAGGCGGAGGAGGAGGCAAGTCGCCTCGTCGCTCCATAGCTTGAGGGCGGCCTTCTGTGTTACGCTCGATGGTGACTCGAGTCCGACTGCGGCTAGCAGCCGGCTCCTTTTCTTGCCTTGTACGGGCTCCGCCCGCAGTCGGCGTACGTGACGTTGCACCATGCTCTCGGCTTGGGGGAGGGCTTTCAGCGCTGATGCCGGCTTCGTGCCGCTTTGCGGCCGCGTCGATCAGCTGCTGGATTCGCCTGGTCATGTAGGGGAGCTCGTCGGCCCCTACTCCGTTCAGCTCGTCTAGGACTGACTGGGCGGCGCATAGGTTCTCAAGAGGCGTGGCGTAGACTGGGCGTTCTACTCCAAGCATATCGGCGATGGCCACACCGCATTTCTGGACGACGCTGACCCGGCTTGGCCCGTCAGGAGGCGGCGTGCCGAAAGCGGCGTGGTCGACCTCGCGCTGGTGAGCCTCGGTGAGGTGTCTCATGGTGGCTAATTTCTAGCCCTCTGTGATGAGGGCAAGGTGGCGTGCCTCCAGTGCCTCGGCGTCGGCGTCGGCCTGGATGGGGGCGGACAGGTCGTGCAGCGCCGCTTGCAAGGCGTCGTGGGTGTTCTCGCCAGAGGCGACTCCGTGGCTGATGACCAACACCTCGGTGACGATGCTGCTGCCACTGTCGGCTCGAGGGAGAGGATCGTAGAAGACCACCACGTTGGTGGGGAAAGCGTCGAGCGATGCGGTGTCGGAGTCGGCAAGCATCGGGTCTGTGGAGCCAACCGACTCCAAATCCACAGCGGGCTCGCTGGAGACGTGGAGTTGGTCGAGGAGGCTGACGAGGCGGCTCTCGAGGCAGCCGGTGCCCGCGTCGGACGCGGGCTCGTCGGTGATGCAAGCCTCGCCGAGAAGATCGGCGAGGCAGCTCGCCGCGCAGGCGTCGTCGACACCTTGCAGCGCGTCGGGGCAAGCGCCATCGGGCGTGCCGGGCTGGCTACGCTCGCCGGGGAGGAAGAGGGTTCCCGTCCAGAATAGGTCTCCGCATGACGGTGCACCTGGCCCCACGGTGGGCGCCAAATGTCGGGTGGTAGGTGCGACATATGCCAACGGATGGCTGATCATTGTGGGACCAATAAGACATCGCCGGTGCCTGGAAACGGGATAAGGCAAAGACATGCACGCCGGCGAATCTTACCCAGGTTCGAGGCTCTCTGTGGAGATAACACCCCTAGTCCTACTCTGCGGGGTCTCCGCGTGATCACTAGGTCAACAAGTATCTACAAGAGGCTCCTTGAGCTGTTTGGCGAGAGGAGGAAGAAGAGGCAAGGCTAGCTCTCTTCTCCTCTCAAAGTAGTGTCTAAAACTATCAAAGTCCAACCCTTTGCATGGGTGCCCTGGGTGTTTTATATAGGCCTACCCCTCAGGGGTACAATGGTAATCCGGCTGGGCACGGGCCCAGCTGTCAGTGTCTACGCTGGCCGGCATCTCCGCCGACTGCTAGGGCCCGCCGACTGGTGGGTCCCGCCGGCTGCTGGCCTCCTGGTAGACAGGTAGGTCCCACCGCTTGGGGGTCTTGTCGGGGGCTGATTACTGTTGCTTCACCCTTGATGACGACGGCTTTGTCGAGGTAAGCGTGGCTATAGTGCCGCCGCCTTGCGGGCTCTCAGTGTAGCCTTACCTCGTCTTGTCTCCTTAATGGTGCACACTCTTCGAGGGAGGAAGCGGGCCGGCTGGGGAGAGCTAGTTGCATCCCTGGCCGACTAGGGGAAACGGGGCCGCCTTTGGGTGTCTCTCTGACTGAAGGGGCCCACCGCCTGCGAGCCATACTGACAGCCTGCCGTGGGTGATGTCATGGTCAACATGGCAACAGTGCCACGCCGGACGGGTCATGGCTGCCCCGTACAGCGCACTGTAGCCATGCGCATTTCGAGATTCGGGGGTAGCATGTTTCACTGTTGCCACGCCCAGTCCCATCACCATTACGTTGGTGCAAACTTTGAGGGCACGGTCTAGGCCGCCTGCTGGGGGCCAGCTTCTTGGAGTCGGTCGCGATGTGGCTGGCTTCTTGGAGTCGGTCATGACGTGGCCGGCTTTCTCAGAGTCGGCCATGTTGTGGTCGTCCTTCTGGAGTCGGCCCTCCTATGGCTTTCCTTATGAGGATTCTAGGGACGGGCCGCCTTCCGGTAGTCGGGTAATGTGAGAGCCGGTCGGGGGAAGGCGGCCCCATGTCTTGGGCGCTCGAAGGCTTGATCGACCCATTATTTTTTTGAAGAGCCAGGGGGAGCCGGCTAGGCTACCCGTGGTCATTTACTTCAACAACACACAAGGTATATATGTCATGAGGCATGGAAATGTGGCAATCATGGCTGAAAGCAATATCGCGAACATGCGTGCAGATGGTGCAAGCAACACATGAAGTATGATCCACAATATCCAAGCTCAAGAAGGATGTCACCTTGAAAATGTGTCCTTGTGCATTCTTCACAATGCTGAAGTGGTAGGGAATGTGGTGTAGAAGCGAGTTGTGGTAGAATGTATGAGGCTCGCTCTCAAGAGCTCAAATGGTCAACTCACGTGAAGTGTAAGTCGACACGAAGACCAAGTATCCTACACATGCATAAAACAATAAAACAAAGAACGTATGCACATGGTAGATAAACACATCATCCATCGTGATGGTTCTCTTCTCCTGCACATAGCCGTTAGAAGCACAAGTGCATGAATAATATGATGCAACAATCTTTGTGTTCATGGCACGATGCATATGGTGCAAAGAAGGAAGGCAAGCATGCTTCACAAGGAATATGTCCAAATCTCCAAATATATGTGAGAATGTTATGGGGGCAATCTCATTAGCAAGACTAGAATCATTGTTGCACTCCAAATCATCTAGCATGAGAGAGGCAACATATGGAGATATGAGATAAGAAGCACTATGAATCATGTTCAAAGCATGTAGAATGTTGTCGTCAACCGCATGAAATGAGCAAGTATGAATCATGCGTGATGCAACATAAGCAAGCGTATCAATCATGTCGTGCAAACTAGTGGAGCGAAGATGCAACACACTAGAGAAAATTATGGCAATCATGTCATGTGAGCAATTAATAGGCATAGGTAATGCACATGACATATCTCAAGCACGAAAACGAAGCAAGATCATAAGCATTGGGCACAAAGTAAACATGGAAATAACAAGTGATATCTCCACCAAGCCTGCAAATACACATAAAAGTACTAGAATCAATCATCATGTGTAAAGCAAAGCATGGGTCGCAAATGCATGGCAAAGGCATAGGAATGGACATATCATGCAAAGTGAACATGGCAATACAGGCAAAGGATATATAATGGACAATAACCCATAGCCAAGTGAGGGTCATGTAGAAGAAATGCGCGAAGTCTATGCGCAAAGAGAGCGGTGGGAAAAACAATCCACGGGATCCCAAGTGATCATTGCTCTCTAGAGCTCGTTTTGTCAACTCATGGGATTGTGAGGTTTACAAGTATTCATGGGTACCTACACAAAAGAGACATAAACCAAATAAATTGTGTCCTGGTAAATGTATACATCATCCATCATGATGTGTATGTGCACGTGTGAGTTAGCACAAGGTAAGCATCGCTCATGGAAATTTGATGCATGGTATAAGAATATGTCATCCATCATGAAAGAATAGTTATTATGTATGACACGATGGGGACACAAATTGAGAATACAAATATATGGTACATCAATATCATGTTTATGCATGGGGAGCATATGGTGCACACAATTATTGGGATCATGCAAAGGATGGGATGGATCAAAATCTCCTAACATGTATGAGGAAACTATGGGGGTCTCCTCATGAACAACATCGAAAACATCATATGGAGAAAATGGAAAACATCCAAAACAATGCATATCTAAAGCTAGGTGGGCATGGCATGGCATATGAGATAAATGATGAAAAGGGAGCATATCAATATCATCATAAGAAAAACAAATGCCAATAACCATGGGCTTTTCATCTATGCCATATGTGCAAATTGGGTTTATTTTAATGGCATATGCATAGTCACTATGAAGAGATTGCAAATAAGACATATGGTTGATCTCATGCATAGCATATGACAAGTCAAGCGGATTATCAAACATGATGTGACCAAGGGAATTGTCACAAGAAATCATATTTAACATGGCATCACAACTAATAGACTCCACATGAGAATCATCATACTCATCATAAATGGGCAAGAAATCATCACATGAGGAAGTCGCACTATCATGAATCATGGAAATAGGTGGATCAACATCATGCAAGAAATCAATGTCAAGAATGTCCACTAGTGGGACTAGAGCATCACCTTCACCTTTGTTACCTTTGTCATTCCACTCATGTGGTGTAGGTGAGGTGGGAAAGACCAAATGGTGGTCATCTTCATCTTGATGGAACCATGTGGGGGGTGCATCATATTCCACCATGGCCATCGTCTTGTCCAAAGGGAGGACGAAGTCGTCGAGGATCGGCACGCCATCATATATGGAACCTAGCACCAAATGAGAAGACACAATAGAGGTAGAGGTCAAGTTGTCAGAATGCAAATGGCCTCACAAGACCTATCAACTATCACCCTCTCTCTATGTGGTGGCTCACTCACTCCCTCAAAGTAGGTGCACTCAATCTCACGTATGGTGGAGTCACTCATCTCACTCAAGTGGTGGGGGTTGTGGCTCTCCTCACATGGGAATTGGGGCAACACATCATATATGGGGCTAGTGGTGAAGTCACTATCACTCTCAATATGGTGGCAAATGTCACTCAAGTCATCATACGTCGCCGTGGTCGAAGGGAGAATCCCATGCTCAACCATCTCGTCACCGTCGCCGTGGATGAAAGCCGAAGATGGAACATCATCACTCTCCTCCATGACCGAAGGGAAAATCCCATGCTCGGTCATCTTGTCATCGTCGTCGTGGATGAAGGCCGAAGATGGCACATCATCACTCTCACCTCCTAAGATGGAAACATCATCCTTGCTTTCCACCTTGTCGTTCGCCTCCAAAGCTTGGTCCTTGAGGGTCTCCGTAGTCGTACTCGACACTGCACCGTCTTGAAAAAGAGTCAAGGTAGACTCGGCATCATCAATGCCACAAAGAGGGATGGCGGTGAAGTCGAACTTGGGAGCATCATCTTGGAGCTCATCGGGCTTGGACATCATGGTGGTACTAGCCTCATGCTTGTCGTAGAGCTTGGTCGCCGCGAAGTGTGCTTGGGGTGGAGAAGCCTTGGCCTTCATGAGTTCTTGGTCCTCCTTGAGAGCACCAATGTAGTAGTCGTTGAGGGACTTTTAGTTCTCGATGAAGATAGTCTTGGAGATGTCGTTGTTCAATCCCATCATGAAGTGGAACTTCATAGAAATGGGGTTGTCCACGCCGGATCATCGCAAGGCATTCTTCGTCTCCTTGAAGTACGCGTCAATGGACTTGGATCCTTGGATGGTGTTCTCCAATTGGCGTCGAAGTTGTTCCATGTAGGTTGGAGGCACGAACTCTCGCCCGCATAGCTCTCTTCGTCTTGGGCCAACTCATGTCATAGTTTTCCAAAGGTGTGTGAAGCCACCATGGTAATTCGTAGTCATTGAAGTTTCTTGTGGCGCATTTCACTTGATCTTCGAGGACGAACTTGTTGTAGCTTGAGGTAGTCGTCCATCAAGCGCTCCCACTCAAGATACTCCTCGGGTTCTTGGGTCCCATAGAAAGGAATCTCGTGGTCGGTGTCGAGGTCGTATTAGCTCGTGGTAGTCGCGGACTTGAGCTTGGGGAGCTTCTCTTGAGCGTAGTCTTGGGGTGCTTGTTGGCGAAGATGTCGTATGTCCATAGGCGAAGATGCCTTGAAGTCGTTTGGCGAAGATGCCAAGGGAGATGGTGAAGTCGTTGAGCGGTTGTTGGTGTTGAGCTCTTTACCTTCATGTTCTTGGTGGTGATCGTGTCGATGCCGATGTGATCTTGCCGGAGATGGTAGCTCGGAAGCATGTGCTCTTGAGCGTCTTCTCGAAGGTGAGGAAGATCGCTTGTAGGACTTGATGAGGGCCTTGATCTCCTCCATTTGAGCTTGCATCTTGCCGTCGGTGGAGTTTTTCGTGACATCGAACTCGTCGTTGTTGTTGTAGAACGAAGATGAAATGCCTTGCCTATCCATCACAAGACTCGAGCAAAGGTGAGTAGGAAATTAGATAAACAATACCAAGTTACCTTTTCCCAATGTTGAGGATGTATCCCGTTTCACTCAATGTGAAATGAAAGAATGGTGGAATTGGTACTGGACTTGTTCACTCACACCTATCAAGTAAAGCTTATGGTGGAGCTCGGTGAGGATAGTGTCACAAAAATTTTGATGTAAAATGTTAGCAAGAGTCAATAATGTTGAAAGAGATTCACAAACTCGCAAGTTAAACAAGTAGACCAATAGCAATGAATGGCACACTGAAACACACACACGGATATATAGAGGGGGTCGTGCAACCAAGGATGGAATCCACGGAAAACGCTCGTGTTGCACAACTCAAGAGAGACACTAGCACGATTTCTCAATAGGCGGATACGGCACTTGTGCACAACCTATAAGATGTAAAATGGATAAAGTTTCTATTCCAAATATGCTATGTATGTATGGTTCCCGGTGTTTCTCTCAAGATGATCCAAGATGATCGGATATGACAATCTTATGTGCAATGTGGTATGATGCTATGGCACTTGCTTACAAGCTTTTTTTTGATCTCTTTTTCTTTGCTTAAAAGCTTATTCTTTTTTTGTATGGTCACTTTGCACAATGCACAAACCAAGATAACAATAGTGTATATGTGGGAACAAGCTTGTGACACAAGATATGATATGATAACAAGATGATACCAATATGATATGGTATGTATGCGACGGGAGGTGTAGATCACTAATGTGCACAAGTAACATTGCCGACAATACTCAATGGCTAGTCTCGATAGGCAAGTAACACAAAATGGGCTAGGGGTTATCAATGCAATTGCAAGGGGAATATACAATGGAGCCGTCGAGGTTACCGTCCTTAGCGATGATGAGAGGCGGTGTTGTCGATGTCGAACCGTTCCTAGTTAGCCAAAACACCCTAGGAAACGGAAAAACCGCAAACTCAAAATCTCCAAAGGAAAAAGTCAAATGGTGGTAGCAGAAAATGGTGGTGGTGTTGCACTAGGCAATTCAGAAGTGGAATGATGGGCTATACATGTGTCGGAGTTGAAGTTACTGTCCCTAAATAGCCGAACTCCTTAGGAGACACAAGCCACAACTCAAACAAGCTCAAACAAAATAGGGTTAAGTTGGGGGTGGCGGAAGTGTATGGTGGGCAAGGTTATGTGGAAGTGGTGGTGGTGGTTGATGAAGAAGAAACCGTCCTAAGTAGCCAAAACACCTTAGGCGACTCTAATCGCTACTCAAGTAACCACTAATGCTACGGGGATGAAAATGGGTTAGGTTGCGGAAGGATATGGTGGTTATGTGGATGATATGGTGGAGGGCCTAGGCAAACTTGCCAAATTTCGGAAAATTTTATGGAGCCAAATGGTGTTGACACCTATCTAGATGGATGGGGGGTGTCAATAGCTTCTGAACGAGCTAAAGAACACAAAAATCGGACTCTGGATGTGAAAGTTATGGTCAAAACAGTGAAACTCGGAAGGCTGAAGCGGGGTGGGGCGGTAGTACCGCTTGAGAGGGCGGCAGTACCGCTTGTGGTGCTCAGCGGTAGTACAGCTTGGAAGGGCGCTAGTACTGCTCGTGTCGGGAAAATTTGCAGATCGGGCTCCGGGCGAATTTGTGGCGGAAATGGATGATTTCGGGGCCAAATTGGATGGATTACGTGGATGGAAAGAGGTGAAACTTGGGGAGATGCTAGATCCACTTGAAAAAGCAAATCCATGGATCAAAATCAACAAAACATCATCAAACCAACAAATCACAAAAAAAATGGGGGCTATTTTTGGTGGGGATTTTCGGATTTAGGACAAAATCAAGCAAAAGAAGGCTAAAGAACGGTAGGAGGGACTCCAAATACATGATAAATGTGGCTCATGATACCATGCATATGTTGGTCATATCATGCATATGTTGCCTTGCAGTGCCTACTTTTGACATCATATATGTCATCTGCTTAGTTTAGACATGTTCTGTAATGCCACACGTTTAGTTTCTATATCATATATGATAACTATGCAGTGTCATCTCTTTTAGCCAGCCATAATATATGTGAAATATGCAGTGCCATCCTGTTTAACCTGGCATCATATAGTGGAATGATATCTTGCCAATCCTTTTCTTCATTACATTAACATTTGTCGACAATGTTTGTGCATTAAACTACTCTTCCTGTGAATCAGCCATTTGAGTGGGTGATGGAAAAATCTAGAGTAAAAACAAGGTCTTCTGAGCAGACAGTGCTATCTGTCAAAGCAGATCTTTTGCTGGGTCCTGATAGCTCCTCAGAGATGGATTCAGAGACAGATGGCCAGTCCTATTCCCACACCGAGGTGTCTGCTCTAACTTGGCATGGTCATACTACTCATATCATGCATAGGTGTCTTGCATTGCATAGTTTAGACATCATATACACAATATTCAATACCATGTTCTTAGTTCAGACATCATATATGCGAATGCACTCTGCTTAGTATATAAATCATATATGTTAATTATATCATGCGATCCCGGGTTACTTAGATAACATGTATGTGAATTATGTCATGTGAACCTGTTTACTAAAGACATCATATAATTATCTCATGCCATCTTGTTTAGTTAGTCATCATATCTTTGAATTATGTCATGCTATGCTATTTAGTTCAGATAGACATCATATGTGTGAAATTATGTCATGCTATCCTTTTTAGTTAAACAATGTACATCTGAACTATTTCATGCCCTCTTTTTTCCACACTATTTATTGCATCTGTCTCTCATACAAGGTCTGTAATTCAACTATGTTTCCCGTTTATCAGCCATTTCAATTGGAGCGGGTGATGGCAGTATCTAGCAGAGTAAAAACACGGTCTTCAAATAAAACAGTGCTACCTATTGGTGGAGATAGCACACCGGTTGTATATGCACGAGAACCAGCCCTACCACACATACCCAGACTCTCGCAGATTGTACCCCTATTGCGATGGACAGAGAACCAGCTTCACCCAATCTAACACCAACCCCAGCAGATAGTAACCCAGTTCCTCTAGACAGTGCACCATCTCCGCCACAAAGCTGCCAAACAAGAGAAGTTAGTAAGGCAGCTCCAGTGCCCAAAGCGCCAGTACTACCACGACAAACCCCAACTCCACCAGTTAGTACACCTATTCCTATGGAGGAAGCACAACCAGCCATTTGTAGTTTAGCATCTATCACATTTGATGTTGTTAAATCCTATGTGCGTATCTTCCCATCATGGAAATATTATACGGAAGATTAAGGAAAATGCTAGTTGTAGGTGTTCGTCCAGGTGTTATGTGTAAGTAATGTTATTCATGGCACCCCGATCCACTTAGAGCAGGGGGCCTTCGCACATCAGCACAGGATAACACCGGACGCACGAAAGGTCCATGATACAGCATTCCAGGTACAAGAATATTCATCAAATACATCTGTACAAGATTACATCATTGATGAATACAATTATCTAGCATAGCCCTACGGCTATTTACATGGTAGCGGAAGTCTATATAAATGGCGGCGGAAGTCTTGGTTTGGCAGCGTCTCACTCTGGCTAGACTCCATAATTCACAGGACTGGCAAGATTACGACCTAGCATGACGGAACAAGCGAATATCTGGGCACAACTTACAAAACTGGCATGACACGCCAAGTCAGTACATTGAATGTACTTGCAAGACAACCAAATACATAGCATCCAAACGAACAGATGACAAAGCAAGAACCAAGCATATACAACAGTCTACTACAACACAACTTCTAAGCATGGCATGATATTAACTAGAATCATAAATCAAACTAAGCATGAACAACATTATAGCATCTACTAGCATGGCATATCAAACTTACTTCTACAATGCAACAGCAAAGCATATCAAAACATGGCATGGCATCATGAAACTATGCTGATAATAAACTACCGGTTACCTCCCGTGAAGACATAAGGCATTAACCTCATGCATCAATCACTTACTCTTCCGCGGCTCCTCGGAGCAAACTCATGACTTATCGGGACCTCGTCTCGATGATCATATCAACACATCATCGTGACTTCTCACGATTACCTCATAGTTCAAGTCACCACATTATTTACCACATTAGTTATTTGTAGGTTTATCCTCCATTTCGACAAAGACCTGATGGTGTGACCTACTACGAACTGTGCCCATGACCGAGGACGCAGCTATCGATAGATTTAAACACACACTTTGCAGAGGTTAGCACACTGTACCCACCCACGGAACCCATGGCCTCGCACTCCCATTCGGGTGGACCAACGGCATTTCGACAAAATTGATCTACTGCCATGACACTCTCCTGGCCGCTCCGACCAACTCCCTCTCAGGGCTAAGTCATGGGTGGCCCCATGCCTACCAAAGGCATCTTCGGCCACCGTCGTGGCAAAAACGGTCGCAAATGGGGACATGTGGACATAACCAAACTCGGGCTCACAAGTCTTATGTCCGCCTACCTGATCAGGGTAGCGCGCGCCCATAACCTTCCCTAGTTGGAGGTGCCAGCGAGAGGCATGACAATAGACCCAACTAGGGCCTCCCATAAGGCAAATGTGGCTACACTGGAGAAAGCTCGATTTGGTGGCACCATGACTCGATCCCATCGATGACGGAGGAGGTTTATTATTAAGTCACGTTATTAACTTCTCCACCATCATCAACATTATGGGCATATTTAACAAGGATGCAACAATGAACATGCAACTAACAAATGCATTAACAAATATCAAGCTTCTCAAGTGAACCATTATAGCATAAGAAACATGATAATACCGAATACTAGCTTATTGATTGTGTAACAAAATCATCATAGCATCAATACTACTGGCATGAAGCTAACCAAAACACATGTATGATATTATCAACAACAATTTCACTAGCATTTCAAATACTATCACGAAAGGTATGCATGAAGTGACAAACAGTACTAGCATATAGCACAACTGAAATAACGTCATATGAAACCGACAAAAACTACTGCAACTAAGCACACACACACAAGGTACCAGCAAAGTCAATGTGCAAGTTCGAGGCTCATGATAAGAGGTTGGCTTGCCTGGGGGTCGAGGAATACTCCGAAAATGAGTGAGGTCACTTCTCGAAAAAAATTGCCGGAGAGGGGTTCGCTCTCAGAGGGGCAGAATTAGGGCAAGGCCAAAGTGGGCATTTTTAGAATGTGCAAACATAAAGAAAATAGTCCCATCGAAATGAGTTCGATGAACAGAGAACGTGAGCGTTGGAAACACCTTAATCGGAGTTACGGTTGCAAAGTTGTGGCCGTTCACTTTTTAGGCAGAAAACTGGCTTAAACAGTGAATGTTCACAAATTAGCCTTTTCGGCGGGCGGGGCTGTAAACAGAAAGCGCACTTGAGAAAATACGTTTCTAGAGAATAGAAAGCGTATTTGAAGGCAATATGTTTTCAGTTATAGAAAACACACTACTGAGAATATGTCTCCGAAGAAATGAAAATGCACTACGGGGGCGGGGGGTACGTTTCCACTTACGCTCACTGGGCAGCTTCGGTCTATTACAGATAGGGTCATGTGGGGGTGGGGCCCGCTCACTTATCCACACTGGCAGGACCAGGTTAACGCCCCTGGGTCACTGCCAGGTGGGGCCCGCGGTGGCTTCTCTCTCCTCTCGCCTGGTCTTCTTCTTGCTACCGACCGGAGGCAGAGGAGGCCGCCGCTGCCGGCGCAGCCGACGGCTGGCAGCACAGGAGGCCTGAGCGGTGCGAGCAGGAGCTCCGCCACTCCATGCCGCGCCCATGGGTGGTCTCGGAGGGGCTTGGGGTGGACTATAGCGCCGGGGCCATGGAGGTCGGCAGCGCCCGAGAGCTTCAAAGGGGAGGCACGCTGGAGCGGCCCTTCCGCCGGAGTTGGGAGGGGCTCATGGAGATCTACGGCTTCAGGGACTGCTGTGGGCTCTGAAGAAACGGAGGGGGAGGGCCAGGTGGCTAGAATGGCCAAGGGGGGTCGGCGGCGGCCATTAGGCCATGGAGCAAACAGAGGAGCTCCAAGGCGAGGGGAAAGGCTACGGGAGGCTCGGGCAGGAGTGAAGGACTGCGAGCAAGCTCGAGGGCTACTTATAGCCGCGGGGGAGAGCTCGAGAAGGGGGCAAGGTGGCACTCGGCAACGTGCACACGCGGACAAGGCTCACGAAAAGCTACGGGAAGGCGACGAGGGGGACGCGGACGAGCGCCAAGAGGTCATGGAGTCGAGATGCACTCGGAGCCGAAAGGAAGAAGAGGATAGGAGCAAGGAAGACGATGGTGCTAACGGACACGCACTATTCGGTCATTGGCATGGTTCGTCAGACAAGAAAACGGAGGGGAAAGGGGTCTAGGCGCACGGCGACGACGAAGCTGAGCTGGGTGACAAGCTGGGACGAGCCAGGGCTGGTCAGAGTAGCTCTACTATGGCCAACAGTGCGCAGACCACTGATTTGGCCGACTTAACTCATGATCACCACAGGCATTGCACGCTCTGGCCTCCTACCTAGCGCCAAACCTTGTCAGCAGAGGAGTCATTCCAAGGCTCCTTAAGAATGAGGTGATGGCACAGACAGAAGTGTAGGGAGCAGAGGGAAAAAGGCTCGACAAGTTTGTTGTTCCAAACTTGGCCACATCTTTGGTGATCAACACAATGAGCTTAAGGACTAAACTTGATGTTTGGGATGCTTAGGGAAGCAAAGACTATTGTCCTGGAAAGTTGGAAGGGATTTGGGCAAGCATTTAACATAGCTACAGTGCAACTGTAAAATATGGCCCAGAAAACAAATGAGGAAGAAGCACTGACTAGGACTGTTGGATAAGGCTACCACTTGGCAAATCTCCATGATTTGGTCATATGTAGATGTTGCAAAAAGATCATACCAAATGGACTTGCCAAATTGGTACTTGCTTCACATGCATCACATCTGACCAGAAACTTGGGAAAAATCTAGGAAAATATTGGCTTCATGAAATGAGCCAAACTCTTGTGTAGGTGGGTTATATGGATAGGATAAGGCTTAAAAATATTTTCAGCCATAATGGAGCAAGATAAAACATACTTGCTTCACAAACTAAAAATTTGGACAGAAAACAAGAATTGCTCCTATGCTCACATAGATCAATGAAATTAGCTGAATTTGGGTGGAGGCTAATGATTTGGAATACTTGAGAGGATGGCAAAGTTTGATCCTATTTAGAAACTCTATAAAGGTACTTCCTTCACAAAGTTGAAATCTGGTCAAAAAAATTGAAAAATTGCACAAGGAGCTCGGATGAAGGGATTGAGCTCATCTTTGGTATCCATGGGTGATTTATCAATGTTAATCACCCTGCCAAATTGCAGATCAATTGGAATTAGGATAGAGCACTTCCTTTGCAAACTTTTAGAGAAGGTAGAAACTTGCATTGGATCATGTGCCCAATTTTTGATCTGTGAAACGAGCGGTCTCGAAGCAACGCAGCTGGGTGCGGTAGCTCGAGGTGCAGAAGAAGATGGTGCATGGGGTGGTCCTCCGCCACGCTTGATTCTCCGTTGTTTCGCGCCGACGGAGTAATTGCATGCTGCGGTGGAGCGGTGGTGGGGACTTGCCGGCGCCACGGAAGGCAGAAATGGTGATGGATGATGGGGTTTGGATGTGGGTGAGGTGGCTGCGCCAGCTGAGGAATCCCACTAGGGCACAGGAAAAATTTCATGGAGCAAGTGTCGAGGTAGAATCGGAGTTGAAATCTGTATCGGGAGTTGTACTGGATCGAGTGAAATAAAGCTGGCAGCATTTCTCCAGAAATGCAATTGGATCAACAAAAAAGAATTAGGGATGAGGAATGGCCAGATGAAAAGGCCTCTTCGAGGTTCTGGGTTTGAAAATCTGGCACACGGGGTGTGCATAGATAGATATATGGATGTGACTTTGCATTTCACGAGTATTGCGCAAATGTACTCGTGGGTAAACGAGGGTTGCGTGTAGGATGCAGTGCAGTCTAAGCTAGCAAGCAGACAGATGCAACATATATGGAACAGAAAAGCACACCATACAAATCAAACTAAGATGTTTTAATGCTAGTGGGTATATGTACTCCTGGTATACATATACCTACACCAGCGCGCATTTTAATAAAGACTCAGGACGAGTCAATGTTGTTTTTAGTGTATGTGCTCTACTGATTAAAATCTTGTTAACAACACAGTGCCAACCCTGTCAAACATTTTTGCTTGACAGAGAGACAAACAAAAACAAAGACAAAAACAAAAGCAAGCAAGCATACATAAACCACAGCATACGGGTTACAACAGTACCAACATACAACAAGCACGAACGCGCTACGCGCTAAACAAAACTACTCACTCTGGGATACATGGTTCTATCCTCATATCGAGGATGAACCAACAGACCGACCTACTTGCAGAAACCACTGACTGCATGACTGAGGTCATGCAGAAGACTAGCCTTGCTGTGGCTCTCCTAGAGGAGGAAGACTGAGCTAATCTCCATCTTCATCGTCCGACACTACTATGGGTTGAGGCTCTACTGCTGGAGGTGTGGCTAAAACTGATCCAAGCAAATGCTGCTGGTGGAGCCTTGTCGAGGGTGATGATGTTTGGCTTGGGCCACAACAAAAGCTAAGAGGGTAGCACTGGTTTGGATGGCATTGGGCAAACGACTTGAGATGCGAATTTATGAGCCTCACGATAAGATTCCCTAATAACTCGCACCGCATCATTGTCGAGGGTTCTAAACTCGGCCAACATCTTTGAGATCATCATCCCCTAGGCAGTGATATATTGCACCAGCTGAGCGATTGCGGGGTCATCTCCTTCCTATAGTTGGAGAAGGCTAAATTCCTGCTTCTGCCACAATGGGAAAAAAGCAGAACTCCCGCCTTTGTGCCACCTGCGAAAACTTGGTTCGGAGGTATAGGATAGCTTCCACAGCAGCGGCCTGAATGGCTAAATCAGTGGTAGGCATGGCTCTATCCTGAAAAACCAAAGGCTGTCCATCTACTGCGGGACTTGGGCTGATGTGCACTCTTGCATCAAAGCGGTGAAGGTGAGGGATGGGTGTCGATTGGAACACCAGGTAATCAGGGCTAGCATTACAGCTAAAGGCTTTGGTGAGCATCTCAGTAAGAAGAGGTGGAAAGCCAGTACGGTTGACAACACAGGTGCGGGTGTAAGACTTGGGAGCTTTCAAGGTGCTAGTCATGGTTGGAGTGTTACAAGCTAGGCTCCTCTGCATGGGACATGGCTGACTGAGGGGGTGAGTGATACGGCTAGCGGAAAGGGGATTTTATAGGCAGCTATGCGGGACATGCCCGCATGGTGTGTCCCATTTCCCTTAATGGTGAAGGGTGAGCAGTGCGGCCGACCAGAAAGGATATGGTTTGCTATTCATTCCACGAATAACTAGGCGGGGACAGCGGGGTGAGGACGTGTCGGTCTGGGCTGTGCCACCTGTTGATTAACAGTGGCCATGCCGGATGCCGTGGATGGGTCAAATCCCTTAGGGTAATTACGGGTTGCTGGTAGAGGTGATCTAATGATAGGATAACCTATGCCAACCTGGCTGCTCTGATACGATCTCCTGTGGCACCCCGATCCGCTTGGAGCAGGGGACCTTCGCACGTCAGCCCAGGATAACACCTGACGCACGACAGGTCCATGATACAACATACCAGGTACAAGACTATTCATCAAATACATGTGTAAAAGATTACATCATTGATGAATACAATTATATGGCATAGCCCTACGACTATTTACATGGCAGCGGAAGTCTATATAAATGGCGGTGGAAGTCTTGGTTTGGCAGCATCTCACTCTGGCTGGACTCCATAACTCACAGGACTGGCAAGATTACGACCTAGCATGATGGAACAAGCGAATAATCTGGGCACAACCTACAAAACTGGCATGAGACGCCAGGTCAGTACATTGAATGTACTTGCAAGACAACCAAATACATAACATCCAAACGAATAGATGACAAAGCAAGAACCAAGCATATACAACAGTCTACTACAACACAACTTCTAAGCATGGCATGATATTCACTAGAATCATATCAAACTAAGCATGAACAACATTATAGCATGTACTAGCATGGTATATCAAACTTACTTCTACAATGCAACAGCAAAGCATATCAAAACATGGCATGGCATCATGAAACTATGTTGAAAGTAAACTACTTGTTACCTCCCGTGAAGACATAAAGCATTAACCTCATGCATCAATCACTTACTCTGCCACGGCTCCTTGGAGCAAAATCATGACTTATCGAGACCTCTCTCGATGATCATATCAACACATCGTCATGACTTCTCACGATTACCTCATAGTTCAAGTCACCACATTATTTATCACATCTTAGTTATCACATTGGTTATTAGTAGGTTTATCCTCCATTTTGACCAAGAGTTGATGGTCTGACCTACTACGAACTAAGCCCATGGCCGAGGATGTGGCTATCGATAGATTTAAACACACACTCTGCCGAGGTTAGCACACCATACCCACACCACGGAACCCATGGCCTCGCACTCCCATTTGGGTGGACCAACGGCATTCTGACAAAATCGATCTACTGCCATGACACTCTCCCGGCCAATCCGACCAACTCCATCTCAGGGCTAAGTCATGGGTGGCCCCATGCCTACCAAAGGCATCTTCGTCCATCGTCGTGGCAAAAACGGTCCCAAACGGGGACATGTGCACATAACCAAACTCTGGCTCACAAGGCTTATGTCTGCCTACCTGATCAGCGTAGTGCACGCCCATAACCTTGCCTAGTTGAAGGTGTAGGACCTTGAGAAAAGGTGTCCATAGGGGGGTGATTAGACACTAAGTACCAAAGTTGCAGTTTTTAAGTTTTCTTAAGTTTAAGTGGAGATTAGTCACAAGTTTAACATTCACAATACATATCAAGCAAGCATGCAAAGAGTGTATGAGCAGCGGAAAGTAAAGCATGCAATTTGCAAGAATGTAAAGGGAAGGGTTAGGAGGATTCAAACGCAATTGGAGACACAGATGTTTTTGGCGTGGTTCCGATAGGTGGTGCTATCGTACATCCACGTTGATGGAGACTTCAACCCACGAAGGGTAACACTTGCGCGAGTCCACGGAGGGCTCCACCCACGAAGGGTCCACGAAGAAGCAACCTTGTCTATCCCACCATGGCCATCGCCCACGAAGGACTTGCCTCACTAGCGGTAGATCTTCACAAAGTAGGCGATCTCCTTGCCCTTACAAACTCCTTGGTTCAACTCCACAATCTTGTTGGAGGCTCCCAAGTGACACCTAGCCAATCTAGGAGACACCACTCTCCAAGAAGTAACAAATGGTGCGTTGATGATGAACTCCTTGCTCTTGTGCTTCAAACGATAGTCTCCCCAACACTCAACTCTCGCTCATAGGTTTTGGATCTGGTGGAAAGAAGATTTGAGTGGAAAGCAACTTGGGGAAGGCTAGAGATCAAGATTCATATGGTAGGAATGGAATATCTTGGCCTCAACACATGAGTAGGTAGTTCTCTCTTAGAAAATGTATGCTGGAAGTGTAGGTTCAGTCTGATGGCTCTCTCCACGAATGAAGAGCAGGTGGAGGGGTATATATAGCCTCCACACAAAATCTAACCCTTACACACAATCTACCAAACTCGGTGGGACCGAATCGTTAAACTCGGTCAGACCGATTTAGCAAATAATGTGACCGTTAGGATTTTCAGTGGGACCAAAATGCAACTTGGTGAGACCGATATGGTTAGGGTTAGGGCATAACGTAATCTCGGTAAGACCGATTACACAAACTCGGTGAGACCGATTTTGGTAATAAGCTTTCCAGAGAGTTGGTCAGGCAAAACTCGGTTTGACCGATTACACAAACTCGGTGAGACCGATTTTGGTAATAAGTTATCCAGAGAGTTTGCATTGTAATCTCGGTAGTACCAATTGCTCAAACTCGGTGAGACCGATTTTGGTAATGGACATACACAGAGAGATTACAATCCCATCTCGGTGAGACCGAGATCCCTATCGATGAGACCTATTTGCTTAGGGTTTGTGGCAGTGGCTATGACTTTTGGAATCGGTGGCGCCGGATAGGAAGAATCGGTGTGACCGATTTCGGCTTTGGGCTTAGGTTATTTGTGGATGTGAGTAAGTAGTTGAGGGTTTTGGAGCATATCACTAAGCACGTGAAGCAAGAGGCTCATTAAGCAACACCTCATCCCTCCTTGATAGTATTGGCTTTCCCTATAGACTTAATGTGGTCTTGCACTACTAAAATATGAAATGAAGAGTCTTGAGCTTGAAGCTTGAGCCAATCCTTTGTCCTTAGCATCTTGAAGGAGTTCCCACATCCTTTAGTCCATGCCACTCCATTGTTGAACTTATCTGAAACATACTAGATAAAAGTGTTCGTCCAACAAGAGATATGTTGACATTAATTACCAAAACCACCTAGGGAGCACTTGTGCTTTCAATCTCCCCCTTTTTGGTAATTGATGGCAACATACATCAAAGCTTTAGATAAAGATGTAAAGAGTAGAAAGTAAAGCTTTGGAAAGACATGTAACAACCATAGGCTCCCCCTACATGTATGCAATCATGTGAATATGGAATATAGAGGCATGTGAGAGCATAACCATGATAGGGCAGGCAATGTGTTACATGTATCTTGGTCATATGCATCAGAGCAAAGAATTTTAAGGAAAATACCTTCATGCTCGTGAGTCCTTCTTGCAAACAATATGTACATCAGTAAGAATTCCACATACACATGATTGTGATGCATATACTTACCTTGTAGTCTTGAGTTGGCTTAGGATGGAATGAACCTACGCAAATAAGGTTAGATAACACAGATGCACCTACCAGCCAGAGCAAACAAAAGAAACCACAAGAATACCAAGATTGGGATGACATGTAGAGAGTGAGTACTAAGTACCATATTGGATTAGACATGTCCCCAAGAGTAAAGATATGCAATGATTTAAATGGTCTCTTTCCCTTAGATGTCTTGCTCCCCCTGAATCTAACATGGGATACTGGGAGAAGATAGGGAATAGAAAATCAGAGCTGAAAAATCAGAGCTGAAAGATATGAATGATGAACAGAGCTAATGTATGCTAATGCAAATAAGCACAACAGATCATATGAACATGTCTCTCCCCTCAAGAAGACATGTGGCATCTCTCCTCTTGAATACCAAGCATCTGGGATCCTTGAGAAATACTTTCTACTTAAGTATTCTCTCCCCCTGGAGATCTCTCTCTCCCTTTTTGAGGATCTTTCTCCCCCTTTGAGGGTCTCTCTCCCCCTTTGAGAGATGATAAACCTTTTCTCTGATGTGATCTCTCTCTAAATGATAAGCTTTGATGTTCTCTCTCTCCCCCTTTGACATCAATTTCCAAGAAGGGTCTTCTGGAATCTATCGAATGGGTTTGGTCCTTGAGACACAGCACAAAGCAAAGATAAAAATGTGATTCTTGTAGAGGACAAGATTCATTGAGCGGAGCTGGATCAAAAGAAACATAGTATTATGTGGCAAACTGTTTTCCTGATGTGAAATCGGTGGCACCGAGTGGTATGCTTCGGTTGTACTGAAAGGATTCGGTTGGGCCGAAAATAACAAATCGGTGAAACCGAGTTCATCTCAGAGAAAACACTTGTCACCTCAGCTCACTTAGACTAGTAAGATCTCACAAAGATTTGCAAGGAATTTACTCAAAGATATGCAATGAATTTGATGCAGAAAAAAGGCATAGCAAACAGAAAGAAATCTAGATGAAGTGTGTTTTTTTGAAAGGGGAAACAAATATGCATGAGACAAATGCAAAAACACAGACAAGAACACAAGAGAACTTCATCTAGAGATGGTTGGCGATAGAGTCACCTATGTTAGAGTATATTGACTTAGGAGTCAAGTGAGATCACTTGATCATAGGTCATACTCATCGTTTAAGCTCAAAATGGGGTTGCCATTTTTCGTTTAAGCATCTTGATGTATTCACATCTTGTCGAGTTGCTGTAGCTCGTGACTTGGAGTAAAGCTTCTCTAAGATGGAATAACATACCTTGGTTGGTGGTGTTGTCCATGTAGTTGAACTTGTGTGGGTTGCTCAAGGTTGATGTAGCTCATCAAGAATTTGGAGCACCACTTGGAATTTTAGTCCATCTACCTACATGGGTTAGTTCTTGCAAGGAAGAGCACTTGTGTATCCAAAAATGACAATCATGAATTTCAACATAGAATTTATCAAAGGATATGTTTGAATGGTTCCGTGCTTCCTTGTCTTCATCCACCATAGTGTAGAGACTTGGTGGTGTAGAGATTGCTCAAGATGTGAGTAGATTACAATCTCATGGAATTTGATTCCACCAAGTACCTACATGGGTTAGATAACATGCAAGATACAAATATATCCAAGACATAAGATTTTCATCATAAGAGAAATATCAAGGATTAGTCATAAGCTCATGTCTTGCATGTATCCAATGGAGTTTCTACTCCAAGTTTGAAGCATCAATGATGTTCAATTCTCTTCTTAACCTGCAAAACACTTTCTCATCAAGAGGTTTAGTGAATATATCCGCTAATTGCTTTTCGGTGCAAACATGCTTAAGATCAATGTCACCCTTAGCAACATGATCTCGAATGAAATGATGAGGAACTTAAATATGCTTAGTTCGAGAATGTTGCACAGGATTATGACCAATTTTGATAGTACTTTCATTGTCACAAAGCATTGGAACATGTCTCACATATATTCCATAATCTTTAAGAGTTTGGGTCATCCAAAGTAATTGAGCACAACATGAACCAGCGGCAATATATTCCGCTTCGGCGGTGGATAAGGATACCGAGTTTTGTTTCTTGGAGGACCAAGACACAAGAGATCTACCAAGAAATTGACAAGTACCCGAAGTGGACTTTCTATCAACCTTGTCTCTGTCATAGTCCGAGTCGGAATAGCCGACAAGATCGAAAGAGGCCCTCTTAGGATACCAAACGCCAAAATTTGGTCTATGGATTAAGTATCTCACTATCCTTTTCACGGCCTTAAGATGACATTCTTTAGGAGCAGCTTGATATCGTGCACACATGCACACACTTAGCATGATATCGAGACGTGAAGCACATAGATATAATAATGAACCAATCATAGAGCGATAAACCTTTTGATCAACCGGTTCACTATCTTTGGTCAAGTCAATATGTCCACTAGTAGGCATGGGTGTAGACATACCTTTGCATTCTTGCATGTTGAACTTCTTGAACAAGTCCTTGGTGTACTTCGTTTGAGAAACAAAGGTACCTTCCTTAGTTTGCTTGATTTGCAACCCAAGGAAGAATTTGAGTTCACTCATCATAGACATCTCAAACTTCTCTGACATTAGCTTCCCAAACTTTTCACTAAAATGAGGGTTAGTTGAACCAAATATAATATCATCAACATAGATTTGGCACACAAATAGTTCTCCATTAATCCTTTTAGTAAAAAGAGTAGAATCAATTTTCCCAATTTCAAAGCCTTTTTCAATAAGGAACTTGGTCAAGCATTTATACCATGCTCTAGGAGCATAGTCCATACCTTCGTCTTGTGTGTAGCTTTGGGCGAGGAGACATGCTTTGTTGCGAACTACTTGTCCATCTTCATCTTGCTTGTTGCAGAACACCCATTTGGCACCGATGACGTTGTGGTTGTTGTCGGGCTTCTCATCCAATGTCCAAACTTGGTTCCTCTCAAAGTTATGTAGCTCTTCATGCATAGCATTTATCCAATCCGGATCTTCCAATGCTTCTTCAACCTTCATAGGTTCAATGCTAGAGATGAAAGAATAGTTTTCACAAAAGTTAGCTAAACGAGTTTTAGAGCGAGTGATTCTCCCGGTTTAAATGTCATTGTAGATTTGCTCGATGGGATGATCTTTAGCAATTTTTGCTCGAACTCGTGAAAGCTTTTGCTTGGGTCTTTGTTGAACATCTTCTTCATCTTGTTCTTCTTCTTGGCCTTCTTCATTGTTGGCGTTATCGTTCTCTTGTCGTGGTGGAGAAGGAGGTTGTTGACGTTCATCTTAATGCACTTCCTCGTTTTCTTCATCTTGGTGTGTCCCACTTGTGGATGCTTCCGTATCAACTATTGGTTCACCTTATCGTGAAGTTGAAGCTTCCACTTGGACGGACGAGGTACTCTCCTTCACCTCCGTTGGACGAACCTTGCCAATAGACAAGTCTTGGATTGCTTTCAAAGGATCTTTGTCACCTACATCAATTGGCAATTGCTCTACTTGTGAGCCGTTAGATTCATCAAACTTCACATCTACCGTCTCTTCAACCTTTCGGGTGAAATTGTTGTAGACACGGTAAGTGTGAGAGTTTGAGCCATAACCTAGTAGGAAACCTTCATGAGACTTGGGAGCAAATTTAGAGTGATGATGCTTATCAAGAATGTAGCACTTTGAGCCGAATACTCGAAAGTATCCAACTTGGGGTTTGTTATAGGTGAGGAGCTCGTATGCCGTCTTGCCGAATAGCTTGTGAAGATACAAGCGATTTGTTGCATGACAAGCTGTCTCAACCGCTTCTGCCCAAAACTGCTTCGGCGTCTTGTACTCATCAAGCATCGTTCTCGCCATTTCAATGAGCGTCTGGTTCTTCCTCTCAACAACTCCGTTTTGTTGAGGTGTGTACGTAGCCGAGAACTCATGTGAAATCCATTCTTCGTCAAGAAAGGTGTCCACATTTGCATTCTTGAACTCCGTTCCGTTGTCGCTGCGAACCTTCTTGATCTTCACTTCAAATTGATTTTGGGTCTTCCTAGCGAAATTTTTGAAGATCTTTTGGACCTGCGATTTATCATCAAGAAAGAACACCCACGTAAATCTTGAAAAATCATCAACTATGACTAGACCAAAAGAATTTCCACCGAGACTCTTGTAAGAGTTGGGACCAAAGAGATCCATGTGAAGTAGCTCAAGTGGCCTCCTTGTGGTCATGATGTTCTTCACGGGATGCCTTCCTCCAACCTGTTTACCTGCCTGACAAGCACTGCAAAGTCTATCCTTATCAAATATGACATCGTTAACACCAAGGATATGATTTCCTTTAATAAGCTTGTCAAAGTTTCGCATACCAACATGACTTAGTCGTCTATGCCATAACCAACCTTTTGAGGATTTAGCAATGAAGCAAGTTTTAGGTTGGGCCTTTTTAGTGAAATCAACAATGTATAGATCACCTCTACGCACACCGGTAAAGACCATTTTATGATTGTATCGATGAAACACTTGGTGATCTACTTCAGTAAATAAGACATTGAAACCGAAATCACCAAGTCTAGATACTGAAAGTAAGTTGTATCCAAGAGATTCAACGAGCATAACATTTTGTATGGAGCTATCATGTGATATGGCCACCTTACCGAGGCCAACCACCTTAACCTTTGAGTTGTCACTGAAAGTGACATACTTTTGAGGACTATCATTATCAGCAAGCTCACGAAACATGTCTTTATCTCCGGTCATGTGATCGGTACATCCACTATCAAGAACCCATTCCTTTCCTCCTGACATATATCCCCGAAGATTTGCCATAAGACAAAAATGTCTCATTGCATCATCAAGATCGAAGTCACTATCATCATCCTCATCATAGTATCCATGTTCAACATCGTCATGTGGTGGATCAAGTCCTAGAGAGGGTAATTCATTAGAATGAGTTTGACAATGATCTTGCTTATGAATTTTTATAGCTTCGGAAATAATATTACTAATAATACCAACATTTCCTTTGGCATGCATAAGGTTTGTAAGCTCAAATAGACGATCACCAAACATAGGATCACTAGAATTCATCTTACTCAAAGCAATAGACTTATGGAGAATTTCATCTAGATTTTTCAAGGAATAATCTAGAAATCGTTCCACAAGAAATTTCCATATGGTGTAGGCACACTTAAAAGTAGGCAAGCATCCAATCAAGTTTCTAGGCAATCCTCTAATGATAAGTTCGGTAGTTCTAAGATTCCTAATCATGTCAATTGACTCATCATGGGTAGGATGCATAGGATCAACATAAGGAGCACAAGGGCTAGCAATGTACTTGTTCAAATGATATTGATTGAAAATAACAAGCATCTCATTTTTTTCACTCATGAAAATACTCTCCATCAAGAATAGGCACTCTATGTCTCAGACTCCCAATAGTAGACTCATCCATCTTCCTCCAATGGTGATTAAACCAAAGCAAGGGAGACCAATGCTCTGATGCCACTTGTAGGACCTTGAGAAGAGGCGTCTAGAGGGGGGGTGATTAGACACTAAGTACCAAAGTTGCAGTTTTTAAGTTTTCTTAAGTTTAAGTGGAGATTAGTCACAAGTTTAACATTAACAATACATATCAAGCAAGCATGCAAAGAGTGTATGTGCAGCGGAAAGTAAAGCATGCAATTTGCAAGAATGTAAAGGGAAGGGTTTGGAGGATTCAAACGCAATTGGAGACATGGATGTTTTTGGCGTGGTTCCGATAGGTGGTGCTATCGTACATCCATGTTGATGGAGACTTCAACCCACGAAGGGTAACGGTTGCACGAGTCCACGGAGGGCTCCACCCACGAAGGGTCCATGAAGAAGCAACCTTGTCTATCCCACCATGGCCATCGCCCACGAAGGACTTGCCTCACTAGCGATAGATCTTCACGAAGTAGGCTATCTCCTTGCCCTTACAAACTCCTTGGTTCAACTCCACAATCTTGTTGGAGGCTCCCAAGTGACACCTAGCCAATCTATGAGACACCACTCTCCAAGAAGTAACAAATGGTGCATTGATGATGAACTCCTTGCTCTTGTGCTTCAAACGATAGTCTCCCCAACACTCAACTCTCTCTCATAGGTTTTGGATCTGGTGGAAAGAAGATTTGAGTGGAAAGCAACTTGGGGAAGGCTAGAGATCAAGATTCATATGGTAGGAATGGAATATCTTGGCCTCAACACATGAGTAGGTAGTTCTCTCTCAGAAAATGTATGATGGAAGTGTAGGTTCAGTCTGATGGCTCTCTCCACGAATGAAGAGGAGGTGGAGGGGTGTATATAGCCTCCACACGAAATCTAACCGTTACACACAATCTACCAAACTCGGTGGGACCGAATTGTTAAACTCGGTCAGACCGATTTAGCAAATAATGTTGACCATTAGGATTTTCAGTGGGACCAAAATGCAACTCGGTGAGACCGATATGGTTAGGGTTAGGGCATAACGTAATCTCGGTAAGACCGATTACACAAACTCGGTGAGACCGATTTTGGTAATAAGCTTTCCAGAGAGTTGGTCAGGCAAACTCGGTTTGACCGATTACACAAACTCGGTGAGACCAATTTTGGTAATAAGTTATCCAAAGAATTTGCATTGTAATCCCGGTAGTACCGATTGCTCAAACTCGGTGAGACCGATTTTGGTAATGGACATACACAGAGAGATTACAATCCCATCTTGGTGAGACCGAGATCCCTATCGGTGAGAACAATTTGCTTAGGGTTTGTGGCAGTGGCTATGACTTTTGGAATCGGTGGCGCTGGATAGGAAGAATCGGTGTGACCGATTTTGGATTTGGGTTTAGGTCATTTGTGGATGTGAGTAAGTAGTTGAGGGTTTTGGAGCATATCACTAAGCACGTGAAGCAAGAGGCTCATTAAGCAACACCTCATCCCTCCTTAATAGTATTGGCTTTTCCTATAGACTCAGTGTGGTCTTGGACCACTAAAATATGAAATGAAGAGTCTTGAGCTTGAAGCTTGAGCCAATCCTTTGTCCTTAGCATCTTGAAGGAGTTCCCACATCCTTTAGTCCATGCCACTCCATTGTTGAACTTATCTGAAACATACTAGATAATAGTGTTCGTCCAACAAGAGATATGTTGACATTAATTACCAAAACCACCTAGGGAGCACTTGTGCTTTCAGAAGGCACCGGCGAGAGGCATGACAATAGACCCAGCTAGGGCCTCCCATAAGGCAAATGTGGTTGCACTGGAGAAAGCTCGATTTGGTGGCACCATGACCCGATCCCATCGATGACGGAGGAGGTTTCTTATTAAGTCAGGTTATTAACTTCTCCACCATCATCAACATTATGAGCATATTTAACAAGGATGCAACAATGAACATGCATCTAACAAATGCATAAACAAATATAAAGCTTCTCAAGTGAACCATTATAGCATAAGAAACATTACAATACCAGATACTAGCTTATTAACGGTGTAACAGAATCATCATAGCATCAATACTACTGGCATGAAGCTAACCAAAACACAGGTATGATATTATCAACAACAATATAACTAGCTTGGCAAAAGTTATCATGAAAGGTAAGCATGAAGTGACAAACAATACTAGCATATAGCACAACTGAAATAACGACAGATGAAACAGACAAAAACTACTTCAACTAAGCACACACACAAGGTACCAGCAAAGTCAATGTGCAAGTTCGGGGCTCATGATAAGAGGTTGGCTTGCTTGGCGGTCGAGGAATACTCCAGAAATGAGTGAGGTCACTTCTCGGAAAAAATTGCGAGAGAGGGGTTCGCTCTTAGAGGGGTTGAATTAGGGAAAGGGAAAAATGGGTATTTTTAGAATGTTCAAACATAAATAAAATAATCCCATCGAAAAGAGCTTAACGAACAGAGAATGTGAGTGTTGTAAACACCTTAATCAGAGTTATGGTTGCAAAGTTGTGGCCGTTCACTTTTTTGGCAGAAAACTGGCTTAAACAGTGAACATTCACAAATTAGCCTTTTCGGCAGGCGGGGCTGAAAAACAGAAAGTGCACATGAGAAAATACGTTCGAGAGAATAGAAAGCGTGTTTCCAGGCAATATGTTTTCAGTTACAGAAAATGCACTACTGAGAATACGTCTCCCAAGAAACGAAAGTGCACTACGGGGGGTACGTTTCCAGTTACGCTGACTGGGTAGCTTCGGTCTATGGTAGGTGGGGTCGCGCAGGGGTGGGGCCCGCTCACTTATCCACGCTTGCAGGACCAGGTCAACGCCCCTTGATCGCTGCCAGGTGGGGCCCATGGCGGCTTCTCTCTCCTCCCAACCGGTCTTCTTCTTGCTCCCGACTGGAGGCAAAGGAGGGCGTGGCTGCCGGCGTAGCGGACGACTGGCAGCACGGGTGGGCTGGGCGGTGCATGCAGGAGCTCCGCCACTCCACACCGCGCCCGTGGGTGGTCTCGTAGTGCTTGGGGTGGACTACAGCACCGGGGCCATGGAGGTCGGTGGCGCCCGAGAGCTTCAATGGGGAGGCACGCCGGAGCGGCACTTCCGTCGGAGTTGGGAGGGGCTCATGGAGATGTGCGGCTCCAGGGAAGGCTATGGTCTCTGAAGAAACGAAGGGGGAGGGCCAGGTGGCTAGAATGGTCAAGGGGGATCAGCGGCGGCCATTCGGACATGGAGCGAACAGAGGAGCTCCAAGGTGAGAGGAAAGGCTACGGGAGGCTCGGGGAGGAGTGAAGGACTGCGAGCGAGCTCGAGGTCTACTTATAGACGCTGGAGAGAGCTCAAGAAGGGGGCGAGGTGGCACTCGGCTGGCGACGTGTCCGTGCTCTGGCGACGGGCACACACGACAAAGGCTCACGGGAAGCTGCAAGAAGGCGACGAGGGGGACGCGGACGAGCGCCAAGGGGTCACGGAGTCGAGCTGCGCTCGAAGACGAAAGGAAGAAGAGGACAGGAGCGAGGAAGACGACGGTGCTCACAGACACGCACTGTTCGGTCGTTGGCACGGCTTGTCGGAGAAGAAAATGGAGGGGGAAAGGGGTCCAGGCGCACAGCAACGACGAAGCTGAGCTGGGTGACAAGCTGGGACGAGCCAGGGCTGGTCGGAACAGCTCTACTATGGCCAACAGTGTGCAGACCACTGATTTGGTCGACTTCACTCGTGATCACCACAGGCACTGCACGCTCTGGCCTCCTACCTAGTGCCAAACCTTGTCAGCAGAGGAGTCCTTCCAAGGCTCATTAAGAATGAGGTGATGGCACAGGAAGAAGTGTACGGAGCAGAGGGAAACAGGCTCGACAAGTTTGATGTTGCAAACTTGGCCACATCTTGGTGATCAACACGATGAGCTTAAGGACTAAACTTGATGTCTGGGATGCTTAGGGAAGCAAAGACTATAGTCCTCAAAAGTTGGAAGGGATTTGGCCAAGTATTTAATATAGTTGTAGTGCAAGTGTCAAATATGGCCCAGAAAACAAATGAGGAGGAAGTACTCACTAGGAGTGTTGGATAGGGCTACCACTTGTAAAATCTCCATGATTTGGTCATATGTAGATGCTTCAAAAAGATCATACCAAATGGACTTGCCAAATTGGTACTTGCTTCACAAGCATCACATCTGACCAGAAACTTGGAAAAAATCTAGGAAAATATTGGCTACATGAAATGAGCCAAACTCTTGTGTAGGTGGGTTATATGTATAGGAGAAGGCTTGGAAATATTTTCAGCCATAATGAAGAAAGATAAAATATACTTGCTTCACAAACTGGAAATTTGGACAGAAAACAAGAATTGCTCCTGTCCTCACATAGATCAATGAAATGAGCTTAATTTAGGTGGAGGCTAATGATTTGGAATACTTGAGAGGATGGAAAAGTTTCATCCCATTTGGAAACTCGATGAAGGTACTTCCTTCACAAAATTGAAATCTAGTCAGAAACTTTGAAAAATTGCACAAGGAGCTAGGATGAAGTGATTGAGCTCATCGTTGTTATCCATGGGTTATTTATCAATGTTAATCACCCTGCAGAATGGCAGCTCAATTGGAATTAGGAATAAAGCACTTCCTTTGCAAATTTTAGAGAAGGCAGAAACTTGCATTGGATCATGTGCCCAACTTTTGATCTGTGGAACATGAGATAAGGATGGAACTAGTGATTATATAGCAAGGACAAGCTCCACAATTTATGTGGGAATTTTATCTGCTAGAAAAATAATAGTTCCTTTAGAAAATGGCAGAAATGCAATATTGGCATTAGATAGGAAAAGGCAATTTTCCATCTTTAATTATGGCCAATATATTTGCCAGGGCTTGGATTAGGCATAATTATCAACTCCACCAATCCTCATGAAATTAGGAGATGGCTAGCTATACCTTTGGATTTTATTCCTCGGAAATGCAAGAAAAGTAATAAATCATAATTCAAAAATATTGCATGGGACTTGGCAATATTTTTGCATATCCAAGGGTTAGGAGGATAGGAGGGTCTCTGGGAACAGATGGGATGATCAACAGATCAAGGAAAATTATAGCTCCTTTGTAATCACAAAGGCCACATTTAAATTCCAACAATTTGGAATCAGGGTTTGAAAGGGTTTGAGATGATGCAACTGAGGTCTTGCCCACTGACAAAGACATGAGCAAGGTTTTGAAAGGTTGGAAATGAAAAAAAATCTCAGAGTCACCCACCAAACTCAGCAGAAAGATTTTGAAATTGAGTGCAAGGAAGGAATAACAGCACAAAAATTGATAACCCAATTTTGGGGCTGTTACAGTCCCAGACGTTCTACCTCCATGGTGGTTATAATACAACAAAGTTTTCCCTTTTTTCTCTATAGAGAAGGACCAATTTGGAAACTCGGGATGAGGTAAGCTGTGCTAATACCTCTGCTATCTTCAAGAATGCTCGGTGGCAATATAAGAATTACCTGAAGAAATCGTACTTCACTTGCAAAGAAACTCATCAAATTCCCTTATGTTCTCCTGACACACATTTACAGGATGATAACTGGCAACACCTTGTTCTGTACTAGTTCCAAACTAAGAATGTGGTAAGGTCTATGAGCTCTTTTTTTATTTTTAAGTACTATATGCCTCCATCTTACTATACTCTGTTCGTGTAGAACAAGTGCTTAAACATGAAGAATAATTGTTCTCATTTAGGATTCCATTGCTATCGTGCATACTGCTTTGCTCTTGTATAACTGTATTTACTCATACAAAGTTACTTCTAAATTGAAGGATCCAATCGAAACTTCAATGGCACAACATGTATGTATAAGCATGTTTCTTTAACAGGTTTGCTCTTATAAATAGCTCTGTCGATTTCAATTTCAATTGTGTATAGACTTGACTTCTCATATCATGCACATTACTAGCATCACAACAGATCCAATAGTGTTGTTGTACATGTAGACCCATGGTACCCATCTGAAATCTTTTTGTGCTATGTAGTTTCCCACGCTTTGTATTCTTTCAATGTTGCTTTGTCTTGAACTGATATGATTTGAACCGTGTCTCTATTTTGATTTGGCAAGAAAATGCAGTGACCATAGGACATAGATATATGTTTGTTTGATGCTTTTATTATGTACTACTTGGTAATAGAAGACTTGTTAGTTTAATCATGTCCACCTTACTAATGAACTGGTTCACCAAAATGAGTTTCATATACTGCATGCTAAACCTGTTATGTGTCTGCTTGTTTCTTCTTTTAGAATGCTCATAGAATATTGGGGAAGAGTGCCTTATTAAGCAATGGTAAAGGAAGTAACGCAGATAAGGTTCAGGATAGTGAGACATCCTTGTTGGTCTCCAACAAAGCTGATAAAATAGCTAGGAAAACTATCTTGAAGACAACGAGACAACCCCAAAGTCCTGTCTTGGTGTAGTGTTCGAGTTACTGGCCACTACCGCTGGCACAAGCTATTCAAATTCTCTGTGTGAATCAGTCTGGTTTATTGAGTCTCAACTACAAGATGAAAGACACTGATCAGTTGTGTTGCGACAAGAAGCCGAAGGAACGCGGAAGTCCCTGGAGCATTCAGATGCATACTTTCTGGTGCAACATCAAGCATTGGAGGATTTTAGTGCCAAACAGGAGAAAGCTAATAAGCTTGCTAGGCTTATTACCAGCATGGTGGATACCCAGGATAATGTTTCTTGAGCTCTTCTGAACTTGTTTCAGTTATGGACTTGTTTTGCTGTCGTGTTTATCTGCACTGATGGCCAATTTAGACGGCTAGTGTATGTAATATGCTGCTTTGTTCCCTATATTTGCAATGGTGGCGAACTTTGATGCCTAGTGGATGTAATATGTGTAATAGCATAGCGTTAGTTGCTTGCTTATTTTTTTCCTTATTGTCTTGTTTAGTTGTTTGCTTGTAGTCACTGCGGTTCTTTTTCCATGTTTTTCTAGTGGCCACAATAACCTATTTTTATAACTAGGCCACAATAACTATGGCAACACATGGACTGTTGTAACCATGGTCCTGCTACCTACTGTAGTGACCATGGGCCTCCTACAGGCCGTAGGATCCATGGGCCTTCTACGGGCCATAGGATCCATGGGCCTTGTACGGGCCGTAGGATCCATGGGCCTTCTATGGGTCTATGGGCCTTCTATGGGCGGTCTAATCATTTCGCCAAACATGGGTCGTACTATTCGTGGACCAATACCGGTCCGCAAAATGGGTCGTAAATGGGCTAGAGTGGAAATTTTCTATCTTATGGCCCGACCATAATGGGCTATTAATAGGCCATATTTGATGACACTATGAAAACAGCCCAACGGGTTAACGGGACACAAATGAGCCGACTGCAACCACAGGCTGAATTTGGCCCACAAGTAGAACAGGCCAGTAACGGACCATAAGTAACCGAATACTAGAAATGAGCCCAAGAATAAATGGGCCCTTAGAAGGCCGAAAGTTAACACGGGTTGGAAACGGCCGACGGGATAACGGGTCGTTAATGGGTATAAAGCGATACACTGTTCATTATGGGCCAGTTTCCCCTCGTGTCTTTAATGGGCCCAGAGTTACAAAAGGCCTCGTATGGGCCAAAAGGCATCATGGGCCATACATGGGATGGAAGTTACAACGGGCAGGAATCATATTGGACGGCCCAGATGACGCTACTGGGCCTAATTCGGATAGGCCATAACGGGTCATGAGTTAGCGGGCTGTAAATGGGCTATATGCAAACATGTCGTTAACAGGCTTTTCATGGGCCGCCCGCTGCCTTTTGACCAAGTCAAATGGGTCGGCCTTTTCACCGGAATGGGCCTCTATTGGGTCGTGCCACTTGTCGACGTATAATAGGCGCCTTCGGTCCAATGAGTGGATGACATCTGTCCCAACGGTGAGCTGACACGTGGTTCCTCTAGCCATGGAGAATTTTACACGTGGAAAAGCCCCATTGGTCCTGGCTATCAACGGGTTATCGGATCCAATCCGGAACCTGATAGCTTAACAGCGACCCATTACGGTGGATGCCACGTGTCGATTACCCTTCACGAAAGCACTTCCATGACTCGCCATTTATCGTCATGGAAGTGGACACTTCCATGATGATAACTTTGGTATTGTCATGGAACACTTGTACCACAACACAGGTATGACTATCTTGATTCTATCATAAAATCGTCATGGATGTACATGCATGACAGAAAACATGACCTGCTGTGACAAACACGTATCATCACGGAAGTGTATTTTTTGTAGTGAGAAGACCACGATGAAAATGATGAGTGGCTTTCATATGCATTATTGTTGATCTAACAAGGAGCGCATATTACCTTGTCTTCTCCTTTGATTAAATGCTTGTAGATTCCAGCTTAGTCCAATGCACATGCATGCTTTTTATTATTCACACCGCTCGGTTGTGCAAGTGAAAGGCAATAATGATGATATGGGATGAAATGATCGTGATGAGGAAAAGCGGGTATGAATGACCTATTTTTTTCTAAATATGATTAGTTCATTGTTCTTGATTCAGCCCATTATGAATGAAACATGTTTGCAATGACAATTAGAGATTATAATTACTCATGCCATGCTTAATTAGCTAGGAGTCTATAATGGTTTACCGTGCGTGCCAACATGCTTTTAAAATGAATGGTTGTGATGTAGTATGATAGGATGGTATCCTCCTATGAATGATTCGAGTGGCTTGACTTGGCACATATTTGGGCATGTAGTTGAAACAAAATCAACATAGCCTTCACAATATTTATGTTCATGGTGATTTATATCCTACTCATGCTTGCACTCAATGTTGGTTAATCTCAATGCATGTTTCTGACTGTTGTCGCTCTCTAGTTGGTGGCTCCTCAATCTTTTACTAGCCTTCACTTGTACTAAGCGGGAATACTGCTTGTTCATCCAATTCCATAAACCCAAAGTTATTCCATATTAGTCCACCATACCTACCTATATGCGGTATTTACCTGTCGTTCCAAGCAAATTTGCATGTGCCGAACTCTTAACCTTCAAATGATATTCTGTTTTTGTATGCCCGATTTGCTCATGTAGCGACTGGGGGCTGTCAGTATCTTCCATTCTAGGTGGGTTATTCTCACGATGAGTGTTGTCATTCACGAGAAAGTGGCTGGTAATCAGAATGCCCAGTTCCATGCTCAAATCAAATCAAAATATAATTTCAAACAAAACTCCCCCAGGACTGTTGCTGGTATGGACGGTACCTGTTGTTTCGGACAAGCTATGGAGTGTGATTGTTGGTGGAGGGAGAGTAAAAACGTTACCATTCTGTTTGGGAACCGCCTATAATGTATCTAGTATGGAAGATACTAAGATCTCTTGGTTGTTATGTTGACAATGAAAGCATGCCGCTCAAAATTATATCCATCTCTATTTTAAAGCTAGAGCTGTGGCACCTCTGCAAATCCCTGCTTCCCTGTGCGAAGGGCCTATCTATTTACTTTTATTGTTGAGTCATCATCATCTTATAAAAAGCACCAGTTAGAGAGTACCACTGTCATTTGTGTGCTTTGCTATTAATTGATACCGAGTATGAATATGACTAGATCTCTTTTACCCTGAATTACAGTGTCTAATCAGTCCTTGATCTTCAGGGGTGCTCTGCATTTATGTTTTGCGGTCTCAGAAAGGGCTATGAGATACCATCTTGTTATATCATATCATGATTGTTTTGAAAAAGTGTTGTCATCCGAGATTTATTATTATTGCTCGCTAGTTGATTATGCCATTGATATGAGTAAATGTGAGACCTAAATGTTTTTGTGAATATGATTAGTTTATAATCTTTGCTGAAAACCTGAATGCTGGCTACACATATTTGCAACAACAAGATCAAACAGAGTTTGTAAAAGTTTTTCTTCATCATTTTCAATTTGTCAACTGAATTGCTTGAGGATAAGCAATGGGTTAAGCTTGGAGGAGTTGATACGTCTTCATTGTATCTACTTTTCCAAACTCTTTTGCCCTTCTTTTGGACTCTAATTTGCATGATTTGAACGTAACTAACCCGGACATGCACTATTATCAGCAGATTTGCCTTGGTGTTATTTTTGTGCAGAAAAAGAACTTCTCGGATTGACCTGAAAATTTATGGGGATTATATTTGGAATAAATAAATAATATTGGCGAAAGAATCAACCAGAGGGGACCCACCACGTGTCCACAAGGGTGGAGGGCGCGCCCCAGGGGGGCGCACCCCCTGCCTGTGGGTCCCCTGGACCTCCTCCGACCCTAACTCCAACTCTATATATTCACGTTCGGGGAGAAAAAAATCAGAGAGAAGGATTCATCGCGTTTTACGATACCGAGCCGCCGCCGCCTCCCGTTCTTCATCGGGAGGGCTGATCTGGAGTCCGTTCGGGGCTCCAGAGAGGGGGATCCATCATGATCATCATCAACCTTCCTCCATCACCAATTTCATGATGCTCATCGCCATGCATGATTAATTTTGTCATAGGCTTGCTGGACGGTGATCGGTTGGATGAGATTTATCATGTAATCGAGTTACTTTTGTTATGTTTGATCCCTAGTATCCACTATGTTCTGAGATTGATGTTGCTATGACTTTGCTATGCTTAATGCTTGTCACTAAGGCCCGAGTGCCATGAATTCAGATCTGAACCCTTTATGTTTCCACGAATATATTTGTGTTCTTGATACGATCTTGCAAGTTGTAGACACCTATTACGAGTTATGATCCGCATACCCCAAGGTGACAGTAATTGGGATTCCTTCCGGTAATTACCATAGTTTGAGGAGTTCATGTATTCACTAAGTTCTAATGCTTTGGTATGGTTCTCCACTAAAAGGAGGCCTTAACATCCCTTAGTTTCCTTATGGACCCCGTTGCCACGGAAGGGTAGGACAAAAGATGTCATGCAAGTTCTTTTCCATAAGCATGTATGACTATATTTGGAATACATGCCTACATTATATGGATGCATTGGAGCTAGTTCTGTGTCACCCTAGGTTATAACTGTTGAATGATGAATGCCATCCAACATAATTATCCATAACTCATCCATTGCCTATGAGCTTTTCACATATTGATCTTTGCTACATTACATTTCCGTTGCCATTCTTACAATTGCTACAAAACTGCTACTGTTACTTTTGCCACAGTTATCGTTACTTCCATACTACTTTGCTACTAAATACTTTGCTACAGATATTAAGTGTTTCGGGTGTGGTTGAATTGAAAATTCAGCTACTAATACTTGAGAATATTCTTTGGCTCCTCTTGTGTCAAATCAATAAATTTGGGTTGAATACTCTACCCTCGAAAACCGTTGTGATCCCCTATACTTGTGGGTTATCACGCCCCAGCAAGCCTTACCACACATGGTGGTTCATTGTGACCCTGTTGCGAAGAAGTTGAGCATTGCCATCCATATGTGGGGCTTACAGGGAAGAGTGGGACTGGCGCCCCTGCAACAACAATTGAGAAATTAAGAGAAGATAAGTTGGAGAACCCTCTTCCAATTTTGAGGGTCTTTTTTTAGGGTATCCTTTGCGACTCCTTTTGTTTAGACCCTGATGTTCTGTACGGGACATCCTATCGCGAAGGGAATCTTCTGTTGTTGGTTGGGTCCTCGTTTGTTTCAAAGTCCGCTCAACAGACCTGGCAGCCGCATCGATAATGTTGAAGGGTAACTTGTCGGTGGCACCTATGCAAGCAAGAACACTAAGGGCCTGTCCCCAAGGCAACATAGCTAGTGTTTGCCCCAGCAGGCTCCCAGCATGCATAAGATTTGCTATCATACAAGAATGATGGGCAAGATAAACTTAAAGGATAGCATTGGTCCACACAACTACTTAAGAGTACTATGACATCATGGAAAGTAGCAAGATCTGACATAAAGACGAAATATGTCTTTTTGTCTGGCAGCATTATAGCACGCGAAGCAGGAGAATTCAATCCTGGTGGCCTCCTTGGACCCGGGGAACTCAAAGAACTTTTTCGGCTAAGGGCCCGACAACTTGAGCGGCAGCAGAGGTATCCGTCCCTGGCGGCAGCCTCTTGAAAGCATCAGAGAGGTCGACGTGGATGGCGCTGCACATAATTAACAAGAAGAGTGAAGATGGCGTCCCAAGCAAATTTCCAAGACTCACTGGCGAAGCAAGCTGATCTGTCGTCTTCATACATCTTCAGCCCTTCAATGAGACCCTCAAAGAAATATATCAGCTTGACGCTCGGGACCTCATGCTCATTGACGGAGAAAGTCCAGATCTTCATGTTCATCTTGGCAATCTGGGAGGATATACACTCGACTATGTTCACCAGACTCTACGACCAGAGGTTGTACAGTTCAACCTGCTCCGTGAGCTTGTGCTCTGCATCCTTACGAAGAGTTCCGACAGTATTGACCTCTTCCGCCAAGGCCCTCTCACGGTTTTTGGCCTGTTCAAGGTCCTTCTCAAGGGTGGTGAGCTTGGTGTTCAGACCCTCGATGGTGTTGGAGGCAATATTCAGATCCTGGTCCTTGGATGTAAGCTACGATTGCAGCCCCTCCAACATGGAGGTTGTTTTCAGCGCCTCTTCCCAGAGAGCCTCGATCTCTTTCTTGTTCCTGGCAAGCTCTTTCTCCGGTTTCCCCATTACGGCCTCAAGCTCTGTCTTGGCTCTAGAGATTGTGGCGAGGCTGTCGGAGACCTCTTTGAGTTTCGCTGCCGCATCTTGAGCCTGCGAGTCGGTGGCCCTTTTGTGGCTGTCCTCCAGGTCCTTTGTGCGCTACTGAACAAGGTTTTCTAATTTGTCATCTTTGGCACAGAGGGCGTCGTATAGGGCCTAGTCACGAGTGGCAATATCTCTGGCTTAGGCATTGAGCTGCCTCTCGCACTCTGTTAGCCTGGCATCACGAGGTCTTGTCTCCCTCTCTCTCTGTGTGGCGGCCATCATTTTCTCCTCTAGAGCCCTGAGCTCGGTGGATCGAGCATTATACCAAGAGCGCAGTTCTTCTGCCTTATCTTTTAGTTGCTGGGTGGCTGCGACCTAGGCCCGGTGCTCATCTTGGACTGCCTGCCACATCCGGTCATACCTCTCCTGCACTTCCTTAATCCGAGTGGCCACTGTCTCCAAGAAGACCAGGTCCTTGGAGCTGTCATCGGGGTCACTCACTTTTTTGGCCCTCTGGGTCAGGGGAGCCAAGATGTGGCCGATTTCTTCATGAAAGTTTACCCCAGCAAGAACTGAGGGGCCGGGGGCTGTCGGGGTGGGATGAGCAACAATCATCTCAAAACTGCTTGCCGGAATAGTCACCTCCGCATACGAAGAGTCACTTTGAAGAGGTGCTTTCTCTTCAACTTCCATGATGGGGCCAGAGATGCTGCCGGGGATCCCCCATGTCCGTTTCGCGGCTATGTGGGTACCCCTGGGGGCTTTTGTGTGTCCCTCGTCAGTGGTGATCTTGAGGGCCTCCGCGGTGGAATCCTTCCCTATGTCAGCCACTTCCTCCAAGAGCTCCTTCTCTTTAAGCACGGGGGCTGCAAGGAAGATTGGAGGCAAGAAAGGCATAAGATCCAAAAGCTCGCTCCCAAAGAATCAAGAGAGCAAAGATTTTTCGAATAAATGCTCAAAAATAATTGATTTACCTGCCGGCGGTAGCTGGGAAGAAACTTCTCTTTCCCTGGCAGTGCTGGTTGGAGGGCGTCTACCGCCCTCTTCCCCTATGGGGGTGGCCTCCACGTGGGCAGACCCGGCAGAAGGAGGCCTTGCCGGAGACCCCCTTCGTTGGGTGTCGCTTGCAAAAGGAGTTGAAGTGGTCACCGCTTGCTGCCAAACTTCCCTCTGGGGGCTCCCGCCAGTTTCCTTGGCGGGAGACATGAGGACTTCAAAATGGCCACCGGCTGATGCGGTCTGACCCATGCCTTCGCTCAAAGGTCTAGCCCGGGGACTAGGTACGGGGTCACCTCCGACGTCCCTTGCTAGTTCAATGTTTGACACAGATCTTAACCCCTTCGTCGTCTTGGCCTGCTTGGCTCGTTGAGCTAGAGTCTCTTCGTCCTTGTCAGAGCCAACAGCGTAAGGTCAGTTGAGAATCAAATAAAAGCAGAAGAGAAATCGTAATTAAGAAAACAAGGTTCTTCCTTACTCTGGGTCATCCAGAATGGCGTCCATCTCCTATACTAGAGGCGGGGGTGATTCCCTGGCCCTTTTAAGTGGTGGAGAGGTTCGCCTCGCTAACAGTGTCGGGCTTGATGGTGGTGTGGGGTCACCACCCTTCACGACATGCTACCAAGAAGGTGGTGTCGGGGCTTGGGTGAGTCGAGCTGAATGACAACGGGTGGTCCCTCGCCTTGGCGCTCTTGGCGGTCGTCTTCTTCACCTTGGGCCCAGCCCATCACGAAGAAGCGACCATTGGCTTTCGGCTACCTCTCTTGTGGAGTCAGCGCTTCTGCTCTAGATCGTGTGGACCCTCCTCATGTCCTTCCTCCTCTTCAGGCATTGTGGCCCCCTCTGCCCCGACAGCCTCTTCCTCGGCAGCCTCGGTCCCGGCAGCCTCAGACCCGGCAGCTCTTGTCCCAGCAACCGTGCCTCCTAGAGCCACAAGCTCAGTGATCTCTTCATCAACATGCTCCTCCTCTAAGGAGTTCACCTCATCATCATCACCAGCTTTCGTGACAGCCTTGAGCCTTCGGGCTTCCTCAAGCCTACTGCGGATGTACTTCTGCTCCTCCTCGGTGGTGCCCTTGGTGAAATCCGTCTCCTTCCTAGTGGCCCTCTCCTCTAAGCTGGAGGCCCAGTTCATCTCATCCTCCAAGCTGGGCAGCTCCCAATCTTCCTTGACCCATTAGCATTGCAATCTGGCATCCACTTGATGATCTGGTCCAATGCAGAGTAGATGTGCAATGGAACAATCCTTGCTGGCAAGTGGAAGGTCTGTGCCTTGTGGAATAGTTGCTCGCACAGCTAGGCATGACTCATGACGGTTAGATTGTTGGCAACACCAGGATACAGCTGCATCCAGTCCGCGACATTCTTGTACCCCCAAGTAAAGCGACCTCGTTGCTACAACGAGGCAATGTAGCACTGGAGGAAATCTTCCCCCACATGTTCAATGGTGTGCCCGACAGCCTTGAGGAGGGCAAACCCTATTCAGCATGGTGCAAAGTCTCTCGCCAGTTTCTCCCATGTTACTCCAATCCTAGCCGTGCACCATGCACTTGGTCCGTGGCAGGCAAAACGGAGGGGCTTCTAGGTCCTTGATCCAGCACCAATCCCCTCTCCACTCGTTCCACTTGCCATGCAATTGCCCTCCAAGGTAATCCCAATCTTCTCTCCTCCCCCGTGGAATCCATGATATGTTTCACGAAAGGGATTTATCCTCGATACAAGGGATGTAGAAATGGTGGAACAGATCCACATTAGGGGCAACTCCGATGAAATTTTCGCAGAAATTGGCAAATACCGCCATGCACATCAGTGCATTGGGCATGAAATCTAGCAAGTGAAATCCAAAAGCATACATCATTGCACTGAAGAAATCGAAGAAAGGCGGAGAGAGCCCGTAGTAAAAATAGGTGTAGAAGAATGGATATGAGTCACTCGGAACCTTGGATCCATCGGGATGAGAATTGTGTCGGCGTTCTGGGAACGGGGGTCCCCAGACTTGCCTGCCTGCGGCGTGGCTCAAGTGGCGGCCCAGTACGGCCCATCTTCATCAACTCACACTCAAGGCCCTCGCGAGGGGCCAAGCCTCATAGGGCGGACGACGCAAGGCTTCCTCAGGAGCAGCCTCACCAGGCAGGCTCACGAGAAGGCGGAGAGATCAAGGCAGGGGTACCTCGCGAGGTGCTCGTGACGCAAGCCATGACGACCGAGACCAGGCGGGCGCCGGCCTGCACTGTGTCCTTGTTTCCTCTTTGGTGCAAAGGGGGCAAGCACAGGTGCGGAGTACCGAGGCATCAGGCACATGTTACCATTCCGGTGCAACAACACCAAGACCAGCAGAGTGGCAGGACAGAGGTCACCGTGGAGCCCAAGACGGCATCATCGCCAGTGCCTTTGGCAGCCGAAGACCAACTTTAGTCAGGATAACTTGTACTAGATGTTCCCCTTCAAAATGGCCGTTGTTGGCGCCCTTCCCGCTCAATATTTGGGAAGAGGACCAAGGCCTCTATAAATAGGGCTAGCCACCACAGTAGAAGGCATCTCATCTAGAGCCATCGAGAGCGGATCAAATCCTTCTCGAGCGACCGCCACCACAAGAACACCTCTTGCGAGGCTGTTCTTCCCTTGTGTTTTTCATCATCAGCCCCTGAGGCAATCCACCACACCACACATTGGAGTAGGGTATTACACCACAACGGTGGCCCGAACTAGTATAAATCTTGCGTCCCCTGCGTTGTTCATCGTTTAGCTTAGATTCTCAGCGAGGCGTTCAGACGTGGGTCAGTAGGGGAAAGATCTTCACGCGCACCCCAGAGTTCGAACCTTAAGGGTTTTGCCGGAACCCGATATCCGACAAACTGGTTCTCCATGGCCCTTGGTTCGCCTCCCCCACATATAGGCGTATCTTTGGATCAAGGCATTACCACGTTCTCTTGCCGCCACCAGACCAAAGCTTCCTCCTCCTTCTTCTTCTCTGCCCTCAGGTCTTCTAGATCGGCCGCTTGCTTTCCCTTCACGGCTCTCTTCTTGCACCCCATTTCCTATGGGCGGTGGGAAGGGGAAGATCTAGAGGTAAAGAGAAGAGGGAATCGCAGCGGAGGCAGTTTCCATCGGAAGGAAGAAGATGAAGCGAGAGGGGCGAAAGGTGTGAATGAGCAACGCTCCTTTGCGTCTGCCCTATTTTATTGGGACCACACGAGGAGGGGTTGGTTCTCCACTATTCCCCTACAAAACCGACTTTTTACAGGCGCACTCCCCCAATAACAGCTGCAAAACCATGATTGCACGACTCATAGTAACTGCGCGGAACGGATGTGCGATTGACACGACAGTAAGATCATTACATGTGGGCAGAGGATTTCTGCCGCGTGTCTGTGCACTGCTTGGGGCCTAAGCCAATGCACCTGCAGGCCCATTTTTGCTCAGGCCCGGGGGCTACTATCGATGTACACAAACAGGGGTGCTTGTTCCCCCTAACTCGTGCACAGACAGGCAGGGCCTCGAGGTAAACCGCCCTTGTTGGGCGTATTAAAACCCAAGAAGAACAGGATAGCAGAAGGCCACCTTAGGAAGGCCTCCCTTGCCGGGAAGGAGAGTCTGGCCAGGTCTAGGTCGCACCTAGGGACAAGTCCAGTTCGCCGTGGCAGGCTTGCCGGGACCACCCAGATCAGGACCCGCCAAGCCCCTTCGCCGGGGAACCTTCACCAAGACGCCACTGCTCCACATCGCACCTCGACCGATAATCCGTGCGGTGTCAAGGTATCAGGCGACCATGTGGATCCTATCAAGCATGTGGCATCATGATAAAGAAGAGATTAGCTTTATTGACACCCATCCAGAGGGCGTGTCACGCTGCTAAGAAGAGGCAGATAACCGGCGCGGCAAGCTTGTCGGGCTTTGACCTTCGCGCGACACCTAGTAGTGCATTAAATGCGCTTTACCCTAACTGTAGGAGTTAGGGATGATAGCACGGTTAGCTATCTAATCACACTCAAATGACTGTTTTGCCATTGTGGTCGCCCCTTCAGCTATAAAAGGAAGACCAAGGCAACCTAGCAAACGGTTCGAACCTTTCAACCCCCACACTTGTACACACGCAGTTGCACTCCCCTAGGCATCCTTGCCGGGCTAGCGCACCTCGTGTCTTCACCTTCCTCAAGCGTAATCCACCATAGCAGGAGCAGGGTTTTATGCTGCAGAGCGGCCTGAACCTGGGTAAAGAGAGCTGTCCATCGCCGAGTTGTCTCCTGCTATTTCTGCTCTTTGTGCAATGTGACCGTCCCCTTGCCGAACCACAAAGGGGCATCCATGCCCCATAGGTGATCGTGCTTCCACGCCAACATAGGGTCAACCAAGCTAGAGCACATAGTGACTTGTGGCTGCACAGGTAAGCTTCCCGTCAAGGTATATCCATTCGTCTCTTCGTGCCTGGGTAAAGCTTCCGGCAACATGTCATGGCGCCTCTTGATACGCCTCCATCATATCTACTTTTCCTAACGCTTTTGCTCTTGTTTTAGACTCTAATTTGCAGAATTTGAATGAAACTAACCTGGACTGACACTATTTTTAGCAGAACTACCATGGTGTTGTTTTTGTGCAGAAATAAAAATTCTCGGGATCGGACGAAACTTTTTGGAGAATTATTTTGGAGTAAATAAAAAATACTGGAACCAAGACCCACTAGAGGGGGGGCCTAGCTACCCACTAAGCACCAGGCACCCTGGTGAGTAGTGGGGCCCACGAGGCTCCGCTGACCCTGATTCCAACACTATAAATTCCTAATTCGGAGAAAAAATAAGAGAGGAAGTTTCATCGCGTTTTACGATACGAAAAGCCGCTGCCACCTCCTGCTCTTCATCAAGAGGCCAGATCTGGAGTCCGTTCGGGGCTCCAGCGAGGGGGATCTTCGGTCGTTGTCATCATCAACCATCCTCCATCACAAATTTCATGATGCTCACCATCAGGAGTGAATAATTCCTTCGTAGGCTTGCTGGACGGTGGTGGGTTGGATGAGATTCATCATGTAATCGAGTTAGTTTTGTTAGGGCTGGATCCCTAGTATGCACTATGTTCTGAGATTGATGTTGCTATGACATTGCTATGCTTAATGCTTGCCACTAGGGCCCGAGTGCCATGATTTCAAATATGAACCATTTATGTTTTCACCATTATATCGATGTACATGATCTGATCTTGCAAGTTATATGCAGCTATTATGTGTTATTGTCCATAAACCCCAAGGTGACAATAATTGTTATACTTTCCAGTGATGACCGTAGTTTGAGGAGTTCATGTATTCACTATGTGTTAATGCTTTATTCCGGTTCTCCACTAAAAGGAGGCCTTAACATCCCTTAGTTTCCTTATGGACCCCGCTGCCACGGGAGGGTAGGACAAAAGATGTCATGCAAGTTCTTTTCCATAAGCACGTATGACTATATATGGAATACATGCCTACATTATATTTATGAACTGGAGCTAGTTCTGTGTCTCCCTAGGCTATGACTGTTATATGATGAATATCATCCAACAAAATAACCGATCCAATGCCTACGAGATTTTCACATATTTTTCATGCTAAGTTACTGTTGCTATTGCTATAGTTACAACCGCTACAAAACTGTTACTGCTATTACCATTACCACTGCTATCATTACTACTACTATCAAACTATCATACTACCATGCTACTGATCACTTTGCTCCAGATATTAAATCTGCAGGTGTGGTTGAATTGACAACTCAACTGATAATACTTACAGATATTCTTTGGCTCCCCTTGTGTTGAATCAATAAATATGGGTCGAATACTCTACCCTGGAAAATTGTTGTGATCCTCTATACTTGTGGGTTATCAAGACCTTTTTCCGGCGCCGTTGCCGAGGAGCATAGCTATATTTGTTGATTCACTTGGGACTTATATATATTGCTCACTATGAGTAATATGAAAGATACCAGAACCAAGATCGTTCCCTCTAATACGAGGGGAGGTAAGGAATTGCCATGACACTCCGCACTTGATTCACCTTCTGTTTTGAGTTAGCTTGCAACACCACCACATGCTATTAACGTGATATGTCACAAGTAATTGATGATGATACTTTTGCTATGAATGATGCTTATGATGATGCTAGTACCTTGTGTGACGCCCACGATTCAATCGTACACTAATCATACATGCAAATGTGTACGATCAAGATCAGGGACTCACGGGAAGATATCACAACACAACTCTAGACACAAATCAAAATAATACAAGCTTCATATTACAAGCCAGGGGCCTCGAGGGCTCGAATACAAGCTCGAAACATAAGAGTCAACGGAAGCAACAATATCTTAGTACAGACATAAGTTAAACAAGGATGCCTTAAGAAGGAAAACACAAAAGCAACAACGATTGAAGATGCAAGGCCTCCTGCCTGGTACCTCATAACTACTCCTGGTCGTCGGTGGTCTCCACGTAGTAGTACCCGTCGGCGGAGGCATCTGGCTCCAGGGATCCACCATCTGGTTGCAGCAACCAGAAATAAGAGAGAAGGGGGGAAAGGGGTAGCAAAGCAACCGTGAGTACTCATCCAAAGTACTCGCAAGCATGAGATCTATACTAAAAATGCATTGGTATTAAATGGAAGGGTTGTATATGTGGACTGAACTGCAGAATGTCAGAATAGAGGGGGAAGGCCTAGCCTATCGAAGACTAGCATCTTCAAACGGCTCCAAGCATCTTGCAGCATGTAGAAGAGTAAAGAGTAGCATTTTAATATTTAACAAGCATGTTGTAGAATCAATGCCCAGAGATCCTTCTCCAACTCCCTGCGGAAAAGCAATCTCGGAGCCACATATCCATCACATATCTCAAGTATCCATTTCTAGTTATATAAGATCAGGTTTAAGTCTGAATATCCATTACCTTGGACACGGTATTCGAATATATAACTTCCATGCAAGGGTGTACCACATTACCCAACACGCTTGATTACTCTGGTCGGACACACTTTACTGGGTCAATGCCTGGCCTCAGAAGATCAACACGTTGCAGCCCTACCTAGGCTCAACAGAGAGGTCCCCGCCAGTCTACATCCTAAGTGCTCTCGGGCCTCGGGCCCATTGCCTGAAGCACTCCGGGTCGTTGCGAGCAGGGTGGATACCAGCACCGCCTCGGATGGCCAGCACGATCCGACCGTGCCGCACTGCTGAACTAGACATCTGACAAAGCTTCGGCTAATACTGCAACATCGAGGCCCATAACTATTTTCGCGTGGTGGTTAGTGTGTAAAGGCCGGAGGCCAACTCAGAACAAATACCCAAATCTGTTAGTGCATTGGGGGCTCGCGGAAACGAGCAGACTCACGATAATGTGACCCCGTCGCCCCGTCTCATGGACTTACGGCAAGGGCCCAGACTGCCCGTCTGTGCCGCATAGAAAACTCACCGGTGCTCTACGGGCTTGCCAGACTTTCACATCAACTCACGGGTACCCACCAGGGCCGACCTGACTTCGATAATGGTCTCAAGTAAATTCAAGGTAACCGTGTGTCCAATCAAGGAGGAAAACCTGAGGAATCACCCCCGGTGGATTCCACTCGATATAATAATCAAGGTGAACGTAAGAGGAACCACCCTCGAGGTTCACACTTGAGGGGTTGCACGAAGAGTCGTATCGGGAGTGGTCAAGGAGGAATCACACTCGATAACCATGCCCGAATAGCTACACTACAAAGTCATCATCAGGAGTGTGTTGCGAGGTATCACCCCCGGCACTTGATAGTAGCTCTGCAGAGTCGAGCAACAAAAGGGGCATGATGTGATGTGATGTGAGGTGTCGGGCTCTGGTCGTCGATCACGTTGATCGAGTCATCGATGATGAAGCAGGGGCAACTAGGACAAGGTGGGGGTCAATGATGGATCACTAACCAACCTATACTAAGTAGTTTAAAATAAGCAGGTAGGTAACAAAAGCAGGTACAAAAGCAGGCTATGCATCAGAATAGGAGCAATAAATTACAGTATCAAAATCTATTGCAGGCATGAGGGAATAGAATGGGAGATATCAGGATGATCAAAGGGGGGGCTTGCCTGGAAGCTCTGCTGAAACGATAGAAGGGTCGCCGTCGACGTAGTCGATCACAGGGGCATCAGCAGCGGTCTCGGGGTCTACCGGAGATAAGAGGGGGAAGAAACAATAAATAAAGAGCAAAAAAGAGCAATACTATGCATTGCTAGGCAATAAGCAGCGCTAGGGGTGATCTATCGCAGCCCTAGTCGATTCGGCGAAGGGGATAATATCCGGGAAAGTTTTCCCGGTTCCGGACGTCTGTCAGACAGATGAACCGAAGGAGAAAGGTTTGATGTTCGGTATGCTAGGGACGTCAGACAGACGAATGGAGGGCGTATGCGGATTCATCTCGTCGTTCTGAGCAACTTTCATGTATAATACTTTTTCATCCGAGTTACAGATTATTTTATATGAATTTTCTAAGTTTTATTGTTGGTTTTATTTTATTTTGATTTAATCCAAATTAACCAAGTCAAACCAACTAGTCAAAAGGGGTAGGTTTGGCCCACATGTCATTGTCATAGGTGTAGATTACTTAGTCTAACTTAATTTAAACTAGGGGGGCACATGCCATTGTTTATAAAGACTAATTAGCACTAAATTAGTTCCTACCTAAACAAGTCCTAATTAATCCTAGATTAATTAAGCCAGGGACCGGCCGGTGGCTGTGGTTGTGCACACACACGAACATACGCACAAGACACACACACGCTGCACACACACACACACGGCAATAGCCATGGTCGTGGCAAGCGGCGGCAGTAGGCACACGCGCGGCGAGCAACGGCAGCAGGCGAGCGCACGCAGCAGGTAGGAGCGGCAGTAGCTGTGGCTAGGAGCAAGCGGGCACGCTGAGCAGCGGCAGCAGCACTACTAGGAGTACGCAAAGGAGCAGCTAGCACAGCAGCAATGGGAGCGCGCGGGGTGCAGCCGAAGAGCGGCAGGGCGTGGTTCGGTCATGGGCGGCCGAGCGCGCGCGTTGGCTTGGTGGGCGCACGACGCGAGCGCCTCGATGGAGCTGCAACCATGTTGACCACAGACGAACGCGGGAGCGATGGCAAACAGCACAGATCGAAAGGGGAAAGCAAAGGGATCGGTAGAGGGGCTCACCCCGGTACTTGTGGATGAGGTTGGGAGGTCGGGGGCGGCCCGGAGCAGTGGCAACCGGCGACGAGATGCGACGGCCGCAGGCGAGGAATGGCTCGATGCCAAACGTATGGTGTGGCCCAGCTTGTCCTGGTGCTAGGAGAAGGAGTCGTTGATGGCGGTCCTCCTAGACATCTTCTCACGGCGCGGGGAGCACGGTAGCCGCGGCATCGATGGCAACATGTCGACGGCGGAGCTAGGACGTGGTTCAGATCGAGGGAGAGAAACGAGAAAGAAGAATGAGGGGATTAGGGTTCGGGGCGCCGCGAAGCAGGCCCTGTAGGCGTCGGGGAGGCCGCAGGATGGCCGGCACGTTGCCCCGCCGTGTCCAAGGCGGTTGGATGGCCTCCACGCGCTCCCATTCCTCCTATAGCAGGAGCAAGGAGATGAGTGGGGTGTGGGCCTCCCAGCCCAATTGGGCCTTTTTTCCTTTCTTTTCTTTTGTTCCGCCTCTATTTCCTATGTAAAAGAGCTACTGAAATATTTTGTTAAATGTGGCACTTTGCACAAAAATAGATAGGAACACAGTGAAGCTGCATAAAAAGTTTGTGGTCGGAAGGAGTTGGCTAACCATTTTTAGAAATTGGAATGGCCAATTTAATTATTGTTGGACCACAAAATGAAAGGGTCATTTTGGGAACTCAACTGAGGTTGGTTTCAACATGAAAATGACCAGGGAAATTTATAGCATAATATGAACATTTAAGTTTTACTGATCGAAGAAAATAAATATTTTACTTGCACTTTAAATTTGAATTTGGACCGGATTCAAACCAGCGCGAGTTTAACAACAGTAATCATGATGACGTGGCATCATTACCGGGGGCATTACTGTAGTTTAATTATCCGAGCGTCACAATTCTCCTCCACTACAAGAAATCTCGTCCCGAGATTTAAGGAGTGGGATAAGGGGAAAGCTATAAGGACGGATGTCTGAAAAGATCGGCATCCGGTAGTTATCTCAAGGAAGGAGATTTTAGTAGCACCAGGAAACGTATCGAGAGTGATGTGAGGAGGTCCAACAGGTTTCAACCGGGTAGGCATCCAGCTGATTCCTAAAACAGGTGATGAAGGGGTTCAAAGCAATGAATGATAATGTTTCCTCTGATACCGGAATGAAACATGATGATGAAGTTAGCTCGTGAATTACATACAAAGCCAAGTGCAAAGAATATTTTGGAATGAAGGTTGTACAGGTGAGTCAGGTCTCGATCTTGTGGAACTGTGGATTATGGGCCCACCATGTGGGTTAACAATAGGAAGGCGCTAATCACTTTGTACGGTCATGATAGCAAGGCAGGTCAGAGGATATATAGCCTGTCAATTATGTTGGCACCAATGTTGGTACCAAGGGCGAGGGACGAAGAGAACCATTTTCCTGCTTGTTAAGACGAGGTGGACCAATAGGCAAAGTTCTCATCCATCAGCGGCTACCGGAATGTCATCAACAATGGTAACAAGGTCTTACTGACAGAGTTTGTACACCGAGGTGTTACATAAGCAGGGAACTATCACTGCTGAAATATGTTAGGTTACAAGAAAGGTTAAACAAAACAATGGAAAGGAAAGTGTAGACTCGAATCAGTTATCCGCGTTCTTGAGTGTCTAACCACTCGAAACCCGTGGAAACTTGGAATCGGCGAGAAATAATAGTTGAGGAAGAACTCATAAGTTACGTAGTTCCGTGACATTCTCGAGATAATAGAGGGCAATACTTGAAGGTATATCAAAGTAGAGGTTGAATAGGTGAAATTATCTGAAGAAGACAAGTACTTTAACTTGTCTGAGAAATGGAACCAAAGAAGATCAATATGGTTGGAACCACAGTTGCAAAGGACCAAACATAGATACAAGATGAACTTATCCCAAGGGGATTATTATTATTACCAGAAGCTTCCATGATAAGTTCCACATCGGGTCCATGGGCATGAACACAAAGGTTCAAGGCCGACTCCCACTTCTCTAATGCACAACTTTCCATTCACTTCTCGCATCCGAAGAAGTTGTAGTGTTGAAATGTTATCCGAAGAAACGCTAGTAGATATAACCCGCATAATCTTCGAGTTCACACGGATTTAGGGAAGGCATAGATTAAACCCATATGGGCATTAGGAACATATACCACAACTTCACGAGTAAAAACTCAAGCCCAAAGCAGAGTATGGTTGAGGAAGCAGAAGATATAATTTACCAAAGCCATTATGTATTCGAAGAAAGGCTCACGAGGTTATTGAAATGGAAGACGCTGTCGGATAAAATCCAACAAAGGTTCTGGTGGTCCACAAGGAATCTGATGTGAGCAACGGTACTCAACTAGAAGAAGAAAGAATGCAAGGAGATCAGACTATAGGAACAACTGACTAATGCAAGCTCAAATGCAAAGGAATTATGATTTCCAAATCAAGGGACCAGAAGCAAATGCTCTAGTTAAGGATGGATAAGTTGAATAGACTCAGAATGACAATCAATCAAGGCTTGATTCATTGAACACCAGCTCATGTCCGGAGTGACGTCTGAACCAAGGGAAGAAATTTAAATAGGACTGATGATCGCGAGCATTCACAAACAAATTGAACCAAATGCTTGAAATTGTGATGACAAAGGATGCTAATGAGTATTGCTAGACATATGGAAGTAACCATAACACAAGCAGATAAGTATTTGCAGAGCAATAGTTGGAGAGGATTATCGGAAGCTCGGGTAGTACTTCAAAGTATCTTGTGAATCACTTGATTAACTAGGAATGAACAAATCCTTGAAAAGTGTGAGGAATTATTTAGAGTATTCATGTGGCAAGGAACTGTAGGGCAGTAAGCAAAAAGGATTCTCGGAACATCGGAGAGTATTTCAGGACATCTTGTAATAACAAGAGTAAGAGGGTATGAACGACAATGTAGGTAGTTACCCAAAAGGATTATCGATGTAGGGATCGCAATGGCGAAGGGTACAAGGGTCTTAGGAAAACATTGGAGAGTATCTTTAGAATCTTCTGGTGAAGCAGGCTGATACGTCTCCGTCGTATCTATAATTTTTGATTGTTCCATGCCAATATTCTTCAACTTTCATATACTTTTGGCAACTTTTTATACTATTTTTGGGACTAACATATTGATCCAGTGCCCAGTGCCAGTTCCTGTCTGTTGCATGTTTTTTTGTTTCGCAGAAACCCAATATCAAACAGAGTCCAAATGGGATAAAAACAGACGGAGATTTTTTTGGAATATTTATGATTTTTGGGAAGTAAAATCAACGTGAAACGGTGTTCGGGGTGGCCACGAGACAGGGGGGCACGCCCTCCCCTCCTGGGCGCGCCCTGGACTCTCGTGGGCCACCGGTAAGGCGGTTGACGCTCTTCTTTTGGTGCAAGAAAGCTAATTTTACGAGAAAAATCTGGGCGAAAGATTCACCCCAATCGGAGTTACGGATCTCCGGATATTTAAGAAACGGTGAAGGGGTAGAATCTGAGAACGCAGAAACAGAGAGATAGATCCAATCTCGGAGGGGCTCTCGCCCCTCCCAAGCCATGGGAGCCAAGGACCAAAGGGGAAACCCTTCTCCCATCTAGGGAGGAGGTCAAGGAAGAAGAAGAAGAAGGGGACCTCTTTCCCCCTTGCTTCCAGTGGCGCCGAAGCGCTGCCGGGGGCCATCATCATCACCGCGATCTTCACCAACACCTCCATCATCTTCACCAACATCTCCATCACCTTCCCCCATCTATATCCAGCGGTCCACTCTCCCGCAACCCGCTGTACCCTCTACTTAAACATGATGCTTTATGCTTCATATTATTTTCTAATGATGTGTTGCAATCTTATGATGTCTGAGTAGATTTTCTTTGTCCTACCGGTGATTGATGAATTGCTATGATTGGTTTGAGTTGCATGTTTTATTATTGGTGCTGTCCTATTGTGCCCTCCGTGTCGCGCAAGCGTGAGGGATTCCTGCTATAGGGTTTGCAATATGTTTATGATTTGCTTATGGTGGGTTGCGTGAGTGACTGAAACACAAACCCGAGTAAGGGGATTGTTCCGTATGGGATAAAGGGGACTTGATGCTTTAATGGTATGGTTGGGTTTTACCTTAATGAATCTTTAGTAGTTGCGGATGCTTGCTAGAGTTCCAATCATAAGTGCATATGATCCAAGTAGAGAAAGTATGTTAGCTTATGCCTCTCCCTCAAATAGAATTGCAATAGTGATTACCGGTCTAGTAACGTAGTCAATTGCTTCGGGACAATTTCACAAACTCCTACCACCACTTTTCCACACTCGCTATATTTACTTTATTGCTTCTTTATCTAAACAGCCCCTACTTTTTATTTATGTGTTCTTTATTATCTTGCAAATCTATCCTATCACACCTACAAAGTACTTCTAGTTTCATACTTGTTCTAGGTAAAGTGAACGTCAAGCGTGCGTAGAGTCGTATCAGTGCCCGATAGGACATGAGAAAGTATTTGTTCTACCTTTAGCTCCTCGTTGGGTTCGACACTCTTACTTATCGAAAGAGGCTACACCTATCCCGTATACTTGCGGGTTATCACAGGCCATCACCTAGAATGAAGGGGCTCCCCGGGTGAAAGTATTTACGAGAAACTAGAGTTATTGTTAGCAAAACCATTTGACCCGAATAGAAGAGAGATCAGATTCCCAGAGTATAGATGAGGAATAAAAGATACTAACACCACCAAATGGTGACGTGGGCCCGTAAGCCACACAGCCATGTTAGTAAATCAGTTTTTCAAAGACTAGACTCAACTTTGGCCAAGGATTTGGAAAGGGGGGTTCCTACAGGCAGTCGGCTCTGATACCAACTTGTGACGCCCCCGATTCAATCGTACACTAATCATACACGCAAATGTGTACGGTCAAGATCAGGGACTCATGGGAAGATATCACAACACAACTCTAAACACAAATCAAAATAATACAAGCTTCATATTACTAGCCAGGGGCCTCAGGGCTCGAATACATGCTCGAAACACAAGAGTCAGCGGAAGCAACAATATCTGAGTACACACATAAGTTAAACAAGTATGCCTTAAGAAGGCAAACACAAAAGCAACAACGATCGAAGAGGCAAGGCCTCCTACATGGGACTTCCTAGCTACTCCTGGTCGTCGGCTGTCTCCAAGTAGTAGCACCCGTCGGCGGTGGCATCTGGCTCCAGGGATCCACCATCTGGTTGCAATAACAGGAAAGAAGAGAGAAGGGGGGAAAGTGGTAGCAAAGTGATACGGCTCCAATGTATCTATAATTTTTGATTGTTCCATGCAATTATATTACCTGTTTTGGATGTTTATGGGCTTTACTTTACACTTCTATATCATTTTTGGGACTAACCTACTAACCGGAGGCCCAGCCCGAATTGCTATTTTTTTGCCTATTTCAGTGTTTTGAAGAAAAGGAATATCAAACGGAGTCCAAACGGAATGAAACATTTGGGAGCGATCTTTTTGGAACAAACGCAATCCAGGGGACTTGGAGTGGACGTCAAGCAACAAACGAGGCGGCCACGAGGGTGCCTGACGCCCCCTAGGGGTGGGCGCGCCCCCCACCCTCGTGGGCTCCTCGAGCGTCAACCAACCTACTTCTTCCTCCTATATATATCCACGTACCCTGAAAACATCCGGGAGCACCATGAAAAACTATTTCCACCGCCGCAACCTTCTGTATCCGCGAGATCCCATCTTGGAGCCTTTGTCGGTGTTCCGCCGGAGGTGGAATCGACTGATGCGTCCATTTTGCATCATGCTTTTATATCTATATTTATTGCATTATGGGCTGTTATTACACGTTATGTCACAATACTTATGGCTATTCTCTCTTATTTTACAAGGTTTACCATGGAGAGGGAGAATGTCGGCAACTGGGATTCTGGCTGGAAAAGGAGCAAATATTGGAAACCTATTCTGCACAGCTCGAAAAGTCGTGAAACTCCATGAAAGTCATTTTTGGAATTAATAAGAATTATTGAGCGAAGAAAGTACCAGAGGGGCCCCACACGCTCGCCACGAGGGTGGGGGCATGCCCACCCCTACTGGGCGCGCCCCCCTGCCTCATGGGCCCCCTGGTGGCCCTCCGGTGCCCATCTTCTGCTATATGAAGTCTTCTACCCTGGAAAAAATCATAAGCAAGCTTACGGGACGAAACTCCGCTGCCACGAGGCGGAACTTTAGCGGAACCAATCCAGGGCTCGGGCGGAGCTGTTCTGCCGGGGAAACCTACCTCCGGGAGGGGGAAATCATCACCATAGTCATCACCAACGATCCTCTCATCGGGAGGGGGTCAATCTCCATCAACATCTTCACTAACACCATCTCCTCTCAAACCCTAGTTCATCTCTTGTATCCAATCTTTGTATCAAAACCACAAATTGGTACCTGTGGGTTGCTTGTAGTGTTGATTACTCCTTGTAGTTGATGCTAGTTGGTTTATTTGGTGGAAGATCATATGTTCAGATCCTTAATGCATATTAATACTCCTCTGATCATGAACATGAATATGCTTTGTGAGTGTTTGTTCCTGAGGACATGGTGAAGTCTTGCTATTAGTAGTCATGTGAATTTGGTATTCGTTCGATATTTTGATGAGATGTATGTTGTCTCTCCTCTAGTGGTGTTATGTGAATGTCGACTACATGACACTTCAGCATTATTTGGGCCTAGAGGAAGGCATTGGGAAGTAATAAGTAGATGATGGGTTGCTAGAGTGACTGAAGCTTAAACCCTAGTTTATGCCTTGCTTCGTAAGGGGCTGATTTGGATCCACTAGTTTCATTCTATGGTTAGGTTTACCTTAATACTTATCTTGTAGTTGTGGATGCTTGCAATAGGGGTTAATCATAAGTGGGATGCTTGTCCAAGAAAGTAGATCACCCAAGCACCGGTCCACCCACATATCAAATTATCATAGTAACGAACGCAAATCATATGAGCATGATGAAAACTAGCTTGACGATAATTCCCAGGTGTCCTCGGGAGCGCTTTTCTCGTTATAAGAAATTGTCCAGGCTTGTCCTTTGCTAAAAAAAGGATTGGGCCACCTGGCTGCACTTTATTTACTTTCATTGCTTGTTACCCGTTGTCGGTGTCAAAACCGGCGGATCTCGGGTAGGGGGTCCCGATCTGTGCGTCAAGGCTAATGGTAACAGGAACCAAGGGACACAGATGTTTACCCAGGTTCGGGCCCTCTCGATGGAGGTAAAACCCTACTTCCTGCTTGATTAATATTGAAGATATGGGTAGTACAAGAGTAGATCTACCACGAGATCGTAGAGGCTAAACCCTAGAAGCTAGCCTATGATGGTATGATTGTAATTGTGATCGGCCTTCTAAGGACCAACCTCTCCGGTTTATATAGACACCGGAGAGGACTAGGGTTTACATGGAGTCGGTTACAAGGAAGGAAACACAATATCCGGATCGCCAAGCTTGCCTTCCACGCAAAGGAGAGTCCCATCCGGACACGGGTCGAAGTCTTGAGTCTTGTATCTTCACGCTTCAATAGTCCGGACGTTGTACACAGTCCGGCTGTCCGGATACCCCCTAATCCAGGACTCCCTCAGTAGCCCCTGAACCAGGCTTCAATGACGATGAGTTCGGTGTGCAGTATTGTCTTCGGCATTGCAAGGCAGGTTCCTTCTCCGAATACTCCAAAGTAATTATCGAACACGTAGACCGTGTCCGGATCTGCAAGATGATCTTCACATAGCATAAATTTGATCCGCTGGCAATCTTCGTGCGTCGTGCCCATGCATCATGGCCTGGTCCAACGCGAACCGGCGTTTCTTACCCCACCTCGACTCGTGTTATGTGGCGGTTTTATTGGCACGTCCCATCAAGGCAGAGATCATGTTCCTCTTATTACGGGATTTTCCATTAATATGGGCGTGCGTGACCCCACGACGGCCGTTGGTATAACTCTGTGCGTTTTTAGATAAGCCTCAAACGGTCACACCGAGGACTCTTGATATTCACCCTCTTTATAAAGGGGTCGAGGCCTATGCCTTTTTTCTACCTTCCTCTCGCCTTCTCGGACCTCGAATTCTAACACCCGAAACCCAAGCTTCAACACCCCAGATCCTCCAATATGTCCAGATCCGTCCCTCAAGGCCGGTGGGTGGCCTCCTCGATTCAAAAGGAAGACATTGCGAAGCTTAGGGAGGTCAGATACCTGACTGCCGACATCCAGCACAGGCTTCCTGCTCCAGGGCAGGTCATCCCCACAGCAGAGCCTAATGAGTGTGTCGTTTTTGTCCCGCACTTCCTCCGCGGCTTTGGCTTGACCCTCGACCCCTTTGTGAGGGGCCTCATGTTCTACTATGGGTTGGATTTTCAGGATCTGGATCCAGACGCTATCCTTCATATCTAGTCGTTCATTATCGTGTGCGAGGCTTTTCTCCACATCACCCCACACTTTGGCTTTTGGCTTAAGACCTTCAATGTGAAGCCAAAGATGATTGAGGGGCGACATGTGGAGTGCGGAGGTGCCGTAATAAGCAGGAACGCCAATGCCCCATGGCCAGAGGGTTCTTTCCCAGAAGTATCCTGTATGGCAACGGAGGTGGTTTTATGTCACGGCTCCCAGAGGCACAAAGTGGGCAGCCGCCCCCAAGTTCCGCTCGGGCCCTCCGTCACAGTTGGCGTCTTGGAAAGACGTATGACGGAATTGGGTGCCCGCTGGTGATGTACCACTACTGCAGAATCGCATCCGGAGCTTCTTGAGAGGGACATTAACCTCGTCAGCATAATGCAAGTGATGTTAATCTGACGGATGTTGCCGTGCCAACGCCGGCCTCTCCGGATGTGGGAGTTCAATCCGGAGGGTCCGAGGGCTGTCAAGCACTTCTTCGGCCTGAAGATCGAAGAAATGTGCAAATTATTCTTCGGACAGAAAGTAGAGTGTCCGGACACCACCGAGGATCCAGGCCTAAGTTGCAATCGCCTAGATACCCAAGTAAGTAATCTTGACACCGGACACCTTGTTTTGCGTTTGTCATAATTGTTTATTCTAAAAATCATCCGTGGCCAGGAATGGCTCAGCAAGGCGGAGAGAATCAGGTGTCCGGCGCCACTTCCCGAAGGCTCGCCTGGCCCTACTATGGCCAAGATGCTTGACCGGGTACTCAGCGGAATGCCTTCAGGGAAGGACAAGGGGAAGAACGAAGAAACCAAACTCCACACGCTAGGCATCCGAACCAGGGGAATTGTTACCTTCCCTAAGGAGGATAGTCGGGGAGGGGAGGCTAAGGCCTCCTCCCCGTGCGGGAAGAAAAGGGCCGCCTCTGAAGACTTGGAGGCGGAGACGCCCAATCCAGGGGAAAAGGTACCCCCGGGGGGCCTTGCCCCGACGGACACCCTCATCGCGTCGTGCACGCCAATGGGCCAGCCCTCCACCGAGTTGTAAGTCAATCATTAATTTGAAGGTACTATGTTTCTCCTAGATCAATAACTAGGATTCGTCTTTTGCAGTCCGGCTAGCAGCTCTTCTCAATAGAGTTCGTATTTGGGGGATCTTCCTCCGGAGATGATGGAGAGCGAGACCCCACCTACCTCTCCGGCTCATGAAGCGGGCGACACCGAGGTGTCGTCACGGAGGAGTCTGGATCTGCCTAAGCCGGAAGTCAATGCGTCAGCCGCCCTGAGCCCGGAGTGTTTGGCTCCCACGAGGGGCGATGCGAAGGGTCCGACGCAGTTCAATGTCCGGCCGGACGTACTGACGGGCTTACTAGAGCGAGCTGTGCTCTCGGAGGAGCACCGCTCATTAATGAGAGCGGTGCTCAAGAAGATTTCATCCTCTACAAGCGGTTTGAACGAAGCATTCACAAGCCTGCTCAGAGGCTTTGAGGTATGTAGTGAAAAATACACCATTTTATGGCTGAGTGGCACGCGCTAGGTGTGCTCCATATAGATAGTAGCCCTTGAGACTTTGGTTGCCCGCCCTAGGCGGCAAACGGGGGATCATAGACCAATGATTGTGCTGTAAATATGTGTAGGTACCTGTGGGTCCGGCCACTGACTAGTCCATTGATGTTGCCGAACTAACGAGGCAGATTCGATCGATTGATGCCGATATCACGCTGGTGAATGAGCGACCGGACAAATCACAAGGTATGTGCCCTGCCTTCCCTTGTATAGGAAAATATGAAGGTGGCATGATATTAATGTAATATGTTTGGACTGCAGATGGTGCTGCTGCCGTGGAGGCCCTGAGGGCGGAACTTGCTCAAGCCAAGGAACAAGCTCGGGTGAGCAATGCGGCTGCCCTAAAGGCGGCCGAGGAATTGAGGGCCGAACAGGCTGCTCATCGCCGAAGCGAGGAAAAGATAGCCGAAATGGCTGTTGATTTAAAAAATGCCGCCGACCGATATGAGCTCCTTAAAAAGGAGCATGAGGATAATTCGTCCGACCTGAACAAGGCACTTAATGCCACCAAGGAAATACGGACCGAGCTCAGGGGTGCGCGGGAGGAGCTTCAATAGGCCGGTAAAATCGCGGCTGGGGGCTCCTATTTGCTGCGGACGAAGTTTTTTGATCCGAAGTACGCTCCCCTGGACGAATGCTGGAGTCCTGCGGATGCATATGAGGATTTGGCGAAGAGTATGGCTGACGCTGCCGAGTTCGTCAAAGATCAAGGTGATAAGGAAGTGGAGAAGCTTTTCTGGTCGCAATTCCATGCTCCCACTCGCCCGCTGCCGTTAAGTGACAAAATGGCTGCTGTAGCGGAGCTTCACAGGCTGTCCGGGCTTGCAATGCGGTCTGTAATAGACCATCTTTGGCCAAAGGGGCCTAAGCCAGACAGTTACTTTGGTTTGGTGCAACAGTTCCTTGGGGCCGTGCCTCGGATCGATGCCATGAGGAGGTCGACGTGTATAGAGGGTGCACGGCTGGCTCTTGCCCGCCTTAAAGCCTATCGGACGGATATGGATACCACATTATAGCGGCCCAGGATCCGGTGGGGGGCCAATATCCGGCCGAGCACTACTTGGCACAGGTCACAGAAGGTGCCCGCCTAATAGAGGCGCAGTGCTCGAAGAATGTATTGTTCGAATGATGAATTGAATCATTGTAAAAACAATGTTTATTTTGGTTATGAGGCTATATTTATACTATTTGCCTGAAAATATGATTGTGTCCCCTGTGCGGCCGTTTATATATATGTATATATAAATATGTAATCCGAAAGTTAGCAGTGGTTGGCTTCAGCCCCCACGCATACAATGCGGGGGTGTTCATGAAAAATATGCTTAATCACACTTGATCCAACGTCTTGGTCCATTAAGGAGGTGATCGCACGTCGAACTAGGCAACCGGACTATATAGCTGCAACAATTTCGCTTAGCCGTGGGAGTCTAACGTTGGGGCTACTATGTAGCCCCTGGTACCTTCGCGTCCATCCGAATATGGCGCGTATGTACATGAGCGGGAAATGGCCCTTCGTTAATGCGGAGGAATCCTAAAGATTCCGGTGAGTCTTCGAGTGGTTGAACAGTCTCTCGCTGCACCATGACAGTCAGTTTTTGGCTTTCCCTACTAAGGTGCTCATCCGGAATAACCAGGGCACAATCGCAGTAGTTCTCCTTTGGCCACATTAGCCGATAATAACGGAACGTAAGGCGGCAAACCCAGGAGCCGGGCAAACCCAACATTTGACCAAAGACATGATTCGGAGCTGATGCATATAAGGCCAAACTCGTGACGCCGAACACTCCCGAAGGTATTCGGACTTTATAACAGATGATGGGCTCAAGAATGCCCATTCGTTATAAACCCTATGTTTCCAGGTACGTCCGTTAATCTGTCGTGGCGAAATGCCAAAAACGGCAGTATCCTCTGTGGGTATGGAACCCATGGGATGGTTAAACAACAAGAGGCAATAGAAAAGGTTTACACGGGAGCTTAATCTAAAAAGAAACCTGTTGAACGGGGCCCTGCTGCACGTCTGTGCCTTTGTCTCCGTTGTGCCGTATCCTGGAAGGGTATCGCGCGAACGTTGCCTGTGGAAAAGGAAAACTCATAGGAGAGTACAACGTAAGTATGCGATGGATAGTAAAAGTGTAAGATGTTGGCTTGCCAATAAGGTTGAGCCAAGTGTGGGGCTTTATTAAGTATTTATAGCCCCTGTTATCCGCTATGGGATTACATATACGGTTCCCTGGTTTGATCTGGGCTACCAGACTCGTCTAACCGTGTCCATGGTCTTAGCGACCAGTCATGTTTTTTTTTATATTGGAGGCCGCTTATAGTCCGGCCGCTAGGGCCGTCGCGTGGTTCTCTGCGCGTGAAGAGCGCTCTGTTATTCCGCTAATAGTGATGACGCCACTGGACCGGGCATCTTGAGTGTAAGGTAGCCATAGTGCGGCAGTGCGTTGAAGCGGGCGAAGGCCGTTCTTCCGAGCACTACGTGATAGTCGCTTTGGAAGGGTGCGATGATGAAGAGTAGTTCTTCACTTCTGGAGTTGCCTGGAAAGCCGAATGTTACCTCCAGTATGACGGAGCCCCTGCTATAGGCTTCAACTCCTGGTATCACCCCTTCAAAGGTGGTGTTGTTTTGGCTGATTCTGGATGGGCTTATCCCCGTCCTGCGGACAGTGTCCTCGTATATTAAATTGAGACTGCTGCCGCCGTCCATGAGGACCCAGGTGAGACGGTATCCATTGATTATTGGGTCAAGCACCAAGGCCTTTGATCCTCCGCGCCGAATACTAGTTCGACCGTCCAAGTGATTGAAAGTGATCGGATAAGACATCCAGTAGTTAGATGTGGGTATGATGGGCTCTATATCGTGCGCGTCTCTATGCGCGCGTTCGTGCCTTCTCATGGATGTACGAGTTGTGTGGATCATGTTCACTGTTTTAACCTCTGGCGGGAATTTTTTATGTCCCCCAGTGTTCGGCTGGCGAGGTTCATCCTCGTCCTCACTTGGTGTTTCCCTTCCCTTGTGTTCGGCATTTAATTTGCCGGCCTGCTTGAAGACCCAGCACTCTCTGTGTGTGTGGTTCGCTGGTTTGTCAAGGGTGCCATGAATTTGGCATAGTCTGTCCAGGACTCTGTTCAGACCGGACGGTCCCTCTTTGCTGCCTTTAGATGGCTTATTTTGCTGATTAGGTCGAGAGCCCCTGAATCCAGTGTTAACCGTCGTGTTATCCAGGCACTCTTCCTTGTTTTGGCGTTTGTTTTTATGACGCCGTGGCTTCCTGTTGCCATCCCTTATTTCGGATGTGCTGGGGTTGCTGGTGCCTTTACGGGCTAGCCAGCTATCTTCGCCCGCGCAAAAGCGGGTCATAAGGCTTGTTAGGGCTGCCATTGTCCTTGGCTTTTCTTGGCCGAGGTGTCTGGCGAGCCACTCGTCGCGGATGTTGTGTTTGAATGCCGCTAAGGCTTCGGCATCCTGACAATCGACAATTTGATTCTTCTTAGTGAGGAATCTGTTCCAAAGCTTGCGGGCAGACTCTCCGTGTTGTTGGATTATGTGACTTAAATCGTCAGCATCCGGAGGCCGGACATAAGTCCCTTGAAAATTCTCCCTGAAAGCGTCCTCAAGTTCCTCCCAACTCCCAATTAAATTTTCTGGGAGGCTTTTCAACCAGTGCCTAGCTGGTCCCTTTAGTTTAAGGGGAAGGTATTTGATGGCGTGGAGGTCATCCCCACGAGCCATATGTATATGTAAGATAAAGTCCTCGATCCAGACCCCTGGGTCTGTCGTTCCGTCATATGCCTCTATGTTCACAGGTTTAAAGCCCTGTGGGAATTCATGGTCCAGTACCTCTTCGATAAAGCACAGGAGGTGAGCAGCCCCTCTGTATCTGAACGTGTTGTGGCATGCCATCGGCTATTGTTGTGTCCGGTGTTTATTCCAAACTGGTATTTGATTGGCATAATCGTTTTGATGACCATAGTCCCCCGCCGGGGTGTGTCCTTTCGATCCGTAGATGGACCTAGCTGCGCCAGCTTTCTTATCCAGGTGCTCACGTAGATCATGCGCGTCTTTGGTAGCTGCTTTGTTGCGGTTATGAAGTGGTACGTCTGGCCTCCTGGTCGTGTTACTCTTTGGTGAAACGGCCTCATCATTTAATTCTGGCAGTAGCTTGTGTTTTGGGTAGCTCTTTGTATGGCGATCGTCGCCATATCTTTCTTCAGTGTCTAGCACTTTGTTCCATCTGTGGTTGAGCGTTTCCTGTGCGGTTTTAAGCCATTGCTTCTACTTCTTCAGACTTCTCGTTGTGGCCATAAGCTTTCTGTGGAGGTTATCTCATTCCACGCGTTCTTCCAGAATGATGAATGCATCATCGTCCGGACTGTCTTCTTGTCCTGGGCCGGTTTGATGAACTCGTCCCTCTAGATCATTGTCTTCGGGCGTCTGCTCCGAACTGTGTTCGGCATGACCTGGCTCGTCCTGCTCCATCGCTGGTTCCATATGGTCATTGTTGCCTTCGGGGATGGCCGGAGTGTCGATCCTTCTGGCGCTCTTACTGCTATTTTTACTGTTGCTGGACTTGGAACGGTGTCTGCGCCGTCGCTTTGGCTTTTGCCCGGGGGTTTTATCTTCTGGATTGTCACCGTTGTCCTCCTTGGGTGTATCCACCATGTATATGTCGTGTGACGAGGCGGAAGTCCGGTACCCCATAGATTCTGAATCTTCTCCTGCATCGTCGTCCATACCGTCGATGCCTTCGGAGTTGAAGTCAAGCACGTCGGTTAAATCATCAACCGTGGCTATGAAGTGGGTGGTGGGTGGGTAACGAATTTCTTCGTCGCCTGCTTCCCACTCGAGCCGGACATAGTTCGGCCCGGACTTTTCTGTCAAAGAGAGAGTTTTTAACGAATTCAGCATGTCGCCAAAGGGTGAGTGCTGGAAGATATCCGCAGCGGTGAATTCCATTACCGGAGCCCAACCAGGCTCAGCAAGCTTGGGAGCGCGCGGACAGGAACCAACATCTGGATGCGAATCCTGGGGTTCGAAGTCACAGGCCCCCACAGAGATGAGACCCATGTTCGGCTCCATCGCCGATAAGTGTGCGGCCTGCAGGGCAAGTTCCACCCCTCCGTCCTTAGGCAACGCAACTTGCTCCGGGTTTAGATCCTGAGCTTTGTCCGACAGCGGGTTTAAGCCATGCTCGTCGTGACTGTTCGGTGATCCTCGCATAGGCTCGAATCCGTCGAAGATCAAGTCTTCGCGGATGTGTGCCGTGTAGTTCAGGTTTCCAAGCCTGATCTGATGGCCAGGGGCGTAGCTGCTGATCTGCTCCAGATGGCCAAAGCGAATTGGCCCGCAGGGCGAAGCCGCCGAACACGAAGATCTGTCCGGGGAGAAAAGTATCACCCTGGACCGTGTTGTTGATGATTGAAGGAGCCATCGAGCTTTGAGGTGATGAAACAGAGGAACTCTCAATGAAAGCACCAATGTCGGTGTCAAAACTGGTGGATCTCGGGTAGGGGGTCCCGATCTGTGCGTCAAGGCTGATGGTAACAGGAAGCAAGGGACATAGATGTTACCCAGGTTTGGGCCCTCTCGATGGAGGTAAAACCCTACTTCCTGCTTGATTAATATTGAAGATATGGGTAGTACAAGAGTAGATCTACCACGAGATCGTAGAGGCTAAACCCTAGAAGCTAGCCTATGATGGTATGATTGTAATTGTGATCGGCCTTCTAAGGACCAACCTCTCCGGTTTATATAGACATCATAGAGGGCTAGGGTTTACATGGAGTCGGTTACAAGGAAGGAAACACAATATCCGGATCGCCAAGCTTGCCTTCCACACAAAAGAGAGTCCCATCCGGACACGGGCCGAAGTCTTGAGTCTTGTATCTTCACGCTTCAATAGTCCGGACGTTGTACACAGTCCGGCTGTCCGGATACCCCCTAATCTAGGACTCCCTCACCCGTTACAAATTATCGTATCACAAAACTATCTGTTACCTACAATTTCAGTGCTGGCAGAGAATACCTTACTGAAAACCGCTTGTCATTTCCTTCTGCTCCTCGTTGGGTTCGACACTCTTACTTATTGAAAGGACTAGGATAGATCCCCTATACTTGTGGCTCATCAAGATTCTTTTCTGGCACCGCTTCTAGGGAGTGAAGCGCCTTTGGTGAGTGGAACTTTGTAAGGAAACATTTATATAGTGTGCTGAAATTTTCTGTCACTTGTTACTATGGAAACTAATCCTTTGAGGGGCTTGTTCGGGGCATCTTCGCCCCTACCTTTAGAGAAAAGAATTGCTCCTCAACCAACTGAACCTACTAAAAATGTTTACTTTGAGATTCCTTCGGGTGTGATAGAGAAACTGCTAGCTAATCTCTTTGCAGGAGATGGAACATTGCATCCTGATTTACACCTTATCTATGTGGATGAAGTTTGTGGATTATTTAAGCTTGCACGTATACCCGATGATGTTGTTAAGAGGAAGGTCTTCCCTTTATCTTTGAAGGGAGATGCATTGACATGGTATAGGCTATGTCATGATACGGGATCTTGGGACTATAAACGATTGAAATTGGAATTTCACCAGAAGTTTTATCCTATGCATCTTGTTCATCGTGATCGTAACTATATATATAATTTTTGGCCTCGCGAAGGAGAAAGCATCGCTCAAGCTTGGGGGAGGCTTAAGTCAATGTTATATTCATGCCCCAATAATGAGCTCTCAAGAGATATGATTATTCAAAAAATTTATGCTCGGCTTTCTCTCAATGATCGCACCATGCTTGAGACTTCCTGTGCTGGTTCTTATATGCGGAAGACTATTGAATTCAAGTTGGATTTATTGGAAAGAATTAAACGCAACTCTGAAGATTGGGGTTCCGACGATGGTAAGGAGTCAGGTATGACACCTAAGTTTGATTGTGGTAAATCTTTTATGGATACCGATGCTTTTCGTGGATTTAGCGCTAAATATGGACTTGACTCTGAGATAGTGGCTTCTTTCTGTGAATCTTTTGCTACTCACATTGATCTCCCTAAGGAGAAGTGGTTTAAATATAACCCTCCCATTGAAGTAAAAGTAGTTGCACCTGTTACAGTTGAAGAAAAGACTATCACTTATAATGATCCTATTGTTCCTACTACTTATGTTGAGAAACCACCTTTCCCTGTTAGGATAAAGGATCATGTTAAAGCTTCAACCGTGGTTTGTAAGAGTAATACTAGAACATATACACCTCCTAAGCAAATTAAAGTTGAACCTAGTATTGCTATGGTTAAAGATCTCTTGGCTGATAATATTGATGGGCATGTTATTTACTTATGTGAGGAAGCTGCTAATATTGCTAAACCCGATGCTAAGATACATAGACCTGTTGTAGGCATGCCTATTATTTCTGTTAAAATAGGAGATCATTGTTACCATGGCTTATGTGATATGGGCGCTAGTGCTAGTGCAATACCTATTTCCTTATATAATGAAATTATGCATGATATTGCACCCGCTGAAATAGAAGATATTGATGTTACTATTAAGCTTGCCAATAGGGATACTATTTCACCATTTGGGATTGTTAGATATGTTGAAGTCTTGTGTGGGAAAGTTAAATATCCTGCTGATTTTCTTGTTCTTGGTTCCCCACAAGATAGCTTTTGTCCCATTATATTTGGTAGACCCTTCTTGAATACTATTAATGCTAAGATTGATTGTGAAAAGGATGTTGTTACAATTGGCTTGGGGGATATGAAACATGAGTTTAATTTTGCTAAGTTCCATAGACAACCCCATGATAAAGAATTGCCTAGTAAGGATGAGATTATTGGTCTTGCTTCTATTGCCGTGCCTCCTACTGATCCGTTAGAACAATATTTGCTAGACCATGAAATGATATGTTTAGGAATGAAAGAAGGGAGATAGATGAAGTATTCTTTCAACAGGGTCCTATTATGAAACACAACCTGCCTGTTGAAATCCTAGGGAATCCCCCTCCACCCAAGGGTGATCCCGTGTTTGAGCTTAAACCTTTACCTGATAATGTTAAATATGCTTATCTTGATGAAAATAAGATATATCATGTTATTATTAGTGCTAACCTTTCAGAACAGGAAGAGGAAAGATTATTGAAAACTCTGAAGAAGCACCATGTTGCTATTGGATATACTCTTGATGATCTTAAGGGCATTAGTCCCACTCTATGCCAACCCAAAATTAAATTGGACGAAGGCTCCAAACCAGTTAGAGATCATCAACGACGGTTAAATCCTAAGATGAAAGAAGTGGTAAGAAAGGAGATACTAAAGCTCCTTAAGGCAGGTATAATTTATCCCGTTGCTGGTAGTGATTGGGTAAGTCCTGTCCATTGTGTCCCCAATAAGGGAGGTATTACTGTTGTTCGTAATGATAAAGATGAATTGATTCCGCAAATAATTATTATAGGTTATAGGATGGTAATTGATTTTTGTAAATTAAATAAAGCTACTAAGAAAGATCATTACCCTTTACCTTTTATTGATCAAATAATAGAAAGACTATCCAAACATACAAATTTCTGCTTTCTAGATGGTTATTCTGGTTTCTCTCAAATACCTGTGTCAGTGGACGATCAATCAAAAACTACCTTTACTTGCCCTTTTGGTACTTTTGCTTATAGACGTATGCCGTTTGGTTTATGTAATGCACCTGCTACCTTTCAAAGATGCATGATGGCTATATTCTCTGGCTTTTGTGAAAAGATTTGTGAGGTATTCATGGATGACTTCTCCGTTTATGGATCCTCTTTTGATGATTGCTTGAGCAACCTTGATCGAGTTTTGCAGAGATGTGAAGACACTAGTCTCGTCTTGAATTGGGAAAAGTGCCACTTTATGGTTAATGAAGGCATTGTCTTGGGGCATAAAATTTCTGAAAGAGGGATTGAAGTTGATAAAGCTAAAACTGATGCTATTGAAAAGATGACATGTCCCAAGGACATTAAAGGTATAAGAAGTTTCCTTGGTCATGCCGGTTTTTATAGGAGGTTCATTAAAGACTTTTCTAAAATCTCTAGGCCTTTGACTAATCTATTACAAAAAGATATTCCTTTTGTCTTTGATGATTATTGTGTAGAAGCATTTTAAATACTTAATAAAGCTTTGATCACTGCACCTATTGTTCAGCCACCTGATTGGAATTTACCCTTTGAAATTATGTGTGATGCCAGTGATTATGTCGTAGGTGCTGTTCTAGGGCAAAGAGTTGATAAGAAATTAAATGTTATTCAATATGCTAGTAAAACTCTTGACACTGCAAAGAGAAATTATGCTACCACTGAAAAAGGATTCTTAGCAGTTGTATTTGCATGTGATAAGTTCGGACCTTATATTGTTGATTCTAAAGTAACTATTCACATTGATCATGCTGCTATTTAATATCTTATGGAAAAGAAAGATGCTAAACCTAGACTTATTAGATGGGTCCCCTTGCTCCAAAAATTTGATTTGCATATTATTGATAGAAAGGGAGCTGAGAACCCCGTTGCAGACAACTTGTCTAGGTTAGAGAATGTTCTTGATGACCCACTACCTATAGACGATAGCTTTCCTGATGAACAATTAGCTGTCATAAATGCTTCTCGTACTGCTCCATGGTATGCTGATTATGCCAATTACATTGTTGCTAAATTTATACCACCTAGTTTCACATATCAACAAAAGAAAAAAGTTCTTTTATGATTTAAGACATTACTTCTGGGATGACCCACACCTTTATAAAGGAGTAGATGGTGTTATTAGATGTTGTGTACCTGAGCATGAACAAGAACAGATCCTACGCAAGTGTCACTCCGAACCATATGGAGGATGCCACGTTGGAGATAGAACTGCACATAAGGTATTGCAATCCTGTTTTTATTGGCCTACTCTCTTCAAAGATGCCCGTAAGTTTGTCTTGTCTTGTGATGAATGTCAAAGAATTGGTAATATTAGTAGACGTCAAGAAATGCCTATGAACTATTCTCTTGTTATTGAACCGTTTGATGTTTGGGGCTTTCATTATATGGGACCTTTTCCTACCTCTAACGGATACACACATATTTTAGTTGTTGTTGATTATGTTACTAAGTGGGTAGAAGCTATCCAACTAGTAGTGCTGATCATAAAACCTCTATTAAGATGCTTAAAGAAGTTATTTTTCCGAGGTTTGGAGTCCCTAGATATCCAACTAGTAAGTGTGACGCCATGAGACCGACGCTTCAGACGCCTTCCATGTTTTCGTTGTCGCCGTTGTTTGTTGCATTTCATCATGGCATCATCCGCATTGCATCGGCACTCGTTGCCACAATTGTTTTTAAAAAAAAAACTTGCATCCGCTCGTAGTTGTCGCGTTCCCCCTTGCTTTTGTTGACCGTTCCAAGATCAACCTTGTTCGTCATTTTCCCTCTTGCCTAAACCGGAGTCTCTCTGGACAATGCTCAAACCTCTCGGGCGCGCGTCCGAAAGTTGTCCCGAACCCGACCCGGGCTGTCGTGACCGATGGGTCCGGATCATCCTCAAACATCTATAAAACATCTCTATTTTCTTTTTTGGACTCCCTTGCCAATTTATTCTCAACCGCCCGATTATGATCGGACGGACCGAATAACCCTAACCTAATCCTCCAGCATATATAAACTGGGCAACCCTAAAATCTAGGAGAGCTGTCCCATCCTTCCTCCTCGCCGCCGCCACCCTCTCCAAAAATCCTCCTCGAATTCCACATCGAGCCAACCAGCGTCCTTCCTTCCTCGTTTTTAGATCCAGCCAATCCACCACAGCCTCGCTCCCAGCCTCCCGCAAGCAGAGCCCCGCTTGTCCCGTGCGCCTCCTCTGCTCGCACCTCGTCGGAGTTACGAGCACCACCGCAGCAAGCCAGCAACAACTCCAGGCCGGCAAACCTTAACACCGAGCGCCAGCAGGAACTGCTCATCGCGCCCCCTCGTTTTCCTTTCTCTCCCTTCCCCTGGTTCTTCTCTTTGTTGTGCGTGATGTCTCCCTCTTCTCTGGTTCACAGGAATGCCATGGCCTTGGAGCTTCACCACCGTCCCGTCTCCTGGATCTGTTGCGCCTCGGGTCGTCCAAGGCCTTCCTCGCCCAGATACGCCCAACTCCGGCCTCCCTCGCCTTTCCCCGCGTCACCGGAGCCCCGCGTCGAAGCTCCACAAGTCCCACGCCTTCAGCAGCGAGCACCTGCGCTTTGGGTTGCCTTCGCCCCCTGCCGCCGCATGATCCGGCAAGTTCAGTGCTTCCCCGACCTCGTTGCATCTCCAACCGCAAGCCCCGTCGTGACATCTGTCTTCTTCATCGACTAACAGCGCCGCCATCCTCTGCGTCAGGAGGACGGTTGAACCTCCTCTACTTCCTGCTCACCCACACGTGACTGCATCGACCTCCTCTGCTCCGTTCATCGCCGTCTCTGCCAGATCCGGTGAGTCCCCGCACCCTCGGCCTCGTCCCTGGCTCCAGGTCACCGCGCCGCCCCACCGGAGACTGCCAAGTCCACCGCCGACCTCCCCTGCTTCTGCCTGTGAGCACGTGAGGACGACGACCAGCGCCAAGTCCTGCTCGTTCTGGAGCGTTGACCGCGCCCCTCCACCTCGTTCGATCCCGCCAGTGTATACGAGCACCACGGCCTCGCCTGGGCCCAGCTGGATCTGCCTGCCGCAAGCCTCTACACCGACTGGGCCTTGGCCCATGGTGAGCAGCCTAGCCACCTAGCAGTTTTGGCCCACGTAGTGTTTTTAAATGTCTGCGATTTTAGCATTATCCAGGAGTTTACAGTTTTGCAGAAAACACCTCCATGTTCATGCATATAATAACTAATTAACCGTGCATCGGATTAAAATGTTTTATATATGAAAAATACTTAGTTTTTCATCTAGTTTGATAATCTGCTACTTTCATCCATGTTAAACATGTTTAAGCTGTTGTTTGATCATATTTGCTTAAATGCCATGTTAAAATGCTTTATTTCATAACTAAATAACCGTAGCTCCATTGTTAATAAACTTTATATGTAAATGGAGTGGAAAAATGCATAGATTAACATGGCGCACTTTGTTTTATTGTTTAACAACACTAAAATATGGTTTAGGGCAGAACAGTACCAAATTCGAAATATGGACATGAGGATTTTACGGAATTGTTGTTTGTTGTTCCGGCCTCATTTAAACTTGCCTAGATAGGTAGTTTAATTATGCTTCACCTTTTGCCATGTTTAACAACATTTAATATTGTTGGGTAGCTTAAACGAGAGAGAACTAAATAATTTAATGTGGTGTTCCGTCAATATGCAACCCGTTGCATATTGAGCTCCACTTAATTTGTAGTATTGTTTGTGCACTTTACGAAGCCATGCCTCATTAAACCGGACATCCATCATACTTGATTGTCCATCATGCCATGTTTATGTGATGGTTGTTTACCATGTTGTATGCTTCTTTCCGGTTGCGCTTTTCCTTGATAGTTTCGGTAATGTTGCGTTTGTGAGGATTCGTTCGACTACGTTGGTTCATCTACTTCATGGTTTCGTTCTTCTTCCTTGCGGGATTTCAGGCAAGATGACCATTACCCTCGATATCACTTCTATCTTTGCTTGCTAGTTGCTTCGTTCTATCGCTATGCTGCACTACCTATCACTTGCTTTTCAAGCCTCCCAAATTGCCATGTCAACCTCTAACCTTTTCACCCTTCCTAGCAAACCATTGCTTGGCTATGTTACCGCTTTGCTTAGCCCCTCTTCTAGCATTGTTAGTTGCAGGTGAAGTTGAAGATTGCTCCATGAGGGACAGGATTATGTTGGGATATCACAATATCTCTTATTTAATTAATGCACCTATATACTTGGTAAAGGGTGGAAGGCTTGGCCTTATGCCTGGTGTTTTGTTCCACTCTTGCGGCCCTAGTTTCCATCATACCGGTGTTATGTTCCTTGATTTTGCATTCCTTACGCGGTTGGGTGATTTATGGGACCCCCTTGACAGTTCGCTTTGAATAAAACTCCTCCAGCAAGGCCCAACCTTGGTTTTACCATTTGCCTACCTAAGCCTTTTTCCCTTGGGTTCCATGGACTCAAGGGTCATCTTTATTTACCCCCCGGGCCAGTGCTCCTCTGAGTGTTGGTCCAAACTAGAGCCATTTGCAGCTCCCCCTCAGGGAAATTTGAGGTCTGGTTGTAGTTGTACGGATTGCTCATCCGGTGCGCCCTGAGAACGAGATATGTGCAGCTCCTATCGGGATTTGTCGGCACATCCGGGCGGTCTTGCTGGTCTTGTTTTACCATTGTCGAAATGTCTTGTAACCGGGATTCCGAGACTGATCGGGTCTTCCTGGGAGAAGGAATATCCTTCATTGACCGTGATAGCTTGTGATGGGCTAAGTTGGGACACCCCTGCAGGGTATAGACTTTCGAGAGCTGTGCCCGCGGTTATGTGGCAGATGGGAATTTGTTAATATCCGATTGTAGAGAACTTAACACCAGATTCGAATTAAAACGCATCAACCGCGTGTATAGCCGTGATGGTCACTTTTCGGCGGAGTCCGGGAAGTGAACATGGTCTTTGTGTTATGATTGGGCGTAAGTAGTTTCAGGATCACTTCTAGCTTCTCGACTGTTCCGTTGCTTCTCTTCTCACTCTTATTTGCGTATGTTAGCCACCATATTTTCTTAGTGTTTGCTGCCACTCCACCTCATTACCACTTCCTACCCATAAGCTTAAATAGTCTTCATCTCATGGGTTTTGAGATTGCTGAGTCCTCGTGACTCACCAGATACTATCACAACAGTTGCAGGTGTCGATGATACCAGTGCAGGTGTTGCAACTGAGCTCGGATGGGAGCTCAATGAAGATCTTGGTCATTGCTATGTTTCATTTCATGTTGATCAGTAGTGGAGCCTAGTTGGGATGATCGGGGATCTAGCAGTTGGGTTATCTTCTTTTCTTTTGGCTTCGTCCATAGTCGGACTATGTGTGTACTTTGAATGATGTATGAATTATATGTTCATTGTGTGAAGTGGCGATTGTAAGCCAACTCTTTATCCCATTCTTGTTCATTACATGGGATTGTGTGAACATGACCCTTCTTACGACAAAACCACCATGCGGTTATGCCTCTAAGTCGTGCTTCGACACATGGGAGATATAGCCGCATCGTGGGTGTTACAAGTTGGTAATGAGAGCCATCCCCGACTTAGGAGCCCCCTGCTTGATCGAATCGCTGGCATTGTTGAGTCTACAATAGAAATGTTTTGAGTCTTAGGATTATATATATCGGAGAGTAGGATTCTTTTTACTCCTCAGTCCCTTCGTCGCTCTAGTGAGGCCTCCTGACGTAGATGTTTTGTCTTTCCTTGCCTCAAATTTCACTAAAAAAATTTAGGATCACGCGGGTATCTTGGGATCGTTCCAATATTCTTATGACAAGAACATTATTCTTGGTGCCTCCCGACATTTAGGGGTTGTGGCAGTGTCCCGGGGACTTGAGCTCCGAGGTGTTGTCGTCATAATTTTATCGTTGCGGTTCTGGAATACATGAGTTTCGCCGACATCGAAAATCTCTTTTATGCAGCTAGTGGTAAGATAACCTCGATGCCGCCCAGTACTGGGGAGTTCGGGAGTATTGCCATAGCTCGTATAACAGATGCTTTTTGAAGGTTGAGGTACATGATTTCCGGAGTTTTCTTGGTTATGTGTTGACGGATGGATACATCTGGATGTAGGGATTGTTAGTTTGGGTGAGATATATTGCTTCCCCTGTATCCCCAACACCAGATTGGATAACCAAAAAGTTTCGAGAGTTTTTAGGTGGGAATTCAAGTATCTCGTAGGATATCTTTCCAACAGGCACATGATACGATATGGGATCTATCATATGTTTGTTTCCGGCTTATTCTGCAAGCCAAATCCTTTGTTTTATTTTATTTGTGGTATTCAAGTTGCTTCAGTGTCAAGTGTTGATTCCATACCTTTCCTAAGCGGTGTTCTCATATTCCTATGTGAATACTAATCCTTCTTGTTTACCGAGTTTGTCATCCCAATTCTATTTCCAACCGGTGCGCTTCTCTTCGAGATGATCCCATCATTCTCCCCATCTGCAAGATCATTTCTAAGTTTTCTCAATGGTGTTTCTTCCATCCGTCCCAAGTTGCCTTTGTTTCCCGCCCTCCCACCCTTTTTTTTCTTCAAGGACCTAGATTTCTTAATCAAGTATCCTTTTATTGATGGGAAGTTTCTTCATTCTTTTCTTTCAATGTTCTTATCCGGTGATTTCCCATGAAAATGCTCAACAGTTTCAAGTTTATTATTCTTCGTTCTCTTTTCTTCTTCGGTGGATTCAATTCAAGCTTTGTCGATCATATCCTTTCCCCATTTCAAATGATTTCTCATGCCAATGCACCTCTTAATCATTCACTTCTCGCTATTCATTTGTCCCGGAGTGCTCAAGATATCTCAGAAGATTCGTGCTTTCCATTCTTAATCATATGGGAGCTCAATGAAGATCTTGGTCATTGCTATGTTTCGTTTCATGTTGATCAGTAGTGGAGCCCAGTTGGGATGATCGCGGATCTAGCAGTTGGGTTATCTTCTTTTCTTTTGGCTTCGTCCGTAGTCGGACTATGTGTGTACTTTGAATGATGTATGAATTATATGTTCATTGTGTGAAGTGGCGATTGTAAGCCAACTCTTTATCCCATTCTTGTTCGTTACATGGGATTGTGTGAAGATGACCCTTCTTGCGACAAAACCACCATGCGGTTATGCCTCTAAGTCGTGCTTCGACACGTGGGAGATATAGCTGCATCGTGGGTGTTACAATAAGGGACACTTTCCAGAATGTTTCAGACTCCGAAAAGGAATCGGTATGTGGTACGGTAAGTAAACCGACTCCAAAAAAATTCTAATAGCAATTTTTCTCCGTTTTGGAATATTTAAGAATTTAGGAAAATAAGAAGTAGTCCGGGAAGGACACGCGGCCTCCACGAGGGTGGAGGGCGCGCGCACCCTTACTGGGCGCGCCCCCCTGCCTCGTGGGCACCTCGTGTGCCTTTCGGACTCCGTTTTCTTGCACGTTACTTCTTTTGGTCGGTAAAAATTCATTATATAATCTCCCGAAGGTTTTTACCACCATATCACGCAAATATCCTCTGTTTTTGTTTCGAGCTGTTTTTCTGACAGATCTAGAGCACCATGATGTCTCCAGGCGCTCCCAAGGACAAGTTTTTCGAGAGGGTCATCAACCCCTATGTCATGGAGGTGCTGCAGCACCCTCAAACCATTGAGATGCGGGAGGGTGTGCTGCACATCCGCGATGTAGAGGGACCAAGGCATACAGGAAGCGTGGAGACAAAGCTCGAAGCTATGGAACAACAAGTTTTCAAGTGCCAAGGGATGGTGGAGCGTGGACTTAACGCCAACCGGATGATGATCGTGGAGTTCACCAACAACCACAAGCTGGACGCCAAGAACATTGGGGAGACCATCTTCAAGCTTCATGAGAAAATCGAGCACCTCCAAGCCCAGATCTATGACCTGTAAAACCAAAATTGTGAGTATGAATATAGATTCAGGAGGATGAGTTTGGCTGCAGATTTGAGGATTCCGGAGACTCGATCATCCTTCTATGATGGTGAGCCTATGCCTTGGAAGACGGACGACAAGCCTACATCATCAACAACTCCTTCTTCACCACCTTCGAGGACATAATCACATGGGTATGGGCACTCCCCTTGGTAACTGCCAAGCTTGGGGGAGGTGCCCCAGTATCATATCACCATCACACTCCTATCTTTACCGTTTTATTTAGTTCGATCCTTTTGGTAATATCTAGATCTAGTAGAATAAAGTTTTGATATGAATTAGTTTTGAGCTTTGCTTTGTGATCCCTCAATGTAATCGAGTCCGTGAGCTATATAATAAAGATTAGTGTTGAGTCAAGGGCTTTTGCTATCTCGCTATGATCTTGAGAAAATAGAAAGAATAAAAGGAAATAAAAGAGTTCATATTGATCTTATGGATAGTAATGACTTCACATATAAAGAGTATGAGGCTTAAAAGTTGTTGAGAGTTGGCAAACATAGTTTTGGTCATCGTTGCAATTAATATGAAGTAATAAAGAAAGAGAGGTTTTCACATATAAATATACTATCTTGGACATCTTTTATGATTGTGAGCACTCATTAAAGTATGACATGCTAAAGAGTTGATGTTGGACAAGGAAGACAACATAATGGGTTATGTTTTCTCACATCTTAGTGAAAGTATATTGTCATGGATCGTCCAACATGTTGAGCTTGCCTTTCCCCCTCATGCTATCCAAATTCCTTGCACCAAGTAGAGATAGAGATACTACTTGTGCTTCCAAATATCCTTAAACCAAGTTTTGCCATGAGAGTCCACCATACCTACCTATGGATTGAGTAGGATCCTTCAAGTAAGTTGTCATGTTGCAAGCAATAAAAATTGCTCTCTAAATATGTTTGACTTATTAGTGCGGAGAAAATAAGCTTTATACGATCGTGTGATATGGAAGTAATAAAAGCGACGGACTACATAATAAAGGTTCATATCACAAGTGGCAATATAAAGTAAAGTTCTTTTGCATTAAGATTTAGTGCATCCAACCCTAAAACCACATGACAACCTCTATTCCCTCTACAAAGGGCCTATCTTTTAGATCATGCAAGAGTCAAGGTGATCTTTACCTTTTCCTTTTTCATTTTATCATTTGGCAAGCACCTCGTGTTGGAAAGATCCTGATATATATATCCAATTGGATGTAAGTTAGCATGAACTATTATTGTTGACATTACCCTTGAGGTAAGACGTTGGGAGGCAACACTATAAGCCCCTATCTTTCTCTGTGTCCGATTAAAACTCCAGAACCATAAGTATTGCGTGAGTGTTAGCAATTGTAGAAGACTAAATGATAGTTGAGTATGTGGACTTGCTGAAAAGCTCTATTCTTGACTCTTTCCGATGTTATGATAAATTGCAATTGCTTCAATGACTGACATTATAGTTTGTCAGTTCCCAATGAAGTTTCTTATTCATACTTGACATTGTGAATAGATTGTTACTTGAGCATAAGAAATCATATGACAAAATCTATATATGTTGCTGTTATAATAATGATCATGATGCCCTCATGTCCGTATTTTATTTTTATCAACACCTCTATCTCTAAACATGTGGACATATTTTTCGATATCGGCTTCCGCTTGAGGACAAGCGAGGTCTAAGCTTGGGGGAGTTGATACGTCCATTTTGCACCATGCTTTATATCGATATTTATTGCATTATGGGATGTTATTACACATTATGTCACCATACTTATGGCTATTCTCTCTTATTTTACAAGGTTTACCATGAAGAGGGAGAATGCCGGCAGCTGGGATTCTGGCTGGAAAAGGAGAAAATATTGGAAACCTATTCTGCACAGCTCCAATAGTCCTGAAACTCCACGAAAGTCATTTTTGGAATTAATAAGAATCATTGAGCGAAGAAAGTACCAGTGGGGGCCCACACCCTGGCCACGAGGGTGGGGGGCGCGCCCACCCCTACTAAGCGCGCCCCCTGCCTCGTGGGCCCCCTGGTGGCCCTCCGGTGCCCATCTTTTGCTATATGAAGTCTTCTACCCTGGAAAAAATCACAAGCAAGCTTACGGGACGGAACTCTGCCGCCATGAGGCGGAACCTTGGCGGAACCAATCTAGGGCTCCGGCGGAGCTGTTCTGCCGGGGAAACTTCCCTCCGGGAGGGGGAAATCATCACCAATGATCCTCTCATTGGGAGGGGGTCAATCTCCATCAACATCTTCACCAGTACCATCTCCTCTCAAACCCCAGTTCATCTCTTGTATCCAATCTTTGTATCGAAACCACAAATTGGTACCCATGGGTTGCTAGTAGTGTTGATTACTCCTTGTAGTTGATTCTAGATGGTTTATTTTGTGGAAGATCATATGTTTAGATCCTTAATGCATATTAATACTCCTCTGATCATGAACATGAATATGCTTTTTGATTAGTTACATTTGTTCTTGAGGACATGGGTGAAGTCTTGCTATTAGTAGTCATGTGAATTTGGTATTCGTTCGATATTTTGATGAGATGTATGTTCTCTCTCCTCTAGTGGTGTGATGTGAACGTCGACTACATGACACTTCACCATTATTTGGGCCTAGAGGAAGGCATTGGGAAGTAATAAGTAGATGATGGGTTGCTAGAGTGACAGAAGCTTAAACCCTAGTTTATGTGTTGCTTCGTAAGGGGCTGATTTGGATCCACTAGTTTCATGCTATGGTTAGGTTTACCTTAACACTTCTTTTGTAGTTGCGGATGCTTGCAATAGGGGTTAATCATAAGTGGGATGGTTGTCCAAGAAAGGATAGCACCCAAGCACCGGTCCACCCACATATCAAATTACCAAAGTAACGAACGCGAATCATATGAGCATGATGAAAACTAGCTTGACGATAATTCCCATGTGTCCTCGAGAGCGCTTTTCTCATTATAAGGAATTATCTAGGCTTGTCCTTTGCTACAAAAAGGATTGGGCCACCTTGCTGCACTTTATTTACTTTCATTGCTTGTTACCCGTTACAAATTATCTTATCACAAAACTATTTGTTACCTCCAATTTCCTTGCAGAGAATACCTTACTGAAAACCGCTTGTCATTTCCTTCTGCTCCTCGTTGGGTTCGACACTCTTACTTATCGAAAGGATTACGATAGATTCCCTATACTTGTGGCTCATCATCGACCATGGAGGGCCTCTACATCATCTCCAAGGCCTCTCCGATGAGTTGTGAGTAGTTTACCACAGACCTTCGGGTCCATAGTTATTAGCTAGATGGCTTCTTCTCCCTCTTTGAATCTCAATACAAAGTTCTCCTCGATCTTCTTGGAGATCTATTCGATGTAACGCTTTTTGCGGTGTGTTTGTCGAGATCCGATGAATTGTGGGTTTATGATCAAGTTTATCTATGAGAAATATTTGAATCTCCTATGAATTCTTTTATGTATGATTTGTTATCTTTGCAAGTCTCTTAGAATTATCAGTTTGGTACGGCCTACTAGATTGATCTTTTTTGCAATGGGAGAAGTGCTTAGCTTTGGGTTCAATCTTGCGGTGTCCTTTCCCAGTGACAATAGGGGCATGAAAGCACGTATTGTATTGTTGCCATTAAGGATAAAAAGATGGGGTTTATGTCATATTGCATGAGTTTATCCCTCTACATCATGTCATCTTTCTTAATGCGTTACTCTGTTCTTATGAACTTAATACTCTAGATGCAGGCAGGAGTCGGTCGAAGTAATAGTAGTAGATGCAGAATCGTTTCGATCTACTTGTCATGGACGTGATGCCTATATACATGATCATGCCTAGATATTCTCATAACTATGCACTTTTCTATCAATTGCTCGACAGTAATTTGTTCACCCACCGTAATACTTATGCTATCTTGAGAGAAGCCACTAGTGAAACCTATGGCTACCGGGTCTATCCTTTATCATACAAGTTTTCCATCTACTTTTATTTGCATATTTTATTTTCCAATCTATATCATAAAAATACCAAAAATATTATCTTATCTTATTATCTCTATCAGATCTCACTTTTGCAAGTTACCGTGAAGGGATTGACAACCCCTTTATCATGTTGGTTGCGAGGTTCTTGTTTGTTTGTGTAGGTGCGTGGGACTTTTGAGGAGCCTCCTACTGGATTGATACCTTGGTTCTCAAAAACTGAGGGAAATACTTACACTACTTTGCTGCATCACCCTTTCCTCTTCAAGGGAAAAACCAACGCATGCTCAAGAGGTAGCAAGAAGGATTTCTGGTGCCGTTGTCGGGGATGTCTTCGCTCAAGTCAAGACATACCAAGTACCCATCACACACTCATCTCCCTCGCATTACATTATTTGCCATTTACCTCTCATTTTCATCTCCCCCACTTCACCCTTGCCATTTTATTCACCCTCTCTTTACCGTTTGCCTTCTCTTTGCCATGGCCGAATCGAAAAGAACTAAGGGTTCTTTCTAGGGTTTTAGTTCCTTTGATAGTCCATCTATCCTCTCTAAGCTCATAAAAAATGATGCTACGGAAAGACCTACCGGGGTTATCGATGAAACTTTGAGAAATCTCGATGAAGATGACTCCGGAATTTTTCGTTATTTACTTGATGAGACTTTAAAATATGCTTGGGATAGGCTATTAAGGATTCGAGCTAGCTATGTGCCACAATATCAAATTGAGATTTACTTAAAAAGCTCTTATATTGGATTACCTGCTTCTTTCAAGCAAGTTCTAGATTCTATTTTTGAGGGAGGTTTTCTTGAAGGGGATGCTATAGATACCTATGAAAAAATGAAAACTATATTTGGACACCCCGTGAATGATAAAGTTGAATCCACTACTCTCTTATGCTTTTATCAAAACGAAATTATCAAAGAGATGAAGGCTAGCTTAGAAGTAAATTTTCGTAACGTGCTTAATCTTACTTTCTCCATTAATGTCAATGTGCTTTCCCAAAATACAAGGATGAATGCTATAGAAAGGAAGTTTTCCCTTTTCTTTCCCAATGCCAAAGATGGCACTACTTAGATCTATCCTCGCGTTTATGCCTAGCTAGGGGCGTTAAACGATAGCGCTAGTTGGGAGGCAACCCAATTGTTTCTTACTTTTTGCTTCTGTTTAGTAATAAATATTTCGTCTAGCTTATCTTTAGATGTGTTTTCATGTTTCAATTAGTGTTTGTGCCAAGTGGAACCTATAGGATAACCTATGCTGATAGTTAATTTGATTCTGCTAAAAAACAGAAACTTTTGCATGCACGAAAATAATTTAGTAAATCACAGAAACATGATTTTGCGTTGATTTTTTTATGTAGATCAATAGAAAAATTGCCTAGGACTTCCTATTTTTGTAGGATTTTTAGAGTTCCAGAAGTATTCAAACCTTACAGATTTCTAAATACTGTTCTGTTTTTGACACATTCTGTTTTTCATGTGTTGTTTGCTTATTTTGATGCATCTATGGCTAGTATCGGGGGGTATGAACCATATAGAAGTTGGAATACAGTAGGTTTAACACCAATATAAATAAAGAATGAGTTCATTACAGTACCTTATGTGTTGGTTTTTCTTTCTTGCACTAACGGAGCTTATGAGATTTCCTGTTTAGTTTTGTGTTGTGAAGTTTTCAAGTTTTGGGTAAAGATTTGATGGACTATGGAATAAGGAGTGGCAAGAGCCTAAGCTTGGGGATTCCCATGGCACCCCAAGATATTCAAGGATAATCAAAAGCCTAAGCTTGGGGAGGCCCTAGAAGGCATCCCCTCTTTCGTCTTCGTCTATCGGTAACTTTACTTGGAGCTATATTTTTATTCACCAGATGATATGTGTTTTGCTTGGAGCGCCTTGTATGATATGAGTCTTTGCTTTTTAGTTTACCACAATCATCCTTTCTGTAACACCTTTTGGGAGAGACCCACTTGATTTGGAATTTATTAGAATACTCTATGTGCTTCACTTATATCTTTTGAGCTAGATAATTTTGCTCTAGTGCTTCACTTATACCTTTTAGAGCACGGCGGTGGCTTTATTTTGTAGAAATTGTTGATATCTCATGCTTCACTTGTACTATTTTGAGAGTCTTTTAGAACAGCATAGTATTCGCTATGGTTACAAAATTGGTCCTAGAATGATGGGCATCCAAGTTGGGTATAATAAAAACTATCATATAAAGTGAATTGGATGCTTTGATCAATTTGATGCTTGATAATTGTTTTGAGATATGAGGATGGTGATATTAAAGTCATTCTAGTTGGGTAATTATGAATTTAAAGAATACTTGTGTTGAAATTTGTGATTCCCGTAGCATGCACGTATGGTGAACCGCTTTGTGATGAAGTTGGAGCATAATTTATTTATTGATTGTCTTCCTTATGAGTGGCGGTCGGGGATGAGCGATGGTCTTTTCCTACCAATCTATCCCCCTAGGAGCATGCGCGTAGTACTTTGTTTTCAAAGACTTGTAGATTTTGCCAATAAGTATATGAGTTCTTTATGACTCATGTTGATTCCATGGATAATACGCACTCTCATCCTTCCACCATCGCTAGCCTCTCTTGTGCCGCGCAACTTTCGCCGGTACCATACACCCACCATATACCTTCCTAAAAACATCCACCATACCTACCTATTATGGCATTTCCATTGCCATTCCGAGATATATTGCCATGCAACTTTCCACCATTCCGTTTATTATGACACGCATCATCATTGTCATACTGCTCTTTGCATGATCATGTAGTTGACATTGTATTGTGGCAAAGACACCTTCATAAGTCCATACATGTCACTCTTGATTCATTGCATATCCCAGTACACCGTCGGAGGCATTCATATAGAGTCATATTTTGTTCTAAGTATCGATTTGTAATCTTGAGTTGTAAGTAAATAAAAGTGTGATGATCTTCATTATTAGAGCATTGTCCCAAGTGAGGAAAGGATGATGGAGACTATGATTCCCCCACAAGTCGGGATGAGACTTCGGACTTTATAAAAAAAAAGTGAAAGGCCAAATAAAAAAAGAGAAAGGCTAAATAAAAAAATGAGAGAAAAAGAGAGAAGGGACAATGCTACTATCCTTTTTACCACACTTGTGCTTCAAAGTAGCACCATGATCTTCATGTTAGAGAGTCTCCTATGTTGTCACTTTTATATACTAGTGGGAATTTTTCATTATAGAACTTGGCTTGTATATTCCAATGATGGGCTTCCTCAAAGTGCCCTAAGTCTTCGTGAGCAAGCAAGTTGGATGCACATCCACTTAGTTTCTTTTGTTGAGCTTTCATACATTTATAGCTCTAGTGCATCCGTTGCATGGCAATCCCTACTCACTCACATTGATATCTATTAATGGGCATCTCCATAGCCCATTGATACGCCTTGTTGATGTGAGACCATCTTCTCCTTTTTTTGTCTTCTCCACAACCACCATTCTATTCCACATATAGTGCTATATCCATGGCTCATGCTCATGTATTGCGTGAAAGTTGAAAAAGTTTGAGAATACTAAAGTATGAAACAATTGCTTGGCTTGTCATCGGGTTGTGCATGGTTAAATACTTTGTGTGATGAAGATAGAGCATAGCCAGACTATATGATTTTGTAGGGATAACTTTCTTTAGCCATGTTATTTTGAGAAGACATGATTGCTTTGTTAGTATGCTTGAAGTATTACTATTTCTTATGTCAATATGAATTTTTATTTTGAATCATTTGGATATGAACATTCATGCCACAAAAAAATTTACATTGAGAATTATGCTGGGTAGCATTCCACATCAAAAATTCTGTTTTTATCATTTACCTACTCGAGGACGAGCAGAAGTTAAGCTTGGGGATGCTTGATACATATCCAACGTATCTATAATTTTTTATTGTTCCATGCTATTATATTACCTGTTTTGGATGTTTATGGGCTTTACTTTACCCTTTTATATCATTTTTGGGACTAACCTACTAACCGGAGGCCCAGCCCAAATTGTTGTTTTTTGCCTATTTCAGTGTTTCGAAGAAAAGGAATATCAAACGGAGTCCAAACGGAATGAAACCTTCGGGAGCGATCTTTTTGGAACATACACAATCCAGGGGACTTGGGGTGGACGTCAAGCAACAAACGAGGCAGCCAAGAGGGTACCCGGTGTGCCCCCTGGGGGTGGGCGCGCCCACCACCCTCGTGGGCCCCTCGAACGTCAACCAACCTACTTCTTCCTCCTATATATCCACGTACCCCAAAAACATCCGGGAGCACCACGAAAAACTATTTCCACCGTCGCAACCTTCTTTATCCGCGAGATCCCATCTTGGAGCCTTCGTCGGTGCTTCGCCGGAGAGGGAATCAACCATGGAGGGCCTCTACATCATCTCCATGGCCTCTCCGATGAGTTGTGAGTAGTTTACCATAGACCTTCGGGTCCATAGTTATTAGCTAGATGGCTTCTTCTCTCTCTTTGAATCCCAATACAAACTTCTCCTTGATTTTCTTGGAGATCAATTCGATGTAACTTTTTTAATCTGTTGGAAAAGGCAGTGCCTAGGAGGCGCTTAGGCACGCTTTGGCGCTAGGCAATGGCCAAATGCCTCACCTAGGTCATAAATGGAGGTCTAGGCAGGGCAAGTAAGGAATTGCCTACGCAAGCAAGAAATCATGCCACATACTGCACTAATATGCCAAACTGGTTATATTCCAATGGAAGTAGACGGCAATTAACTTATTTATATGCCCTAAACTAATATCAACACCCATATAATAATAAAAAATACACCACGACTAAAAACTATATTACCGCCTAGGCCGCGCCTAGGGCGCTTAGGCACCGCCTAGGCACTAGGCGAAGGCCAACCGCCTCTCTTACGCCTACCGCTTTTTCCAACCTTGCTTTTTTTTTGCAGTGTGTTTGTCGAGATCCGATGAATTGTGGGTTTATATTCAAGTTTATCTATGAGAAATATTTGAATCTCCTCTGAATTATTTTATGTATGATTTGTTATCTTTGCAAGTCTCTTCGAATTATCAGTTTGGTTTGGCCTACTAGATTGATCTTTCTTGCAATGGGAGAAGTGCTTAGTTTTGGGTTCAGTGTCCTTTCCCAGTGACAGCAGGGGCAGTAAGGCACGTATTGTATTGTTGCCATCGAGGATAAAAAGATGGGGTTTATGTCATATTGCATGAGTTTATCCCTCTACATCATGTCATCTTTCTTAATGCATTACTCTGTTCTTATGAACTTAATACTCTAGATCCAGGCAGCAGTCGGTCGATGTGTGGAGTAATAGTAGTAGATGCAGAATCGTTTCGATCTACTTGTCACGGACGTGATGCCTATATACATGATCATGCCTAGATATTCTCATAACTATGCACTTTTCTATCAATTGCTCGACAATAATTTGTTCACCCACCGTAATGCTTATGCTATCTTGAGAGAAGCCACTAGTGAAACCTATGGCCCCTGGGTCTATCCATTATCATATAAGTTTTCCATCTACTTTTATTTGCATCTTTTATTTTACAATCTATATCATAAAAATACCAAAAATATTTATATTATCTTATTATCTCTATCAGATCTCACTTTCGCAAGTTACCGTGAAGGGATTGACAACCCCTTTATTGCGTTGGTTGTGAGGTTCTTGTTTGTTTGTGTAGGTGTGTGGGACTTTTGAGGAGCCTCCTACTGGATTGATACCTTGGTTCTCAAAACCTAAGGGAAATACTTACGCTACTTTGCTGCATCACCCTTTCCTCTTCAAGGGAAAAACCACTGCATGCTCAAGAGGTAGCACAAAGCAACCGTGAGTACTCATCCAAAGTACTCGCAAGCATCAGATCTATACTAAAAATGCATTGGTATCAAATGTAAGGGTTGTATCTGTGGGCTGAACTACAGAATGTTAGAATAGAGGGTGAAGGCCTAGCCTATCGAAGACTAGCATCTTCAAGCAGCTCCAAGCATCTTGCAACATGTAGAAGAGTAAAGAGTAACATTTTAATATTTAACAAGCATGTTGTAGAATCAACGCCCAGAGATCCTTCTCCAACTCCCTGCAGAAAAGCAATCTCGGAGCCACATATCCATCATATATCTCAAGTATCCATTTCTAGTTATATAAGATCAAGATATAAGTCTGAACGTCCATTACCGTGGACACAGTATTCAAATATATAACTTCCCTACAGGGGTGCACCACGTTACTCAACACACTTGATTACTCTGGCCGGACACACTTTACTGGGTCAATGCCCAGCCTCGGAAGATCATCACGTCGTAGCCCTACCTAGGCTTAGCAGAGAGGTCCCCGCCGGTCTACATCCTAAGCACTCTGAGGTCTTGGGCCCATCGCCCGTATCACTACAGGTCGTTGCGAGCAGGGTGGATACTAGCACTGCCTCGAATGGCCAACACGATCCGACCATGCCGCACTGCTGGACTAGACGTCTGACAAAGCTTCGGCTGATACTGCGACGTCCAGGCCCATAACTATTCTCACATGGTGGTTAGTGCATAAAGGCCAGAGGCCAACTCAGAGCAAATACCCAAATCTGTTAGTGCATTGGGGGCTCGCGGAAATGAGAAGAGACTCACGATAATGTGACCCCGTCGCCCCGTCTCGTGGACTTACGGCAAGGGCCCAGACTGCCCGGCGTGCCTCGTAGAAAACTCGCTGGTGCTCTATTGGCCCGCCCAACTTTCACATCAACTCGCGGGTACCCTCTCAGGGCTGACCCGACTTCGACAATGGTCTCAAGTAAAGTCAAGGTAACCGTGTGTCCAAAACATCAAGGAGGAAAACCCGAGGAATCACCCCCGATGGATTCCACTCCATGTAATCATCAAGGTGAACGTAAGAGGAACCACCCTCGAGGTTCACACTTGAGGGGTTGCACGACAGAGTCGTATCGGGAGTGGTCAAGGAGGAATCACCCTCGATGACCATGACCAAATAGTACACTACAGAGTCATCATCTGGAGTGCGTTGCGAGGTATCACCCCCGGCACTCAATAGTAGCTCTACAGAGTCGAGCAACAAAAGGGGCGTGATGTGATGTGAGGTGTCGGGCTTTGGTCGTAGATCACGTTGATCGAGTCGACGATGATGAAGCAGGGGCAATGAGGACAAGGTGGGGGTTACTGATGGATCACTAACCAACCTATACTAAGCAGTTTAGGATAAGCAGGTAGGTAACAAAAGCAGGTACAAAAGTAGGCTATGCATCAGAATAGGAGCAATCAATTATAGTAGCAAAATCTAATGCAAACTTGAGAGAATAGAATGGGCGATATCGGGATGATCAAAGGGGGGCTTGCCTGGAAGCTCCACTAAAAGGGTAGAAGGGTTGTTGTCGACGTAGTCGATCACAGGGGCATCAACAGTAGTCTCGGGGTCTACCGGAGAGACGAGGGGGAAGAAATAGTAAATACAAAGAAAACAAGAGCAATACTATGCATGGCTAGACAATAAGCAATGGTAGGGGTGATCTATCGCGGTGCTAGTCGATACCGGCGAAGGGGATAACATCCGGGAAAGTTTTCCCGCTTCTGGATGTTTGTCAGACAGATGAACCAGAGGAGAAAGGTATGATGTTCGGTATGCTAGGGACGTGTGACAGATGAACGGAGGGCGTATGCAGATTCGTCTCGTCGTTCTGAGCAACTTTCATGTATAATACTTTTTCATCTGACTTACATATTTTTTTAGATGAATTTTCTAAGTTCTATTGTTTTTTGAGATTCCTGGTTTTATTTTATTTTGAGTTAATCCTAGCTGACCAAGTCAAACTGACTAGTCAAAAGGGGTAGGTTTGGCCCACATGTCATTGTCATAGGTGTAGATTACTTAGCCTAACTTAATTTAAACTAGGGGGCCACATGTCATTGTTTGTAAAGACTAATTAGCACTAAATTAGTTCCTACCTAAACTAGTCCTAATTAAATCCTAGATTAATTAAGCCAGGGACCGGACGGTGGCTGTGGTTGTGCACACACACGGACATACGCACACGACACACACACGCTGCACACACACACACGGCAATAGTCATGGCTGTGGCAAGCAGCAGCAAGCGGCGACAGTAGGCACACGCGCGGGCGAGGAGCGGCAGCATGCGAGCGTGTGCAGCAGGTAGGAGCGGCAGCAGCTGTGGCTAGCAGCAAGAGGGCACGCAGAGCAGCGGCAGCAGCACTACTAGCAGTACGCAAAGCAGCAGCTAGCACAACAGCAATGGGAGCGCGTGGGGAGCAGCCGGAGAGCGGCAGGGCACGGTGTGGTCACGGGCGGCCGAGCACGCACATTGGCTCGGTGGGCGCGCGACGCTAGCGCCTCGACGGAGCTGCAGCCATGTTGACCACGGACGAACATGGGAGCGATGGCAAACAACGCAGATCAAAAGGGGAAAGCGAGGGGATCGGTAGAGGGGCTCACCCCGGTGCTTGTGGACGAGGTTGGGAGGTCGGGGGTGGCCCGAAGCAGTGGCAACCAGCAAAGAGATGCAACGGCCTCAAGCGAGGAATGGCTCGATGCCGAGCATACGGTGCGTCTCGGCTTGTCCTGGTGCTAGGAGAAGAAGGAGTCGTTGATGATGGTCCTCCTAGACATCTTCTCACGGCGCGGGGAGCATGGTGGCCGCAACATCGACGGCAACATGTCGACGGCGGAGCTTGGGCGTGGTTCAGATCGAGGGAGAGAGACGAGAAAGAAGAATGAGGGGATTAGGGTTCGGGGCGCCGCAAGGAAGGGCTTGTAGGCGTCAGGGAGGCCGCGGGATGGCCTGCACGTCGCCTCGCCTTGGCCAAGGCGGTTGGATGGCCTCCACTCACTCCCATTCCTCCTGTAGCAGGAGCAAGGAGATGAGTGGGGTGTGGGCCTCCCAGCCCACTTGGGCCTCTTTTCCTTTCTTTTCTTTTGGTCCGCCTCTGTTTCCTATTTAAAAGAGCTACTGAAATATTTTTGTTAACAAAAATAGATTGGAACAAAGTGAAGTTGCATAAAAAGTTTGGGATCGGAAGGAGTTGGTTAACCATTTTTAGAAATTGGAATGGCCAATTTAATTATTGTTGGACCACAAAATAAAATTCCAGGGGAATTTTGGGAACTCAATTGAGGTAGGTTTCAACATGAAAATGATCAGAGGAATTTATAGGATAATATGAACATTTAAGTTTAACTGATCAAAGAAAATAAATATTTTACTTGCATTTGAAATTTGAATTTGGACCGGATTCGAACCAGCACGAGTTTAACGACAACAATCATGATGACGTGGCATCATTAGCGGGGACATTACTATAGTTTAAGTATTCGAGCGTCACACCTTGCTTGATGATAATGTGCCACTAGCTGAATTTCTTGATGAACAACTTGCTAGAGCTAAAGAAATAGAGAATGCTGAAACCGATGAAGTCTTTGGAACTGAGAAGTATGAAACACCTATTAGAACTAGCTATCCTAGATTTGAAATGCCTACGATACCTGAGGGTTATGTTATGGATGGAGAGGTAGCTAGATACTTTGTTGCTTGCAAGGATAGAGACGATCTCAAGAAATTATTATGCAAGTTGAAAGAAAAAACTTTGAATGCTAGAATGAAATGTGATCCTAAGTTTGCTACTTCACCTATCTTTGTTATTGACGATGATTATGAATTCTCTGTTGACCCAGAGTTAATTACTTTAGTTGAATCTGATATTTCCATGGCAATGCAATTGAAAATGTTGTGGCACATCTTACTAAATTAAATGATATAGCCACCCTATTTGCTCATGATGACAAAGTTCATTATTACTATATCCTTAAGTTATTTCCATTCTCATTAAAGGGTGATGCTAAGATATGGTAAAATACTCTTGCTCCTGGTTGTGCGCATAGTCCCCATGATATGATTTACTACTTCTCTGAAAAATATTTTCCTGCTCATAAGAAACAAGCTGCCTTACAGGAAATATTTAACTTCGTGCAAATTAAAGAAGAGAGTCTACCAAAAGTTTGGGGGAGGCTTCTCCAATTACTTAATGTTTTGTCTGATCATCCTCTTAAGAATAATCAAATACTTTATATCTTTTATAATGGACTAACTGATGCGTCTAGGGACTTCCTAGATAGTTGTGCTGGTTGTGTTTTCAGGGAACAAACTATTGAACAAGCTGAGGAGTTATTGAATAATATATTGAAGAACTATGATGATTGGACACATCCTGGACCACCGCCTAAACCCACTCGAAAGAACAGGGGTATTTTATTTCTCATTCCCGAAGATATGCAAGAGGCAAAGAAATATATGAAAGAAAAAGGTATTAAAGCTAAAGATGTTAAGAATTTACCACCTATTGAGGAAATACATGGTCTTGACACACCACCACAGGTAATAGAGGTAAATTCTCTTTTAAAGTTTGATGACGATGAAATCCTTCACAATAAACCTCCTACTCAATGCTTATATGAATTTGATAACTACATTATGAAGCAAGATCACTTCAATGCTTATGTTATGAAACAATTGAAGCAAAATTCTGATATGATTGCTCGCTTGAGTGACTTGTTATAGAATCACTAATGATGTTAGAGGAGTAGGAAAACATGCTTCTATGGTCCAAACTAAGTTAGAACAAGGTGCTAAATCTCAAAGTGAGTTACTCAATGAAATGAACAATAACATGAATGATTATGCTGTTAGAGTAGCGACTAGAGGAGGTAAAATGACTAAGGAGCCCCTTTATCTTAAAGGTCACCCTAAAATAATTGAACAAGACTCTCAAAGAATTAATATTGATGCACCTAGTCCTTCTAAATGGAAGAAGAAAAAGAAAAATAATAGGACTTTGCATACTTCTAGTGAACCTGAGGTAGAAAAACCTTCTGAAGATAATAATGATGTTTCTATTTCTGATGCTAAAACTCAATCTAGTAATGAACATTCACCTAGTGATAATGAAAATGATAATGATGATATTCATGTATATGCTGAATTGGACAATGATAAAGAACCAGATAATGATGTGGTAATAGAACCGCTGTTGATCTTGATAACCCACAACCTAAGAATAAACGATCTGATAAAAGAGACTTTGTTGCAAGAAAATATGGCAAGGAAAGAGAACCATGGGTTCAAAAACCCATGCCCTTTCCACCTAAACAATCTAAGAAAAAAGGTGACGCGTACTCGTTTGACTGATATTTTAAAGATGGCCCCTTATGCTAAATATATGAAAGACATTGTCACTAATAAAAAAAAATACCTGAATATGAAATCTCCACCATGCTTGCTTATTATTCTTTTAAGGATGGAGTACCTAAGAAACTAGGAGATCCAGGAATACCAACTATACCATGCACCATTAAAAGAAACTATGTCCAAACTGCCTTATGTGATTTGGGAGCCAGTGCTAGTGTTATGCCTTTCTCTTTATATAGAAGACTTGATTTGAATAAACTCACAACTACTGAAATATCATTGCAAATGGCTATAAAATCAATTGCCATACCTATCGGTATTTTTGAGGATGTGCCCGTTGTTGTTGCAACTGTTACTATGCTAACATACTTTGTTATACTTGAGATGCCCGGAGATGATAACATGTCGATTATCCTTGGTAGACCCTTTTTAAACACTGCAGGGTATGTTATTGATTGCAATAAAATCAAAGTCACTTTTCATATCAATGGTAATGAGCATACAGTGCACTTTCCGAAGAAACAATTCCAAGTGAATGGTATTAATGTTATTGAAAACTCTCCGACAATTACTATTGGAAGTTTTCAACTCCCTGTACCTAATATCAAAAAGAAATATGAAATACTTATTCTTGAGGATATGCATACCCCCGTTGAGGTAATTTAGTGTTTTACTTCTTCGGGTTCATGCTAATCGAAAGTGGTTGTTAATAAGACTTGATCAACCTTATTACTGGAATATTTTCGAGAGGCATGTGGTCGATGAATTTAGTAAGCACAACTTTCTGTCCCCAGTTTTTGTTTTCTATTACTTTTAGTTAAATACAATAAAATGCCATGTTTATCCTGTTTTCTAAATTTTTCGTGCAATAAAAATTGCCCACAAATATAAGTGCTCAGAATGACCTGAAATTTTGACACGGATTTTTTCTGAATAATTAAGAATTTTTGACACAAAAAACATCACAGGGGGTGCCCCTGGTGCCCTCTAGGCACTAGGGCACGCCCTGGTGGGTAGTGGGCCCCACAAGTCTCCCCTCACTTATCCCTTTTGCTCACTTCACCACCTACCTCCAAAAAAATCACTCCAGCTCTCTCTACCGTGTTCTTGCTCTCAAACCCGCGGTATTCGATCTCTTTGCTCGAAGCTCCATTTCTGAAACTATTTTGGGGGATTGCTAGTTGATATGTGACTCCTCGATTGCTTCAATTAGTTTTTGTTCTAGTGGTTTATATTTGAGTAATTAGCTACTCTTGGTGCTGTTGTAAATGAGCTTGCATGTTCAATTCTAGGAGTTCCAAGTAGTTTGAATGCTTGATATAGCCTCCAGACATACATACGAGTAGTTGTTATCAACCTTGTGAAGTTTTGTTGAAGAAATTTTGTGGCCCAAAAATTTCAGAAATTTGTTCTTAGGAAGATGGACCTTTTTCAATGGAGTTCATTTAAGAAGAATGCCAAGGGAGTCACTGGTGAATCATCAACTGGTGACATCAACACTCTGCGATAGACGGAAGTCTGGCCATGCAAATGGCCACACATTTCCTTCATGGAAGAAGCCGGATTCCACCAAGAGTTCACACAATTTATTGCAAATGTTGGACTTACTGACTTCCTTGCAGATGAGTGTGACCAACACCACACCCTCACGATCTCCTTTGTGCAAAAAATTTATTTTTTGAATAGGCATGAACCTCCTGCAGTGCAATTTAATTTATATTCTGAAACCCGTCAGATACCGCTCACTGAATTTTGTGAGATATGTCTAATTCCCTCTGATGGGGAATTAAGATAGCCCAGGACAGCAGAGTTTCAGGACTTTTTACTCACTTTGACAATGGGTGAGGAAAGGGGCATGTCGAAAGCCACTGCCACTAGTTTGCAGTTTCCTTTTGTGTTGCTTTGCCTTATTTATCACGAAGTGTTGACTCCTAGATAGAAGGACAGTATAATTAGTGCCCCTGTCCTTGCCATTTTACGGCATGCACTTCACAATGATCGCACCTTTAACCTAGGAGTTATTATTGCACACCGTCTGCACCTTATCAAAACTAAGGGGAAAATCCATGGTGGTATTTATGCCACACGCCTAGTGAGACGTTTTAATGTTCAGATACGCCACCATGACTATCCTTTTCCCCAAGTTTATCTAGATCATCGGGCGATGGTGGCTCACCAATTTATCGATGCTGCCGATTCTTTTAACAACATTCATTACAACTTGGTTTTCAGTGAGAAAACCCGTGATATTATCCCGTTGCCTGCACCTGACTTGTTTGATTCTATTGCCAAGAACGGATACACCATCCTACCAGCGTACATTATTGCCTACCGGAACAACCTGGCAGTGGCAGAGGAGGAGCCCCAGGAGTGGGACGCTTAGGTGCCACCGCCTCAGCACTTTCACATGGGACCGGACGGCTACTAGGGATGTTTATTACCAAGCTAGGCCAAAATCCTAAGCTTGGGGGAGTACGTATTTCCACCAACATTATATTCATATTCACACACTTCATTCTAGTTGTCGGTGTTAATACTTTTTCATTGTATTATCCATGTCAGCTTTTTTTCTTGCTTTCTTCTTGTGTGTTTGAAAAACTTTGAGAAAATCCAAAAATATTTCTTGCTTCTTTTCGGTTCTTCTTTCTAGTTTAATTTAGTTGTATTATTAAAAGAAAACACCAAAAGATTTCTCATTACTTCTTGTGTGTTGATTCAGCATATTATGATTAAACATGTTTGTAATGACAATTATAGATTATAGTTGCTCATGCCATGCTTAAGTAGCTAGGAGTGGATAATGATTTATATTAGATGTCAACATGCATTAAAATGGTTGTGATTTAGTATGATAATATAGTATCCTCCTCTGAATGTTTGAAGTGGCTTGACTTGGCACATGTTCACGCATGTAGTTGATTCAAAACCAACATAGCCTCCATGATATTTATGTTCATGGTGTTTATATCCTACTCATGCTAGTATTCAATGTTGATTATTCATAATGCATGTTCATGACCGCTTTCACTCTCTAGCTAGCCGCTTCTCAATCTATTTGCTAGCATCCGCCTGTACTGAGCGGGAATACTGCTTGTGCATCAAAATCCTTAAACCAAAGTTATTCTAGATGAGTCCACTATATCTACCTACGTACGAAATTACCCTGTCGTTCCAAGTAAATTTGCATGTGCAACCTCTAAAATTCCAAACAAACATCTGCTTTGTGTGCCTGGACCACTCATGGAGCGACAGGGGGTGGTCAGTATCTTCCATGCTAAGCGGATCATTCTCATGATGAGTGTTTATTCACTCGTCCTTGCACGAGCGGGGATGGTAATAGGGATGCCTAGTCCCGAAGTCAAAAATTACAAATAATTAGACAAAACTCCCCTGGAATGTTGTTGGTATGGAGGGCACCCGAGGATTCGGCTAGCCATGGTTTGCGTTTGTTGGTGGAGGGGGAGTAAACTTTACTTTTATTTCTTGGGAACCGCCACTAATGTGTTTAGCATGGAAGATATTGAAAACTCTTGGTTGTAACGTTGATAGGAAGGGTGTACCTCCCAAAATTTTATTTATCTCTGATATGAGCTTCGAGCTCTGGCACCTCTGCAAATCCCTGCTTCCCTCTGCGAAGGGCCTATCTATTTACTTTGATGTTATTTTGTTTTTATTTTGAGTCCTCACCTTCTCAAAACAAGAACCGGACCTGAGAGCACTATTGTCATCCTCATGCATTGTGTATAGTTAATGATGAATGAATCATGGCTTAATCGCTTCTACCTTGAATTACAATGTTTAGTCGCTGCTTGAACTTTGGACATGCTTTGCATTAATGTTTTGCAGTCTCATAAAGGGCTAGCGAGATACCATTATTATCATATTATATCAGGATCGTTTTGATAAAGTGTTGGCATTTGAGGTATCTTATTATTACTCGCTAGTTGATTATGCCATTGATATGAGTGAATATAATCTCTAAGATTTATTATTTGCATGGTTAGTGATGATTTTTGCTGAAAACCTGGGTGCTATTTAAGCATATATATGGACACAAGAACAAAAGAGTTCGTAAAAGTTTTTCTTTATTACTTTCAGCTTGTCAATTGAATTGCTTGAGGACAAGTAATGGGTTAAGATAACTTCAAAGGAAAACTCAATCCATTACTAGAGAGTATAGGGGGAGAAACATCATAAGATCCAACTATGATAGCAATGCTCGCGATACATCAAGATCATGCCGAATCAAGAAAACGAGAGAGAGATCAAACACATAGCTACTGGTACATACCCTCATCCCCGAGGGTGAACTACTCCCTCCTCATCATGGAGAGCGCCGGGATGATGAAGATGGCCACCGGTTAGGGATCCCCCTTCCGGCAGGGTGCCGGAACAGGGTCCCGATTGGTGTTTGGTGGCTACAGAGGCTTGCGGCGGCAGAACTCCCGATCTATTGTGCTCCTGGATGTTTTCGGGGTATATAGGTATATATAGGAGGAATAAGTAGGTCGGTGGAGCTACGAGGAGCCCACGAGGGTGGGAGTGCGCCCAGGGGGCAGGCGCGCCTCCCTGCCTCGTGGCCTCCTCGCTTCTTTCTTGACGTAAACTCCAAGTTGTCTGGATCACGTTTGTTCCAAAAATCACTCTCCCGAAGGTTTCATTCCATTTGGACTCCGTTTGATATTCCTTTTCTGCGAAACACTGAAATAGGCAAAAAAAACAGCAATTTGCATTGGGCCTCCTGTTAATAGGTTAGTCCCAAAAATAATATAAAATTGCATGGAACAATTAAAAATTATAGATACGTTGGAGACGTATCAAGCATCCCCAAGCTTAATTCCTACTCGTCCTCGTGTAGGTAAATGATAAAAACAGAATTTTTGATGTGGAATGCTACCTAACGTAACTCTCAATGTAATTTTCTTTATTGTGGCATGAATGTTCAGATTCAAAAGATTCAAGATAAAAGTTTAATATTGACATAAAAATAGTAATACTTCAAGCATGCTAACCAAGTAGTTTATGTCTTTATCAAAATAACATAGCCAAAGAAAGCTTATCCCTACAAAATCATATAGTTTGGCCATGCTTCATTTTCGTCACACAAAATGCTCCCATCATGCACAAACCCGGTTTCAGCTAAGCAATTGGTTCATACATTTTAACGCGCTTCAGCCTTTTCAACCCTCACGCAATACATGAGAGTAAGCCATGGACATAGCACTATGGGTGGAGTAGAGTATGATGATAGGGATTATGTGAGAAAACAAAAAAGGAGAAAGTCTCACATTGACGCGGCTAATCAACGGGCTATGGGGATGCCCATCAATTGATGTTAATACGAGGAGTAGGGATTGCCATGCAACGGATGCACTAGAGCTATAAATGTATGGAAGCTCATCCAAATGAAACTAAGTGAGTGTGCATCCATCTTGCCTGCTCACGAAGACCTAGGGCATTTTGAGGAAGCCCATCATTGGAATATACGAGCCAAGTTCTATAATGAAAAATTCCCACTAGTATATGAAAGTGCCAACATAGGAGACTCTCTATTATGAAGATCATGGTGCTACTTGGAAGCACAAGTGTGGTAAAAGGATAGTAACATTGTCCCTTGTCTCTTTTTCTCTCATTTGTTTCTTCTCCTTTTTTTCTGGTGGGCTTCTTTGGCCTCTTTTTTTATTTGGGCTTCTTTGGCCTCTCTTATTTTCCATAAAGTCCGGAGACTCATCCTTACTTGTGGGGGAATCATAGTCTCCATCATCCTTTCCTCACTGGGACAATGCTCTAATAAAGAAGATCATCACACTTTTATTTACTTACAACTCAGGAATTACAACTCAATACTTAGAACCAAATATGACTCTATGTGAATGCCTCCGGCGGTGTACCGGGATATGCAATGAATCAAGAGCGACATGTATGAAAGAATTATAAAGGTGGCTTTGCCACAAATACGATGTCAAACATGATTATGCAAAGCAATATGACAATGATGGAGCGTGTCATAATAAATGGAACGATGGAAAGTTGCATGGAAATATATCTCGGAATGGCTATGGAAATGCCATAATAGGTAGGTATGGTGGCTGTTTTGAGGAAGATATAAGGAGGTTTATGTGTGGTAGAGTGTATCATATCACGGGGTTTGGATGCACCGGCGAAGTTTGCACCAACTCTCAAGGTGAGAAAGGGCAATGCATGGTACCATAGAGGCTAGCAAATTGCGGAAGGGTAAGAGTGCGTATAATCCATGGACTCACATTAGTCATAAAGAACTCATATACTTATTACAAAAGTTTATTAGCCCTTGAAGCAAAGTACTACTATGCATGCTCCTAGGGGAAGGGTTGGTAGGAGTTAACCATCGTGCGATCCCGACCTCCACTCATAAGGAAGGCAATCAAAGAACACCCCATGCTTCAAATTTGTCACACAATGTTCACCATACGTGCATGCTACGGGACTTGCCAACTTTAACACAAGTATTTCTCAATTTCATAATTACCCAACTAGCATGACTCTAAAATTACCACCTTTATATCTCAAAACAATTATCAAGTATCAAATTTATCATTTTAATGCACTCCACATGAAAGTTTTTATTATACCCAACTTGGATGCCCATCATATTAGGACTAATTTTATAACCAAAGCAAATTACCATGTTGTTATAAAAGACTCTCAAAATAATATAAGTGAAGCATGAGAGATCAATAATTTCTATAAAATAAAACCACCATCGTGCTCTAAAATAATATAAGTGAAGCACTAGAGCAAACGACAAGCTACTCCGAAAGATATAAGTGAAGATCAATGAGTAGTTGAATAATTATGCAACTATGTGAAGACTCTCTAACATTTAAGAATTTCAGATCTTGGTATATTATTCAAACAGCAAGCAAAACAAAATAAAATAAAATGACACTCCAAGCAAAACACATATCATGTGGTGAATAAATATATAGCTCCAAGTAAAGGTACCGATGAATGAAGACGAAAGAGGGGATGCCATCCGGGGCATACCCAAGCTTAGGCTCTTAGTTTTCCTTGAATATTACCTTGGGGTGCCTTGGGCATCCCCAAGCTTAGGCTCTTGCCACTCCCTATTACATAGTCCATCGAATCTTTACCCAAAACTTGAAAACTTCACAACACAAAACTTAACAGAAAACTTGTAAGCTCCGGTAGTATAAGAAAATAAATCACCACTTATGTACTGTTGTGAACTCATTCTAAATTCATATCGGTGTAATATCTACTGTATTCCAACTTCTCTATGGTTCATACCCTCCGATACTACTCATAGATTCATAAAAATAAGCAAACCACACATAGAAAACAGAATCTGTCAAAAACAGAACAGTCTGTAGTAATCTGTATCGAACGTATACTTCTGGAACTCCAAAAATTCTCAAATAAATTGTTGGACCTGAGTAATTTGTCTATTAATCGTCTGCAAATCAAATCAACCTAAAAGCACTCTCCAGTAAAAAAATGGCAGCTAATCTCGTGAGCGCAAAAATTTCTGTTTTTTTACAGCAAGATCGCATAGACTTCACCCAAGTCTTCTGAAAGGTTCTACTTGGCACAAACACTAATTAAAACTTATGACCACATCTAAGAAGAGGCTATATGAATTATTTATTACTAAACAAAAGAAAAAGGCAAATAACAAAAATAAAATTGGGTTGCCTCCCAACAAGCGCTAACGTTTAACGCCCCTAGCTAGGCATGATGATTTCAATGATTCTCACATAAAAGATAAGAATTGAAACATAAAGAGAGCATCATGAAGAATATGACTAGCACATTTAAGCCTAACCGACCACCTATGCATAGGGATTTTGTGGGCAAACAACTTATGGGAACAAGAATCAACTAGCATAGGAAGGTAAAACAAGCATAGCTTCAAGATTTTCAACACATAGAGAGGAAACTTGATATTATTGCAATTCCTACAAGCATATGTTCCTCCCTCATAATAATTTTCAGTAGCATCATGAATGAATTCAACAATATAACCATCACATAAAGCATTCTTTTCATGATCTACATGCATAGAAAATTTACTACTCTTCACGTAAGCATAATTCTTCTCATTCGGAATAGTGGGAGTATCATAAGAAACTCGAATACTATAATTGTTTTCCACATTAAAAGAGTAATGTTCAGAAAAATGGTAATTATAATCATGACAAGCTTTATAAATATAATCATTACTACTTTTTATAGCATAAGTGTCATCACAATAATCATCATTAATAGGAGGCATGCTATCATCATAATAAATTTGCTCATCAAAACTTGGGAGGCTAAAAATATCATCTATATCAAACATAGCATCCCCAAGCTTGGGACAAACATTAATTGAAGCAAATATATTCTCAAACATGTCATTCTCATCAAATATAGCATCCCCAAGCTTGGGCCTTTTCATATCATAAGCATAATCACTCTCATCATTAATAGTATGGATAGCACCAATAGTATAGCAATTATCATCATCACAATGAGTAATAGGAGCAACATCATTTGGGAGGGATACCTTTGTACCTTTGCTTCTCCGTCTTTTCTTTTTATTCTTCACATCATGTGTGGGTCTAACCCTCTTTTTTTAGCTCCTTATTAATGAGATTGGTTGAATGGAAAGCTCCTCCTCCTTAACTGATTCATCATAAGAAATAATAGGAGGATATTAGGAGGTCTTTTCCCTTGCATTAGTATTCTCTTCATCTTCTATTCATTTTCTTTTCTTTATGTAATTGGCAATATAAGTATTTTCAATGCGATTCACCGCACAATACATAAAATTTCTTCTAGATCAAAATCAAGAACTTTATCAAGGACAAACTCTGGCATATCCTTAGTTATACATTTCATTTCTTCATAACCCAAAGGCAAACTAAGTTCATTGTGACGTGCAAGGGAAATCAAGTCATCACAATTTTTGGACACGATACGATCATGAAATAATTTGCATTGGATATTTAAATGACCATGTTCATTGCAAAGTACACAAGGATGACTAAGAAAATTTAAATTTTCAGCACAAACATCTAGCCTCTCTTGCAACCATTTAGTTTCTAAATACTTATGCCTCTTGCAAAATCTATCTTCCCTATTTGGTGTGTACATGCAAACTCTATGCACTCCACAAAAGTTGACATGCTTATAAGAGACATTTTCATCATGACTAGTGCAATCATCATTAGTACTATGGATATTCAAAGAGTTCATACTAACAACATTGCAATCATGCTCATCATTCAAAGATTTAGTGCCTAATGCATTCCTCTTCTAACACTTTGGCATAATTCTTGGAATCCTTATTTTGATGAAAGATATTAAAAAGATGAAGCATATGAGGCACCCTCAATTCCATTTTTTTTGTAATTTTCTTTTATGGACTAAACTAGTGATAAAACAAGAAACAAAAAGATTTGATTGCAAGATCTAAAGATATACCTTCAAGCACTCACCTCCCTGATAACGGCGCCAGAAAAGAGCTTGATGTCTACTACACAACCTTCTTCTTGTAGATGTTGTTGGGCCTCCAAGTGCAGATGTTTGTAGGACAGTAGCAAATTTCCCTCAAGTGGATGACCTAAGGTTTATCAATCCGTGGGAGGCGTAGGATGAAGATGGTCTCTCTCAAACAACCCTGCAACCAAATAACAAAGAGTCTCTTGTGTCCCCAACACACCCAATACAATGGTAAATTGTATAGGTGCACTAGTTCGGCGAAGAGATGGTGATACAAGTGCAATATGGATGGTAGATATAGGTATTTGTAATCTGAAAATATAAAAACAGCAAGGTAGCAGGCAATAAAAGTGAGCGTAAACGGTATTGCAATGCTAGGAAACAAGGCCTAGGGTTCATGCTTTCACTAGTGCAAGTTCTCTCAACAATAATAACATACTTGGATCATATAACTATCCCTCAACATGCAACAAAGAGTCACTCCGAAGTCACTAATAGCGGAGAACAAATGAAGAGATTATTGTAGGGTATGAAACCACCTCAAAGTTATCCTTTTCGATCGATCTATTCAAGAGTCCATAGTAAAATAAGATGAAGCTATTCTTTCCATTCAATCTATCATAGAGTTTGTACTAGAATAACACCTTAAGACACAAATCAATCAAAACCCTAATGCCACCTAGATACTCCAATGTCACCTCAAGTATCTGTGGGTATGATTATACGATATGCATAACACAATCTCAAATTCATCTATTAAACCAACACAAAGAACTTCAAAGAGTGCCCCAAAGTTTCTACCGGAGAGTCAAGATGAAAATGTGTGCCAACCCCTATGCATAAGTTCACAAGGTCACTGAACCCGCAAGTTGATCACCAAAACATACATCAAGTAGATCACGTGATATCCCATTGTCACCACAGATAAGCACATGCAAGACATACATCAAGTGTTCTCAAATCCTTAAAGACTCAATCCGATAAGATAACTTCAAAGGGAAAACTCAATCCATTACAAGAGAGTAGAGGGGAAGAAACATCATAAGATCCAACTATAATAGCAAAGCTCGCAATACATCAAGATCGTGCCGAATCAAGAACCCGAGAGAGAGATATCAAACACAGAGCTACTGGTACATACCCTCAGTCTCGAGGGTGAACTACTCCCTCCTCATCATGGGGAGCGCTGGGATGATGAAGATGGCCACCTGTGAGCGATCCCCCCTCCGGCAGGGTGCCGAAACAGGGTCCCGATTGGTTTTTGGTGGCTACAGAGGCTTGCGGCGGTGGAACTCACGATCTATTGTGCTCCTGGTTGTTTTCGGGGTATATGGGTATATATAGGAGGAAGAAGTAGGTCGGTGAAGATGCGAGGGGCCCACGAGGGTGCGGGGCATGCCCAGGGGGGCAGGCGCGCCTCCTTGCCTCGTGGCATCCTCGCTTCTTTCTTGACGTCCACTCCAAGTCCTCTGGATCACGTTTGTTCCAAAAATCACTCTCCCAAAGGTTTCATTCCGTTTGGACTCCGTTTGATATTCGTTTTCCGCGAAACACTGAAATAGGCAAAAAACAGCAATTTGCACTGGGCCTCCGGTTAATAGGTTATTCCCAAAAATAATATAAAAGTGCATAATAAAGCCCATTAAACATCCAAAACAGATAATATAATAGCATGGAACAATAAAAAATTATTTATACATTGGAGACGTATCACACATAAGTTTTCTGCCACTATTAAATTTTTAACGAAAACAAAAATGAAGTTTCTACTAAATAACAGAAGGAAAAAGACCTACAAAATTTTATGCAAAAATAATCAACTTAAAATTGTTTATAAAAGTCTTCCTATGCTTAAAATAAGTTCTCTAGTAAGATAAAAGAAATAAAATACTAAACATATATTGTTACTACAAATAAAATTGCTACTGAAAACTTAATAGAAACAAAAGTGAAAAAATGTCAAAAAGAACAAAATAAATAAATTTAAACTAACTAAAACTAAAAGAAATAACACAAAACCTATAAAACACTAAAACACTACTGTTTTCACTAATACCCTAATTTAAATAATCTAAAAGCTACAAAATAAATCCTATTGATAGTGGAGAATTTGGTTATGGCCAATTTGATCATTTGAGCATAATGGGAATAATTCAATTTAAAATATCCAAATTCAAAATTTCATGTCATCACCAGAAACTAATGAAAATTTGGAACACAATGCAATTGGAATCACTGAATTTGGACTTATAAACCAAAATATATTGATTTATCTAAAACAAAACTATTCTATTTTTAAAACAGAAACTAAAAAAACTACCGCTCGGCTAAGGATACGAGGTGCGCTGTGATTGGGCTAGAGTGGTGGCTGACAGCAGCTAACAGGCGGGTGGCTAATGTCTAATAAAAATTAAGCAAGCTGCGGCTAAACAGAAAACCAACATGCACTTGTTCAACGTAAACCATAAACAAAAACCGGCCTACTTAAATAAAACATAACGGTTAACTAGATCTGATCCTACATGCATGTTCTTGCTCGGATGGCGGAGAGAGTTGTCGGGGCTCACAGCGGGGCAGGGTCGTCTCCAACGAGGTTGACGGTGGCGGTGGCTTCTGGCGTTGGTGACGGCGGCTCCCTGGTGCTGCTCCAGCGACAGGGAAGACGACAATTGATGCGGTCGATGATGACGGAGCGAGTGGTGGTGAGGCA